>NC_087513.1:27430084-27735277 GCF_963921805.1 Phalacrocorax carbo | reverse complement strand
TGGTGCCATTTTCCTTGTTCACAGCAAGTCTCAAGTGTCAGAAAATGCTTACAGGTGTGGGGCGTAATCCAAAAGCTTCCTCCTGCCCATTCAGGAGGTTAACTCTGTCTCTGCTCTCTCTTTTGGGTTTATCTGATTTCTTCCCCGTGTTTGGAAAAGAGGAAAGTAGTCAGTTTCTATAAGTAATTTACTGTAAAATAAAAACATCATGACATTTTTGGTTAAATGGTGTGACAGGAGCTTTCGAGCTGGCCCTAGCAGAGGCAACAAGGTGCTCAGTGCTGTACTCCTCTGCTTCTCTGAGGCTGGTGAAAACATGGAGTGGGGATTAACATCCCTTTTATTGAAAAAGGCGAGTTCTACTGCTTTAGAGGGTTGTTTTCATTGCGTGTGTGAACTGAGCTGGGGATTTTAAAGGGCTAAACCTCATTTACAATGGCATGAAAAAAATTACTTTGAAGTGTTTATCATTAAGGGATTAGGCAAATCCATGTGTGATGCAGAGTTTTTCATTGCACAGGCAAGAGAGCAAAGCAAATAGAAAAGAAAAAGAGCTGTAAAACTTTTTAGTAGGAGTGATCAGACTGTTTACAAAGTTTATGCTCTTGAAATCTGTCTTGTTAGCGACAGTGAGTCAGTGTAACTTCAGGAGCACAGCACAGAAAGTAAGTTAGCTGTCAGCTTATACCTGACCCACGGCTGGCTGCTGAGGGTTTAGAGGATCCTGCTGAAATCAGCATCATCTTTTTATGCCCCTCGCAATCAGCTGCAGAGAGCAAGGCGTTGTCTGAAGAGCCGTCAGATGTTTCACTTTTTATTGCCCCCATGTTTCAGCACTTGAATCTGGTCAGATTTACATCAGCTTCTGAGGCTAAGTTTTACTCTTGCTGTCAGCTGACTGGACCCTGCAGGTACACAGAGAGACCTTGTGCAGTTTTAAGAAGAAAGCACTTTTTCCAGCCATTAGTTGCAAAATTTCATTAAAGGACATGATAAGTGTTCAAAAGAGGCGTGAAGAACGAAACAGTGGCCTTAATTTGCTTGTAAATGAAATAATGAGCTCTTCAGAAACTCAACAGACATACCCACACACCCCAGTTTAAAATGGTTTCCATGTAAAATGGAGACACAAAGGAAGAATTCAATTTTTTTTTTTTTTTTTTTTTTTTGCCCTGGAATGAAAATGAATTGCAGATCCTTAATATTTAAAAAATCCAAGGGGGGCTTTTCATAAACCACTCGGGTTGCATCGCATTTTTATAACGTCTTCTGGAGCAATGCAACTCACATATGTTTCCGAGTTCTCATACTTCACAGAAATGGCTCTGTAGACACTGCTGATTAGGAGCACAGTCGGTTTGGACCTGCGGAAGATGCAAAGCTTTGGTTTGAGGTGTACAAAATACATCTCCCAATGACAGCAAAAAGGAGCACTGGAAGAAACAGTCAGAAGACATCTCCCGGCCTGGATCCTGCTTTCTGGTCCAAGTGAAGCAGCTTCACTTGGCATGGGCACCCCTTTAAACATTTTGTCAGCAGCGCTAGCGGGAAGGCTGTGATGCCATTAGTGCGAACAAAGTGCACAAGACCTTCGGGGCGGCAAAAGGAGCAGATGGAAACGCTCTCAGAGCCACAGGGACAACGGCCATGGTGTCCTGGATTATTTTCTCTGTTGCTGTATCGTAGCATGTGAATGTTGGTCGTTTCTTTTTACCCTCCTAGTAACCAAAGAGGCCCAGTTTCCTTCCAAAAATCACTTTCCTTAACATTTCCAAGGACGTACATCACTGCTGGATAAAAAGTTTCAAATATATTACTTTCTCTAGCCTGCTAACTCAGAACGTTTTGGTCAAAATGCCAAAACTCATTGTATGTGACAAACAAATGAAGCATTAACGCTCAGCTATCCAACATAAATCCTAGCATGTTGTACGACTCAAATATTTCAGTGCTTTTCACATCCTCCACATCACAGCTACTAGCTTGTAGTCTTTATAGGACAGATTCTCCTTTTCATCGGTTTATATTTTCTCTTAGCTGTCAGACATGAAAGGCAAGGAAGTTGAAGGCATCAGTTGCTGTACCCACAGTCAGCAGTAACTGTATCTCACCAATTTCTCCTGTCCTTTTTCTGTCCGGCAGGTTGGGCTGAAGTCTGTAATTGAGCAATTTCCTGGCCAGCTTGATTTCGTTCTTGTGGATGGAGGCTGCGTCCTCAGTCACGGCCACAAACAGCTGATGTGCCTTGCCCGATCAGTTCTCAGCAAAGCTAAAATCTTGCTGCTCGATGAACCGAGTGCTCACCTGGACCCTGTGTACGTTTTAATCATTTGTTCTTTCTTCTAACATTAAATAAGAAAATCAGTGAGGCAGCACCACTGAAAGAGACCTTCTGCAACTTGTCTGGTCTGTTACTAAACCTGATTTCAGTAATGTATTTTAGTAATTCTGCATGGGGGATCAGGGAAGCCTAGTTACCACCTTAGCTTTATGGCTGATATGCACTTTTACAGCAGAAAGGCAGCAAGCTGAGACACTGCAGAGTGTTGGTGTCCACGCATGTGAACTTTACAACATGGAGCTAGGCTATTAAATACCATCAGTAAAGTGATGAGCCGTGCTGGCATGTACATTGCAGTCTAAACACCGATGCTTGTTTGCTTTTCAGAACTTCCCAAGTGATCAGGAAGACTCTGAAGCACGCGTTTGCCAACTGCACGGTGATACTCTCCGAACACAGACTGGAGGCGATGCTGGAGTGCCAGCGATTTTTGGTGAGCGTTGCTCGAGGTCTCGTGTGCTGTTGTTTCATTATATTTGATGAATGTGCAAAACACACCAAGCAGAACTGATGAAGTTGGCTGGATTGATGGGGGTCATTCAGGGCGGTTGAGCAACCTAGTTGCCTGCAGAAGAGCAGCAGCCTCCTGTTTGCCCTTTCCCATGAGCTGTCATAGACACCTGCGTTCAGATGAGCTGGGTCACGTTATGGAAGGGCTGGATTCCTCCTTTAAAACAGAAGGACGGTTGTGTAGGCTACCCAGCTGCTGATCCAGGTGCCTTTGATAGCCGATTGGCTCAGGAGCTCCAGAAAAACCCCAGCACCTCACAGGCCTCTACCATTGCTAATGCGCTTGCTCCTGAGCAATGGGAGGCTCCATGGGGTGGGGGTGGGGTTTCCTGGGAAAACAGTGGATGGTGAGAATCGCGGGTTTCTTTCATCAAGCCACTTGAATATTCCTTTCTCATTTAATCAAGGTGACAAAGTATTGAATTCCTGGCGTATTTCCTTTGTTACACGAAAATGGTTAGTAAAGGAAATAAAAGGCAGGTTGCGTAATTGTTCTTAAAAATGAGGGTTCCTTCCTCTGTATTTTCTTAACTCTTCTATAAGAGAGGACCTTCATTTTATTAGCAGAGTGGAACATTGTTTTCCACGTGCATTTGCTTGGGTGTATTAGCACAGCAGGAGGAATACAGTCTGAAGCTGAAGCAGGCTAGTCAACAGGCAGGTTGTACGTCCTTTTGGCCGTGCTGCGCTCGGCTGTCGGCAGAGCCCCGGCAGGCACGCAGCCTCTGCCCGGAGCAGGCTTCCCGCCGTCCAAACAACATTTTAGCAACAGAGCTGCTAAAAGCTCTTTCCCACCAGACCCGTGCCCTCACCCAAGGCGTGCTGGCAGTGCAGTGCCAGCGGAGGAGCCTGACTTTTCCCCTTCTGCTGCCTGGCAGGGGAGGCTGGCACAGCCGTGCAGGGAAAACCCGTTGTCTCCTTCAAACACAGGCCGGCTGCGCTTCCTTGTTTGGCAAGAAGAAAGCTAAGAAGGCCTGGCACCTTCTCCCTCTGCTTGCGATAGAACTGGTTTCTGCAGTTAACGCTTTCTTAACCTGGCAATTTAGCAGTGCTGGGGAGATGCCATGGAGGCTTCAACAGAAAATCTCGGAGGTAAAAATCAAGTTGCAAGGAGAAACCAGCAAGTCCAATGGCATTTTGTGACTCGAGCAATAGGCATCTTTTCCACATGTTAAAATTTTAACATCTGGTTTTTTTGGTTGTAATTAGAAATTGCAAACTGTAAACCAGGCTTTTCCTGTTAGAAGATGATCTCTGCTATGTCTTCATCTCTCTTCCCTGCTCCATTAATTGTGTGAGCTGAATTCTGTCAGCACCACCATTACCCATCTAACGGAGGGATATGTTGCTTCAGGTGATCGAGGACAATAAATTGCGGCAGTACGAATCCATTCAGAAGCTGCTGAACGAAAAGAGTTCCTTCAGGCAAGCCATCAGCCACGCCGATCGCCTTAAGCTTCTCCCGGTACACCACAGAAACTCCAGCAAACGCAAACCTCGACCCAAAATCACTGCCTTGCAAGAGGAGACGGAGGAGGAAGTGCAGGAGACCAGGCTGTGAGACGTGGTGTGGGCACCCTCTTTGTGGAGTGAATCGTCAGCAGTGCCCCACGATGACGGGACCAGCACTTCTGAACTTGTGGGAGCCATGCGTGAACTGAACCTTGCAGGAGGTGTTCACCGCAGTGACTACACGTGCGTTTGGGAATTACTTCCTTTCTATGGTTAATTGTGTGCAAGTTAGTAAATTCTTTGAAGTTTTGCCGCTTGTAATGGTAAAACCAGACTTCCTTTGAAAAGCTGCTCTAATTTGGTACAAATGAGATGGCAAGCAGAAGCAACCTGCTTTGCCCGACATAATCGTTTCAGAAAACTTTTAGAAATGTGCTTGTTGGGGTGAGAGGTCCAGACAGCAGGATGAATGTGAGAAAAATAATCAAACCTGGGTGGAAATAGAAAAATCAGAATGTAAAAAGCTCCTTTGGATTCACTTCCTGCAAACGAATTGAGGGACGATATCAGCAAGGCGCACAGAAAACTTCCTCCTCTCTGTTTTTCGTGCAGCAACTGTAATTTCAACTTAGCAGAAAAGGCCGAACGCCCTTTCATACCAGCGCACCGCTGCGAGTGCGTAGGTGAGAATGAAAGAAGAGGGGATATTGACTTGCAAGCCAGTCAACATCTGTCACGTCTCCACGGTTAAGGGAGAATTGGTATTTCCTCTTAAAACCTAGGAGACTGTCAACCCGACCCCGCACGCACTCGCAGCGGGATGAGTGCAGGCTGACGTTAGTATCTAGGGAAAGGTAAGACTCCTGGCAGTGGAACTCTAATAGTCTGCTTAGGTCTGGCACCGTTACAGGTTTTTTTACTTTGGCCTAAAAAAAAAAAAGAAGAAACCTCTCTGAAGTAGACTTTAATAGTGAAATTAATTTTTATACTCTTCTGGTTTGCAGTTTTATGATGAAACTGAACTTTCTCTAGGATATTTTATTTATTTTAATATTGTTGCAAACATTTACTAAGGAAATAATGTATTTTAAGAGTGATTATGTACTATAAAGAAAAATATATTTGTACGAAAAGTTTTATATTTGGATTTTTGGGGTTTTTTTTTGCTACTAGTTTTTGATGTCACATTATGATAGAGCTGTTAAAAACGAGGGCAGCCCCAGAGGAAGGCCAGGTACTGTCCGACGCTGTGTTTGTGCACTAAAGTATTCTAGTGATACAGACATTTTAGATTATTTTTTTCTTTAAATAAAAAAAGCAAAAGAAAAAAGAAACTGCCTGTACTATGCATTACAACAACCCCCGCCCCACTGCAGCCACCGCAGACCTATTCTGCTGCTTGCACTACAGCCATTGCTGCCTATCAAAACACGTGCATTGTTTTTAATAAATACATTTTATTTATTACCACACCAGTGGATGAAATGGCAGGTGTTGGCCCTGCCTGCACCAGGGGGTGCTGCGGGGCCCGGAGCACCGCTGGCCTGCCTCCTCCTGCTGAGACTGCAGGGAGCAGCAGCTGGCTCCCTCACAGCCTCCTTTATTCCCCTGGGGCAGGGATTTGGCAAAAGAGGGGGTCTAAAAAGAGACTTCTCTAGTCCCCTGCTACAGCTGGTTAGCGGCACCATCGCTCAAATGCTTTACAAATACGTAGCAGTTGTAAATGAGCTTTGTAGCTCTCTCACTGCTTCATCCCTAAAGCTGCGAAGAGCATCACATGCAGGTCTGGAAAATAAACTCCTTTAGGCATAAAGCAGCAGCAGCAGCTACGCCCCAGCCTGTGCCAGCACAGCTGGGCGCGGGGCGCTGGAGCCACTCGGGGTGCTGCTGGGTCAGGCTGCGCGGCGAGCTGCGGTGCTCACGCTGGGACAGCTGCCCACCCTGTCCCACTCTCGTTTTTCCTCTAGCTCTGTCCCATGTTACGTATTTTTGCTCCCACATTATGTTTTTCCTCTGCAAATACGCTTTTTTCGTCTTCCTGCCCCGGTCGCTCATACTGGACTTTAAATTCTTGTCTATCTTCTGGTGCTTACCTGGATCTCTTTCCTTTCTGTCTGCATGAACATCTCCTTGCTTTGCCTAATTTTCTCCATGAAGCGATGCCTCCTGCTCACAGAGAGTTCTGGATGCCCTTGAGCCTTGATTTTGCCATGCCGCTATTTCTCTGCTACTAAGCTTTTTTCTTGCCTTTGTAACAACTGAAAACAAATGGTATCGTGAAGTAGCATCACTTCTGAATCCCATCTCCATTCCCCTCGCCCCCTCAAATTGTTCATCTCACACTGTGTATCACTTTTCTCACGCAGCCAGCTCTCCGTTTGTACAAGTCCTCACCGTGTACGTGGCCAGGGCTGGCCGGGAGGCCAGGGCTGCTGCAGCGCGGCCAAGCCCAAGGAGGAATGCCGAGGATCACTCTTTTTCAGGATGTTACTCAGAGGAGCAGACATACCATGCGGGAGAGTTTATTGTGTAAATAAACAAGATGATACGGAAAGATCAGCAGAAAAGAACCACTGCATCATCAGAATCAGTGCGCACTTCAAACCTTGCACAATTAGTTGCGTTAATTTTGGGATGTCGTTGTTAGCGAGAGTTAGGAGGTGGCAAGGTGGACTGAGCGGGCAAGGAGGCATTTCAAGAAAGGAAGAGGTAAATACAAGAGAAGCACATAGTAGAGGGGAGGTATGTGGAAGCTGCTGATACAAACACCCAGAAGGAGTGCTTTGAAGGAAAAAATAAAATAGGTCAGTCAACTGACTGCCCCCCTGCCCTGTACACACGCTGCCTGACGCTCATTGAAACAGCTTCTGCCATCAGTACCTGGCTACCACCACCATACTCCCTGTCCCAAAGAGCCCAGGCAAGGTCCTGCAGAAATTGCTCTCTCTGCCCTCTGAGGGCGAGTGGGAAAGGGCTGGAGAAGAACGTGCTATTTCTTTCAGTCCAAAATTACTGCTTCAGCTCCTGTGGAGCTCAGGCTGGAACAGGAGGTAAGTCGGTACCAGCCTGCATAACGAGGAGGAGGACAGCATCTGCTTCCCAACAAAGGGCGAGAAGAGCATGTTACCTTCTAGAATAAGCATTCTTGTACTTGCTGTCAGTGGGGTAACAGCTCCCAGGGCTGTTTGCCTGAAGCTGAGCTGGGAAGCGGCACATGCTGCTCATGGTGGAAAATGGAGCGCAAGGAGAGGGAGAATTTTTTTTAAAAAAAAAAAAAAAAAGAAAAAAAATGGGGCTATAACCCAAGCACAGTGGAAGAAAAATAAAAACAATGCCCTTCATAAATACAGGATGAGTATTATTTGAGAGACTTTTTCTTTCCATGTGCTTTACTTTTCACACATTTGCTAAAACAGCTACATAAAAAAGCATACCCCTCCCAAAGCACTTGGTAATTAAAAACACACGCTTGTGCTATTAAAAGGGGTGGGTGGGGGTGTGTAATATACAGCCAAGGAGACGAGCATGCTGACTCTAGTGCTACACATGAAGATTTGATTTTACAGCCTGCCTGGAAGAAACAAAAAAAATTGAAAAGAGTGCAATTGCCCTGCAAATGCTCTGTGCCTTTCCTTAAGCACAGAGAAGGGCAGCCGAAGTGCTCATACAGCACTAAGGTCAGGACAGGAACGACTAAGCAAGGTTAGCTTAAACAAACTTGAATGCTACACATTTAGCCATCTCCTTAAAGCTTGCATACACACTAACTACACAATATAATGATAACCACCTTTAGTGGGAACTGCTCAAGAGCTCACTGGGCTGAAACGCACCTGCTGGGCCAAAAATAATTTTGTTTTCACAGTTGCTTAAGTGATGTTTTACCAGGTTTAGTATTTTCGTCATGAAATATTTGTTTCCCAAGCCTGTTTTAAGTTCTGCCTCCATTTCCCCAAGCCTCACGTCCCTCAGCCTGCTGCACCAGTACCAGAGCTGCTAAACACCCGCTTGCCTCCGCACCTCCTTAATTCTACCTTGTTCAAGCAACAGCTTTACGTTATTGCTCTGAAATGTCGCAGCTCTTGGCAAAGGTTCCTTTAAAAACATTTCCTCACATTAGGATTAGTTCTGGCTTGGCGTTAATTGTTGGAGGTCAGGTCAGAACGACATAATCTGTTGCATTTTATTTATTTTATCTAAAGAGCATTCTGGCAATTTTTCCCCTCCTCTTTCTGATATAGATTTGGTATTTTAGCTCTACCATTACTTGCCTATGATTTAATGGGGGGAGGGGAGCACTTTAGACCTGTGTGTACACTTGTTCACTAATGGCTGATTAATTGCTGTCTAAAACCCTTCCAAATTAAGCACCGTGCAATGCAATATGGTAACACGTTTCCTTTACAATCCCTCATGGTCTCCAAAACCAATTTCCTTTTCCTAGTATAAACAATATTTTTACTAATATTATTCACCAGGACTTACTTCACTCTCAAAATACAACCCCTGTAAACGTACCTGGAAATTTTCAAGTGATGTTTCACTTTGTTGCCTGTTTTTTTCTTGTCTCTCTCAACAAGTTCCTCTCATTGTGATCAAAGTTTTAATGTGTGAATGGGTTTTTCTGTGGTCCTCTCCTCAAACCTTTTAAACATACTGTATAAAAATGAATTTCAGTCACTCATGTTCAGGGCCATACAATTACGGCTCTGGTCTCTGTGACGAGCCTGCGAGTTTGGTGCCACCTCTGCAGCTGGAATGGACCTGCTGGTTACTTGTGCTCCGTTTTCTCCCACGCCTGGCCTGTACTCCATGACATCGGGGACCGCATCCCAACGCCTTTGTGAGCTAATACTGGCCGAAGTGCAGTTGGACTACCACTGCACTGAGGAAATATTTCTCCTCATCCAGACTTCCTTCTGTTTCTCTAAATCCTTGGAATTAAAAGTCATTTCTTTCCAGTATTTTAACTGTACGCAAAAGCAAGCTTTTGCCTTCTGAGTCTGCCTTTGCTACAGCCCAGCACAAACACATCTACACCTTGCACTGTCTCGACAGTCGCTTGACTTCAGGTTTCTGAAGAACACTCCACTTTGTATTTCTAAAGTCTCTGAATTATGGTTTGAACATCACAAACATCACTTTAGCCAGAGTTAGCACCAAGAAAGTGGTCCCTCCTCCTTTCTCCAAATTGGCTCCTTCCACAAGCATCTCCCACCTGCAGGGGCTATTCTGCTTCTCCAGTTTTACTGGAAAGACAAAGGGTTTTGATTTATTTTGTAAATCACTCAAGCTTTATCACGGGAAGAGACAAGCCTCAGAAATTCAGGCCCTCTGACTTTGCTCTTGTTGATGAATGTTGCTGCCTTTGTTGAATGATGGAGCACGTTTTTTCACACTTCATTTTGGAGCTCATGCTCAGCAACTAATTAATGGGAGCAAATATTGTCTGATGGACTCAGGCATTCTCTTAAGGAACATATTCCGTGTTCTTTGTCAGGAAATAAGAACCATAGGAGACATGCTGAAAGCTTTTATTTTCAGGACTGACTTGAAGCGGAGAGGTGGAATGTTTAGGACTCACCAAGGTCATTGGTGGATGAGAATGATCTTTGATGTTCCTCTGGTTGAAGAGATTAAGCCTGTGTACAAGGAATGTAGTGCAGTCAGGGGCTAAATTAAGTCTTCTCACTGACATAGTGGCCTGTGGAATAGATGCAACCGTAGAATCTTCCCTGTACTTTCTGAGATGCTCCTCCACATAGACAGGGTACCTCTCTTTTCACTTACCTCACCTCTTTTAAAGATGTGGAAAGGGGTACTAGATGGAAGCAGAGTGCAGCATGGAGCAGCGTCCACCATAGCTAGCACACTTAAAATCTCTCTGCTTAAGACATGGGAAGCAATGAATAAAAAGGATTTTGCCCATTACTAACCCCAAATGAGAGCAGTTGATTCTACCAGCCACGTATGAAGAGTGCTGTTTGTAGCACCACAGGAAGAACCGGAAGACGCGGTGAAGCCCTGAACTTGTGCACGGAGCCTTGCCTTGCTTCTGCACAATCTATCACAATCCAAAGGATAAACCAACGGACAAGCCAGTATGTTCACACGCAAACTAGTTCATGGTTATGTGGTTTTCACTATTTGAGGGCAGGAACTGATATGGCCTAATAAGAGCTAAACAGTTACTACATGAGAGAATATTCAGTTAGGAGATCTGCAAAATACCGTGCGATTAAAGATGTGTGAAGATCCCGACTTGTGTTGAACTGAGACAAACAAACAAAACGACAGCAGGTAGAAGTCAACCAGTTAAAAGATGCAGATGGAGAGAGATTAGGACAGGCTGAAAAGAAAGGATAATGAGGGCATTGAAAGGCAATGCCAAATTTAGCAGTAGAGACCTGACTTTCAAACCATGAAGAGATGATCAAAGTTACTGTTTTCTGCAGGTTTTCACTCAAAGTACAGCACAGAAGACTTTTGATTCTCACAGACAATATACAATCTTAAAATATGTCTCAAAACATGCTTTAGGACACTGTGCCTAAGATCTTCCCACACAGAAACACACCGCTAACTCTTGATCTAAGTCAGGTCTGACATTTCCAAGGTGTATTTTCAATGTAGAACAAACCTACCTTAGAAGCACATCTGGATTTTTCTTCTTTTCTTATAGCTCTTTAAAAAAAAAAAATAATAAATTGTTATTACAAATCCTGATGTTGTAACCTGTGTGATCAGTACAAGAAGTGTTCCGTTTTGTGTTCCTCCTCACCACAAAATCGGTGCCCGAGCGCCTCACACAAGCTGCCACACTGTGCTCACATCGCTTCAGCACGTGAGGGTTCCTAGTTGCTGTGAGACCCGTTGCTCTGGCCTACGGCGGTTCGCAGCTGGCTCTTTCTGCTAAGAAGCAACTGCAAAAGCAGTATCCCATTTTTCAGCACCGAAACTACTGTGGGGGGGGGAATCAATCTCTAGAGAAATCATCAGCATTTGGTTATATGTTACTATCACACAAGAAACTGGAAGTTTTAATAAAATGGCGATTACCGAAAGACATGGTACTTTCTAAATATATTGTGCAGGAAATGATGACAGAAATAAGCTTCTAATATTCTATATCGATAGAGACAAAGCACAGATAAGAGACAGAAAGACGACATGCGGTACAAAAATTTTATTGACATGAGTTTGGGATGACTGTTTTACATATAAAGGTGAAGCACTCGGGAACAGTTAGGTAATCCTTTCCTCTTCCAGGCTTAATGTGAGACAACGCTACTTTGGCAATTACAGGTGTGACCACGTTACTGCCTGTAGCTCTCAAAACCATCTCCTGATAGCCCTTCAGAGGGCACCTAAGTCTGATCTCAGGAAAACTCTGCACTCCCCTCTGCAAAGGAGACGAGGTATCGAGGCAGCGAGCATTTCCACATTATTACAGTTCACAAGTATGTAACTGTAGCTGCCGTAAGGAGAGGCGGGGGAAATACTCCCTTCATAGAAACTCTCCCTCGTGGGAACTCGGTCTATCTCTGAAGTGGGGGGCAAAATGAAAAAGACTTAATTTTAACGGCAACTCAAGTATAATTTCACAGCAATTACACTTTAAATCCACAATAGAAATTGATAATTACATAGTAACTCATGGTGTCGCTACTACATTATCTGATAATACTGTAGTTAAGCTTGTGCTCAAATTTTTTTTTCAGTAAAATCTGTTTCTGTAAAACACTATTATTTCTCGGATACTTTTAAAACACTAATGAAGCATATAAAAGTTTTTACAGTATACAAGAAAAACTAAGTCAATAACTGGTCACATTTTCTTCAGTTCTATCAAAGAATAAGAGTCTGAGAAAAATAACTTTTATTGCATTTTAATTTCTCAATCTCTTTCCTTTTTTAAAAGATAAAAGTTATAACGGAAATTCATGATGTTTTAGATGAAGAGAAGCTTGGGAGAAACAAAATCACAATTCAGCAGGCAGATGATGGGGAAATCAAAGTATTTAATATGGCTTGTAGCTGAAAGTAATTGATCTGCATTTCCAATCATTTTAGTTATTGCCACATTCCATTAATTTTTCATTAAGTGAAGATAAAAACATGTCTTTAAAATGCGTGTACAATAGCTTTAAGCCATTGCTATACATATTGTGCAACTCATCTGAATGCAGTTTAACACATGAACGTAATAGAATATTTTTATGTACAGTATATACACAAACAGAATCCTGTGGTAATACCCCTGAATATTATCATTTAAATGAGTCATTTTCATAATAAAGGAAGAAAAAAAATCTATAAAGGTGGCAAAACTGCCCATTTCTGAAGTTTAAATCAATATAATTTCCAGCTGATTCACATAGAAATAAAACTGTGGTCCTGTACAAACTTTACATTACAGGGAAACAGTTTATTTTTAAAAAATATGTACATATATGAGTACTTGGTTCTTTGCAATAGAGATTATATGAACACAGAAAATTGTATGGTAGGCAGGTTTATTTACTTGATTTTTCTATTTGTTCTTTTTTGTGCAAATTCCAAATCTCTCTTTTCGTGCTATTATCTGCCTCTATTTGCCTTGTATTACTGCTGCTGCTTTTTTTAGTATTCTGAGAAGGCTGGGTGACTTTACTTCTAGGAACAGGAAGAAAAGATTTAACTCTTGAAACACCCAAATCTGTCTTTGATCTACTGTTGCTGCTTTCCGCCGTTCGACTGCTGCTGAGAGGACGCATTCCATCCTACAAGTAGAAAAAAGCATTTTCTGTATTAATAATTATTGCCGTTTGACCTGAAAAACAACCAGCCAACCCTACCAGCCTCATGGAACCCTTGTTATTTACAAGTTTTTGCAATTTAATATGACAGCGTCTTACTACCTGGTGAACAAACTATGGCTCTTTTTTTGCTTCTTTGACTGAAAGGAAATATCATCAGCACCTTGGAGTACCAAAATAAGTCAGTGGGTTTTTTGCATTGTCATTGAAAAAAACTTAAGTCCTCAGAGGTCTCAATTTCAGAAGTACCAAAATAAAAAAATACATGTTCTTCCTTTCATTACTATGGAAAAATGACAGCTGCAGCCACAGCTAAAAGGGGGAAAAAATGGCAATTTAGGTAACTATGAGCAGAAAATTCAGCTTTATGGCTTAAAGATATTTACTTTTTTGTACCATCAAGGTTACACATAATAAAAAAATAACCATGACAAAAATAATACTTCAAGAATGGTAGTTGAAATGCTAGTTACATTTTAATCTATAATCTTATAGATTATTTTCCTATAAATTATATTTTAGCATTTCAAACTGTGCTAAAAAGCTACATTCTTAAAAACTGGACAATATTAATCCTCTACCTGTAGTGCCAAAGTAGGTATGTTGTCACTTTTTGTTCCTTTATAGTCAAGGAGAAAGAGGTTAGTTAAGCCATTTCATGATGGTCGCTAACATACATCTTTCATGCGAGATGCCCACCTTCCCACTGGCAGGAAAGGAGAATTAGGACCTTAACTGTTAGCATCAGCTGAATCCAGATCACCCTCTGGGAAGCAATATTGAAAAGTTCATTTTCACCATCAGCTACTGCTCATCACGTAAAGGTTGGTGGCATGGAAAACAGTATTCATCACTGTCTATTCCTTATTAATCCTTGATTCCATCAATTTGTTTGTATCCTGGATCAAAGATTTTGCATCTTTCATCAGTTTTCTCTTTCTCCTTCACCTAGTTGAAAGCATTTTTTCTTCTAGCCGATTAAAAAAAGAATTAATTATGGGTATGTTGCCCTTTTTAAGCAATTCGTCTCATTACTGTTGATAAGATCTCCCCTGCTCATGCTTTTGTTACCTCATTGCTTGTTACCTACAGAATTCTATTTATCTTTGGAAAAGGATGCTTTTCTAACCTCAAATTATTTTTTCAGACACCCATTCTTGCAGCTGCAGAGGTTTATCATTGTTACAATTGCCTCTAGAAGTTTGACTTCTGCTTCTGAACTGAGACTGTGCTCTTCCAGATTTTTGATAAATTTGTTGCAGTAGTGATCAAACCCAGAAACAAAGCTTGTAATTCGGTTAGATTTCTTTCCCCTCTAGCAAAAGGTTGGGCGGTGTTTCCTTTTTTTTTTGGCCAACATTTCCCCACAAAGATACGGGAAATCAATTTTTTATTTTGTATGAAACTTTTTGACTAAGTTCTTTGAAAAACTCAAAGGTAGGTAAGCCTGTCTACCTCCAAAGTCAATACAGTTATGCCTTATATTGTTAGAAGGGATTTTAAAGGAAAAAAATTCACTAGGAAAAATTTAAAGTAGGAACAAATAAGTCAGCTGACTTACCAAATTATTTAGGCATCACTACTGGTTTGGCATGTCTGAAATTAACGTACTTAGAGAAATATTCAGAAGCAGTATATCTAAATGTGGGTCTGCAATGTTAAAATTGTTTCTGTTCAGCAGAGACTGTTCTCTGGATTTTCAGTAAAATTACAGAAAAAATTCTAACATTCCGAATACTTGGATACAACAAAATATGATGGCAAGGGTGGCGAGTCATCTCATTCAACCTAGCTTTTTCAATGCTTAGGTGTGCACGTTAAGCTATTTTCAGGGCTACTTCATTGTACCTGCAGAAAATAGACTGTCTCTAGAAAACAATTTCTCGCAGTCAGATAAAAGCGCCTGGATTGGACTCTAGAGGACCCCTATCAAGGGAACACGGAAGGCTTAGTGAGGGAACATAGACAACAGATTCTGGCTAAGGCTAATTCAGCTGTGTGCTCTGAAGCTCTCTTGGTGTTCAAAAACACATGGAACAAGAAAGAAAAGAGGATAAAAGTGTAACAATAGAGAAAGCATAATTTTTACTTAATTATCCATAGAATGAAAAGTAAGCAGGATATAATTTAATCTTCATATTTAGTAGGGAGGTTAGCACCCACAAACAGCAATTTCAATTTCTGAAAAGAAGAGGAAAAGATAGTGGGCCTATTATATCTTTCAGTAGTATTCAATTTGTCTTCCCACTCTGAAACTGCTATGAAGTTAGTAAAGCTTGTTTACATTTAGACTATCTTTTCCCAGAATCACCAAACTTACAACACAGGGTTACTTTTGATTTCTTGTAAACAATATGGCAAGACAACTGTATATTATTACAAATAGCTAGGAATAAAAAAGAAACCCAATCCCTTCTTAAAAAAAGAAAATGCTATTCTTCACAAACTCTGCTAATATCACGTCATTTCAAAATTTCTACCACCGAGAGCTTTGACACCAGAGCAGCTCAGTTCTACTTGGATAATAACATTTAGGAAAACAGTGGTTTGAAATCATGTATATTTGGGTAACCGCTAAAATTAGAGGCACAAAAAAACCCCACGAGACAGCAATTTTACATCAAGAATTTAAAACACTTTTGCACTTTTGCAAACTTACTGTATAATATTAATTGGAGGGAAAAATGAACCTGGGGCTTTTATTTCTCTCAATATCTGATGCAAATAACTTATAATGTCAAAGTAATGTTAACAATACTTGGCCTAGGGAGATGGCTTTATATAAACATGAAAACTGAAGTAAATACATCCATTGTTTAATAAATCTTTAGTTTCCATTAAGACACGTGGAAGAAACTTGGCATGGTGTGTCCAGCAAGTTTCCTAAGAATCATGACGGTTTATTCTTCTAATAAACAGGGGACAAAGTATAAACACTAATTCTTTGGATCCAATCAGGAATTCAGATTTTGGAGAAACTCAAGACACCTCCCCTATCCTACTACGCTTCACCTACCTTTTGTGCTGTTGTGTTAGTTGGGTTAGTACCACTTGCTGAAAATACAGGACTGTTCTGAGACTTATTGAACATCAATAGCTCATCCTTAGAATCTGCAATCTAAAAAAGATAAGAAAATGGTGATTTTTTTTTTAATTATTCACAGCAGAGATTATATTTCAATTTGCCAAATTTTGGAAGCTTGATTTTATTTTCTTGTAGTTTCTGTGCAATGCAATGCATAAATATCCAAAGAACGATAAAAATATCTTTCCTTTTCTCTTGAGTGCATTTGTGGGAGATGGCAGATGAAGAGAGAGGTTTCACATCGGCTATTATCAGAGGAAGATTAAACATACTTTTCCAGAGCAATACTACTCAGCGGAGCTGAAGGGCAGTTTCCCATTATATTTTATCCAGCTCCAGGAGCAACACAGAAAGGAATGATCCCTTTCCTCCTGCCATGTTTCCTCCCTACTGTTTTCTGTCAAGCCTTGTGACCATGCGATAGTAGATGGAGTCTGATCAGCCTTCTGCCCTCACTGAAAACTCAATCCCAACATGACAGAGGCAGCAGGAAGATATTTGAGTGAAAGAACAAATTAGGGAGTGCAAGTACTTATTTTGATGGCAGCCTGAAATTACATCACACAAAGAAAACATGCAACAGCACCCTTACTTCCGTAAGGCTCTATTAGGCAGCTAGGGAATTAACAACAGAAATTCCAGTCATGGATGGTTCCACCCATGGTGAGGAAACTGAACAAAAGACAGTGACATCTATCTCCTTCCTTATCGAACCCATATTTCCTTGAATTGTCAACAATGAGCAATTATATTTTTCATGTTATTAAACACAATTTTAAGTTGGTTGCCATTTCTTTAAGCACATCCCATTCTTTCACAGATAGACATGGTAAATCCCTGCTAACTGACTAGTGATCAGCTTGCCAGCTTGGTGCATGTGACTCATGCAAGTACTCTAAGTACTTAAAAAAAAAAAATAATACCCAAAACAAAACACCATAATAAAGGGTTTAATTAAATAGGTTGAAATATCTTCCCAAACACAGTTGTTATTTTTTTTTTTAATAAAAACTTGGTTGACTTCTAAGAATAAACGGAATACTTAATAAAGCAAAACTAATGGAACTGCCGTTCAGGGAGATCCTGGAGGATGTAATGCAGAGCCTAAGTGGACAATAGCCTAAGACTGACTCTATCTGTGTTTCAAAAGAGATGGATCAGCTGCTCCAGTATGAACACAGCCTGCTGTCACAGTCATCTACTTCAGCTGTGCTAGGAGGAAAGGAGGAAAAGAATAAATAGCTACAGCGATGGAGAGAGCTGGATGCTTTTGGTGTAGCACGAAAAGTGAGAGAGATCCACAGCTCTACTCTCCGCTCCAACAGGCCTCCCATAACCTGCCCAAACCCATTCCAGCACAGAACTTAGCCCCAAACCTAAGAGCCTTGCAAGCCTCCTTCACCCTCTTCTGCTACTGTTAAAGAAAAAGAATTAGGCCAATCCAGTGCAATGCATATTAGGAAAAACTTTCTGTGTCTTTAAGAATACAAAACAGTTTCCCAGTGGAAAAAATAATAGCATGAAAGATAACACGGGGAACAATAATGCAGAGAAGGCTCTAGCATTTGTCTCTAGCATTTATGAACTTACAAATTTCAGCCTCCACTGCAAAAACCTTTACAAGAAAAAATACTGAAGGTGTAATGTAAAATAACGTACATTGAACCAGAACACTTACCCTCAAATGTATAATGTATTAGTTGATTTTGGCTTATTCCCAAATAATTTAATTTTCTTCAGTTCAAGCAGTGCTTGTAAATTACAAATTTATTTTAAACACGTAGCAAACAACTGCATATGGTAATGACATAAATTATTTAAAAACCTTGTGTTTACCTTGCTTATATCAGGCTCAGATTTGCTGGAACACATACTTTGAAGTTCCTGCACAAGATCTACTTCATCATCTGAACCAAGGGACAGCCTCTGCTCCAGGTTTAATGTTCTCAACTGATCCTTTTCTGAAGATCTGGTTAAAAAAAAAAAACCCAAAAGCAAACCAAGAGAGCAATTAAAATTAAGCTACGATACAGAATTTAAAAATAAACATTATACACACCTGGAAAATAATAATTCCTTTCCAAAAGACCTTTATTACCACAGACAGAAAGAAAATAACATCTAGTTCAGTGGCAGCAATAGATGCTAATAGTTTTTATAGCATAATAGATCTTCTTTCTATTCAAATCATTCTCTACAATCTGAAATTCTTACAAAGGATTCTTCTGCCCACTACCTCCAAAGATTCTCCTCTTTTTAAGATGGAGCAATCTATTTTATTGCACTCTCCTTTTTGGACTTAATTCCAAACACTTAAAAAAACTCCGACACACTGGAAGCATAAGTATTCTGTGCTCTCTGCGCCTGTGAATGTGGTGTAACCACGGTTTCAGATTGCAGTACAGTCTCAAATGCAGCTCCCCCTGGCTAATTCGTACACTTTCTTAGAGAAACACTGTATCATTTAGACTGAAGTGCATGGACAATATAATTTTGAATTGCTATTCAGTAAGCTAAAAGAGCCAGAGGACTTTTTAAAATATAATGCCAAGTGAAAAAAGCACATGGTTGGCTTTTCATGGCAGAGTAAGTGTTACATAATATTCTTAAGTCATAGGCTACTCTGTTACATAAACAGACATGTAGTGCTACATGGTTTGAATTACAGAAATGGATTCTAAAATCATATTGAAATACATAAATTTTATTTTCTCTCAGAAATTAATATGAAAAAGGATTCCTTTTTTCAGATGTAGAACCAAAACATTACCAAATACAAACTCTTCATCTATTCATTATAATGTGCTGGTTTACAACATAATTTTATCATCTTTATTGTTTGCTAAGTGTTACAAATACCAGATGTTAAAACTTACTTTGTGGCGAGAGAAGCTCTTTTCTTACAGTTTGGTTGTGACATAGTCTTAGACTTTATACCTGCACAAAAGAGAGATTGACTTATTAGTGTGGTATTATATGTGTTGATTTCTTCATTCTAAAATCTGTGATAAACAGGGAAAATGTGATCCCATTTACTGGCTAATTATATCAATAGAGTCTGTTAAAGATCAGAATACATCGCTTGAAACTTCTCAGAGTAGAATTAGGGCCACATGGAACTGCTAAAATGGCAAATAAGGCATGAGTTGCCCAAGCTTTCCTGGAGGACAGAACATGAAGCTTCTGTGCAAGGCCCTTGAACCACCTTTACCAGTTCTCTCAGAGAGAAACCACTTGTCAACAGAAAAGATTTAAGTTTGCTTCATTTAAGTAAAATCAGACAACTTACACTTCTTTGGAATCAAGAACAAGATTCAATTCTGATAGTCAGAAATGGAAGGCTACTCAAATTCACCATCCCATTTTTAACTTACATTGACAAATATTAACTGGACTCCAAGAACATTCTCAGGAACAAGATACAGTATCAGCCATCCTACTTCAGGTTATGTTCATTTGATTTCTTAAATCCTCTTAACAGGATTTAAGTTCACAATTCAGAGAACTAGCAAGCCAAATCAGGACATTAGAGCCGCAGTTCAGCAAAAGCAGACTTCCTTCTGAACAAGAGCTGATGAAACGAAGAGCTCAGTTTAACATTACAAAGTACCAGATATCAAGTACTTCAGTCTTTTATATATGAGGTAATTGAGGCTAGAATCTTAGCAGCGTTTCTGAAGTGTGTGTGTGTGTAAGACTCTCTCTAAATCCCTTCATAACTCTTCTCTCTGAAGGAGTACCTATTTCTGAAAGCAAAAATAAGTAATTTCATTTTGTCCTCTAGTAGTTTTCCTGTTCAGTATTGTACTTGGTTATGGTATTCCTAAGTTTTCCTTCTAGACAGATGTGTACTTTTGGATGAATGGTATGTTGCTTCTGCGCATACCCAGACATTACCCTTGTATAGCAAACTGCTTGTTAGATGGCTTATGATCTTGAGGTGAAAAGACATTTCAAAAGTGTCAGCTACTAATATAACTTTCACATTTATACACATGCATAGACCCAGTCATATAAAGCCTTCTTGGTCAAGCAGCATACTGAAAATGATGTGGAAACTTCTTAAACACTCTACAGTATCTGTGACTACATGGGGCTTTTTACATTTATTTTTAGCAATTAAAGTGAAAATAAAAAATCTTCAGTTTAAAACCAAAGATCTCTTCCTTCCACTACAAGGCTTCTGGATTTTTCTACTCAGTTTGTTTAATAAGATTGGACAAGGGATGCATGGTCTGAGGATGCATGTATTCATTTATTTTTACTTGCATTCAGACAACAGAAATTATTGTAGTGAAGCTATAAAGTACATGTAAAAAAAAACCCCAAAAGTAGATACACTGTAAAATTGGTGCAGAACTAAGGAGTACCAATCAACTAATGAAGCTTTCTCTCGTCCAGTATTGAGGAAGAGAATGATAGAGCATCATTCCATGCAATATGAGATGGAACCACTGCTCAGTCTTCCACCCTCTGAGCCAAAGCCTACCTCATTATCAGACAACAGGAAGGGCATTAGAACACGCAAACAAACAAAAAGTATAATTAGGATACCTTGCAGTCACAAAGAAATAATTTTGGGGGGAAAAAGTAAACAATTTTTACTGGTAAACATAAACATGAGTGTAATTTGAGAATTTTTAATTCATGATGTAGAAGAAAAGTTAGATTCATATCTATGCAGCTTAAATCCCCACACCTTCTTTCATAGAAAATAGAAAGCTTTACCTTCAGTATTTGTCTCTTGCTTATTCCATGACTGCGACGATAAATGGCCTGACTTTTTGCGAGGACTTGTGCTCACTTTTCTCCAAGAAGCATTCTCACCTCTTTTCTTACTACAATTTTTGTAGTTTGAAACCACAGATAAAGGAAAACTTCCTCCCTTAAAATCTGCTATATAATTATCTAGCTCTGAAACGAAAGTAGAACAACGTTAAGAAGAATTGAATGTTGCAATTTGACGACCTTATACAACTACTTAGTTAAGTGACTGTAAATGCTTTTAACCACTCACCTCCCATCATAACTACAGTTATGTTTTGTGTAAGTTTTTAAAAAAGGAACGAAACGCTAAAAGGCCCACTTCGGCAGTGTACAACTACTTGCTTTTCAGACTGCTCACTGTTACCTGTTCTGGGTAGAGGACAGCCATGCAAAACAGCTTTATTCAGCAAGATACTGAGAGCAGCTTTAACAACAGCCTGTTGACCTTGGCTAGGATTTTTTTTTGCTATTGTTTGTCCTGGTACAGATGGTCTTTTCACAGAGGCTCTGGAGAGTATTGCTTCTTGCACTCTGGGAGCTATCACAGCATTCCATAACTTGGACATCCACCTGTAGGCACACAAACAATCTCTTAACTTCAGAGACAATTAACAAAACTCAAGATTTTATACTTTGGGTAATATATTAGATTTTGCATTTTCAGGAAGCACATATATTTTGGACTTCCTATTGTACCCCATTTCAGAGAGGAACCCTTTTTTTTTTAAGGTAGGGTTTGTGTGTTTGCTTTATATTAAATTATTTGACCTAACTTTCTTCAGGTTGCTTTGGCAAACTGTTTACCATGTAATGCTTTTTTCTCCTTTAGATAAGGTTGATAAAACATCCTTTTCATTTTAAAGCTTAAAGAAAGACTGTCCCAGAAAGATGTGTGCTCACGTGTATACAGAAAAATCCCCTTTCACCTTTGCCAGTGCACGAAGAAGTTTCCATGCTTGCAGGTGTTCATTCATAGCCTATTTGTTGCCAGGGTGGGAAAAAGGAGGTATTCAGTTATGTTTGCACCCTTTCCAGTATTCTTCCATTTCCAAACTTGTCCAGCTTACAAAATCTTTCTATTCGTACAGCTGCCCTGCTCTCACTCTCCTTTTGTTTATTTGATCTATGGTGAACTGTGTTTCCAGGATGCCGTGGATATTCCAGATTGTCTGGTTTAGAGACTGGGTCTGATTACAAAAATTTGATTCAAAGGGACATGGTTCTTGTGGAACTTTTGCTTTTCTGAGAGAGAAATCTTATGTTGTTTCAGCACAGAAGTGAAAAATTTGTATTAGGAGATAAATAAATGTTATTTGTTACAGCTTATAGTTCTCAAGGGATAAAGGCTAGGAGTTTCAGGCTTAAGGCTCAGCTCACATCTATAACAGACACTGAGACAATCTTTTTAAAATCAAATCCAACTCTTTTTTTTCCTTATATCCTCTTCCAGGAGGAAGATGGTAAGATTGAGAGTCAGAGGGTTTCTATTAAAGGCCTACAGGAAATGACAAGTTACAATGCTGTGTTTCAGCTTTGCAGAAATCCATTCAGAAAAAATGAAGGCTAAAATGTCTGTTTGACTTCGATGAACCATTTTGTTGGATATGTTGATACACAGAAGCCATCTTATTATCCAAAAGATTATGATTTTTTTTTGTTGGTTAAAAAAAAAGCAGTTTTTTTCTTTTTTAGCTTTTTAAAGTTAGAATGCATGAATCATTTGATAGATGTATTTTTGGTTAGTTACAAAGCATAAGTTGAGTTTTTATGATATATAACCATGCTACAAAGTGCTGGTAGAAGCTTGATTAAAAGTCACATTACTTGGAAAAATAATTAATACAGTTGACAAAATAAGATGTAAAATGCATATTGGAAATGCTCCTTGAAGCTTCCTTAGTATGATGTTGTAGATACCGTTCCATATACACACAGTCTGCTTCTGTTAGCTGAGTTAAGCTACCAAAATAAACATTGCTTTCATTTTAGTGATAAAGAACTCTATCTCTTGATTTCTGCCTATGTAAGCTTTTGACATTTTGTAATATTGCTAGTATAAATGGTCAGAAATGAACACTGCAAAGATAAAATTAGTTAAGCCCATTTTAATCTAACAGTTAACAGTCCAGTCAACGGGCTGTACAATGCCATCCTCTCTTGGTAAAATTCCAACCTGGTGCTTAAATTCAGTCCTACATTTGCTTTTCATTTGTCCTTATCTTGATCAAGTCCCCAGTTCTTTGATATATCTGATAATTCGGAAATGTATAGCACTCCCCCGCCCGTGAAAAAGAGCTGTAAAGCAAAACTCTTTACTGTTGGATCATCTTTAACTCCCCAGAACAAAAACAAGAAAAAAATGTATCTAATATTTTCATTTATTCGTTCTACTCTACGAAACGTGTGAAGCTACAAGAAACAGCACACAGCAGGACACAATTCCCTGTTATGCCTTCTCTCTCCCCAGCTGCCTGCTTCTTCCACTTGCCTCGTGCTAACACTTAGCCAGGAACAAACCTACTGTCTTAATGAATTGAACTGACTCAGTGCAGCTTTAACAAATGCAGAAAGCAGCAGAACAGCACAGCGGAGAGGAGGGGCAAGAGGACAGGAGTAGTTAATTAGACTAAAATAACAGCAACCAGTGAGCTGCTAATTAAACCTATTTATTGATAGTTATATGACTACACTCTTAGCCATCATGCTGCTAAACTAAAAGCATCCAGTAAGTGCTCACTGAGGCTGTGTTTTTTAATTGTTTGTTAGTGGACAAAAACTACATTAAAATGAGGAGTCAGATATCATATCACTACAGTAAAAGACATTTTGGGGTTGTGCTCAAAATAAACATCTTGAATCCTGTCAAAGTTACACTTAGGGAAAATACAAACCCAGAAATGCATAATTGAGGTATCTAGAGAATAATTTTTCTGTCCTCTACTAATGCCACTGCAATAAATCAAAGATTAAGACATTTTGGAGGATATGATTCAAGAGGGAGACAGGAGATAGATGCATGGTATACTTTATTCTTTTTGTATTTCACAGCACCCATAAATTTTCTAGTCAGTGCTACATTCACATTTAAACTTTGATAATTACTCTGGATATTAGATAATCTGTCCTTTAGAAAAAAAAGGAAAATGAACAAGCAAAATGTATCAAGATATGCAGACAGAACAAAAGATGAGAAAGCCACTGTACACACCAAGCAAAGGACCCAGGAAGAAGGGCCAGCAGAAACTAGTACAAGAGAAAAAAATCAAAGAGGGAACAGAGTGGCAATTCAGAAGAACGCTATGAAGCAGGGTGAGAAAAGTAATGTTTCATCTCCAAAAACCAACGTTACTATTTGAATTCTCAATAAGTTTGAATCTTAGTAGGGGCTCATTACCTTTCTAATATAGCCAAGCAATATATTAGCATGCAATTAATATATTTCAAAATTCTGTAAGTATTTCTTGTATCATTTGCTAGCACTTGCAGAGAAGTTGGAATGTAAACAGATGTTCATGCAATTGTAGGCAAGAAAAGACAAAATTTTCATTATTCTTTTATGTTACTGGACATCTAACCATGTGTGTAGCTAAAAAGTATATATTTGCCTTATTTACTAAGCTAATACATCTGTGGAATTGTATGTATGTTTAAAAATTATACCAGATACTTAAAAGAGTGAGAAATCATTCTCCAAATTTCTCTCATATACAACTTCAAAAGGAAACTTTTACCAACTTTTCAAGCTCAGAAGTCTTGAATCTTATTTTGGCCTGTTCACTAATGAACAGCTCTCTTTACGATGCTGTCTTGAAATGAAGAACAAAACCTTTAAAGGGTTGAGCAATATTAGCCATTCCAGTACAAGTAATATTTTGCAACCTCTGTGTCAGAAAATATCTGAAAGATCACAACAAGACTTTTGACCAGTGTTAGGCACCCAGTTCCCATTGTGTCATTCAGAATTGCTCTTCTAGTAATTAAATCTCAAACAAAAACTTAAAATTTTCAGTAACTTTTCAAGGTTGCTGAGTCAGATGGGTTTTGGAAGAAATATAACTGCAACATTTGTCATAAGTATCTAGCTGGTACTGAACAGTGTCAAATAGGAAACAGAAATCTTACTTCACTGTCGCTTGGCCATGCCCTGGCACCACAGGACAAGAGAAGAAATGTTTTGGCCCCATAAGTGCTTCAGGCGCTCCTAGACGTGATAAGCAAGAGTTCAGCTGGTGCCAAACAGCAAGGATCCAGTCTATGATCTTGCACACAGGATCACATGGAGGAGGTACTTTGCCTCTGAACTGCAGAGAGAAAAGATGTTTGACATAATACCTCTGCTGCAAACACTTTCCTTGAAACCTGAAGAAGGTTTAGTTTGCTGGGGGTTTTTTTTTTGTTTGTTTGGTTTTTTTTTTTTAAATGGATTATATTGAAGTCTTGCTGTATTAAATTATTTCCCCAACTACACTTTAAAAGGTATTTCCTTATCAATAAATTGACATGCCTTTACTTTCTTGTGGGAAACTGAGACACAAATTTGGCAGCAGTGCTTTCCCTATGCTGTTTAAGGTTAGGATTACAAGAGATACCTACCATATCCTAAGCTATGTATATCATATAAATAAGGCAGGTAACAGAACATACAATCACACTGAACAGAAATGTCTGATCCAGGCATGTTCTCAGTGGATTTCTGTATTGATTTTAGATTTAGTAACAATGAAGAAAAGATGCCTTCCTCTAAGACCTACATTTTTTAGTATGCCTTGTTAAAGGCAAATTATTTGGTGCCAGAAAAATCTTCTATTTCATCTGACTCCAAATTACAGCCTTCATCATCCTAATCCTAGGATTATCCTCTGGAACAGTCTGAATTAAAGGGAGCATTAAAAGATGCAATAGGGATAGTATTTGCCAGCACTGAAGCCAGAGCTTCTTGACACAGTCTACAGGTGAACAATATAAAGGTAATATAGAAAAAAAATTTAAACTTCCCATATATCCTAATATTCCAAAATAAGGGGAAAAGAGCTTTTCATCTGAAAACATGAATATTAAGGCACAAACAAGGTATCAGAATACAGAGCAAGGATCTTTGAAATAGTCTCTTGTTCAAACAGAAAGTGTGTTTTTACTTTCTTTTTGATTTTTAAAACAGATTAATCTTTCTTCTAATTTTAGCTTTGGAATGCACTATTTTAAGCCCCGCACCAACTGGCATTTGGGTTTGCATAAGCACATCTATATATTAAAAAAAAAAAAAGTACTAGCACACTGGGCATTTTTATTCATTATTTAATTAGGGAAGATACAGGAAGACACACGTCTTTTTTCTCCAGATAGCTACGATCTGCATCTATGCTTCAGAGGAAACAAATTCAGTGAGATTACTCCCCAAATTCTGTTTAACTTCAGTCAGAGGTAGGAAGCTATTACATTTTTGAACTCTAACCTATAAAACTAAGGATTGCTTTTAAGCCTAAACAAAATAGCCTGAAAACAATGTCTGTTACATGATGCTGCAATTTCTGGTAGCCAAAGAAGTTTTGTAGAGTAAGTTTGACCCGGCCTTTGTCTGTGAACAAGTCAGAATACCACTGCTTCTGCAACTGTCTGTGTTGCTGTAGTTCTTGGCCTTGTGCTCAGCTGAAGTCAGTCCTCTTTGATCTTGAATGATCTATAATCAAAGTGTTTCTGTCCTTTTATAAGGGGGCTTAGGTCACTAGATATTCCTCAGTGTAGGTTTGAGAATACAATCTTTCTCCTCAAGAGGATGGAGGAAAATTCTGCTACATACTTTTATTGCACTCTCCTCTGGCCTATACCTCATTCCAGCACTATAGCGTATCTGCAAGATACCAGCTTCAGCCAACCCACATACGTGCCTACAGGCAATTGCTACCCTCCCCAGCCTTTGCAAGGATTCTGAAAACCATTCATACCCTCAACCAGATGACCCCTCATAATGGCTTCAGCTTACTATCTCTGTAGGGACTCAAAGATTTAAAGCACATGGGGAAAAAAGAAAACACCTTTTCATGCAGAAAAAAGTACTTAAAAATAACTATGCACCCGAAAAAAGTAATCTAAGAGAAGTAACCTCTTAAGAGTTTTGCTGATACATTTCACGTTTTTTTTTTGGTTTTTTTTTTTTTCTTTAATATTCTGTATTCTTGTTCTTGCTATTGAAGAATACCTAGGAATTTTTCCAAATTTCTTTATTATCATAACTGAAGTGTTCATTTACCACACATTTCCTCTTCAAGATCTCTTTGAATTAGTAAGCTTTTATAGATGAGAACTGTGGCAGAGGGTACAGGAGATGACATCCCCAAGGATAACCAAGATACATACAGCTGAACACTCAGAACTGACAGTGGGTCTGTTGTCCCAGTCCAGGACTCTTTACTACTGATAGTTTTTTCTATTCCAAGAACAATCTCCCTTTTTAAGCCTGTTCAAAACTCTGCTGCCAAGATTATTTTCCTTTGCAGCTGTTTCAATTAAACTTCCCCTCCCAACATCTAACACTGCCTGACTGTCTGCTGCTATCACACTGGAATGGTTTTCTTCCAAATAACTTCCAAAATTCCACAGTTCTGCTTTTACCCACATCTTCCTTTTCATTTCCCATCCTCCATTTATTTATTAATGTTGAAACAGACTTCCCGTCTTTATTATCTTTTGGACTTCTGTTCCAGCTTCAGCAGGCCTATGGCTCAAAACAACTTCTCCAGTGATATATTTTCACCCCTCTTTCCTTTTTGATTTGAAAATCATGAAAACTCTTTTTGCTGCTTAAAACTTAGACAAGACACATAGGACATATAACTCTCTTATTTCAGATATATAGAATAAATGCCTCGAGAAAGGGATTTTATTTTTGCTGAACAAATTCTTACTGTCATGCTCACACACAAGATGAAAAAATATTACTAAAGGATGTTTTCAAACAGTGGATAAGCAAGTATCCACAGCATCATTATTTGCAGCCAACCTGTGTGTTTATGCTAATCAGCCATGGCCACACACCTTCCTACATGAGGCCAAGCACACATTTACAGATACACAGCTTGTATCTTCCCAGAAATGAATGCTTTTTTCCTGAAACAACTTAGTTATCTGCTCAGCTCTTGACATTACCATCATACGTGTTTCACAGGCCTGGTGATGAACAACATTGCAGAAGCCAATTCAAGTTCTTACCTTGTTTATAACTTTTCTTCTTAAAAACCTTTGAAGCAAGCCATGCATTGGCTCTCCATCCCACCTAAGTTGAACCCAACGGAAATGCTGCTGAACCAGCAGGTCAGAGCCGTGAAGATGACACTTTGCAATTGTCCCCAGTAAAAAGCAGTTCTCATGAAAGTAAAAGGTACCAGAAACTCCATTTGCTAAAAATGAACAATAAACAGTTTTACTGAAATACTCAAAGCTTTGACATGATTTCATAAAAAAGCAAGAAGCAGTGACATTATTAGAAAGAAAAAAAACCCACCATAAATTAGCCTTAAAACATGCTGTATTTGGTTAAGAATTGTTTGCAATAAAATATAAAAACGGAACAAGTTATACTTTTCTTCTGTTTCCTGTTTATCTTCTATGATATTACAACCGTACTGTCCTAAAAACATTTCTCCATCCCAAATTCTTTAAATACCTCTTTGGATAGTGCAAGGACTTTCCGAACTCCGATTCTCAAGAGGTGCCAGAAAATCTCCTAGCAATTCAGATAAAGAAGCTCTCTCCAGATTTTCTAAAATCACAATGGTTGTCTTGCTTACAGGAGGCTGTTTAACTGGGACCAGACAGGCTGAAATACAAAAATCCCATTAATGTCCACTTATGAAAATTGGCTTTTATTTATGTATACAGCTTTTATTTATGTATACAGCTTTTACTGCTACTAATGCAACAAAGGATTTGTTTTTTATTTTTTGCCTTTAACTTGTTCACAGAAGCAGACAGATTGTATAACATGTTCAAAACTGGGAGCATAAAATCAAACAATGGAAACAATATCGTACTGTACAATAAGAAAAAATTGAAAGCTATTATTAAAATAAATTTCTGAAATGGCTATAACGGGATCTTCATTGATAGGAAGAATTTCAGGACCCTGAAGATAAATACAACAGAAAAGATAGCAAAGACCTCTGAAACCATTTCTTTCATTTGCTGGTAATTCATCTTAAACTTTTAACATGCACTCTTTATACCATGTAGTTATAAAAGGTTTCAGAATATTCCGTGTTTATAAGAAACTCAATCATTCTATGAGATTGTCTATTTGTTTGTTACTACCCTCTCTTCAAAACTTCCTTCAATATCTTAAGAATCACCCAAATAACCAGAGCTAGTTTTAACATCTTATTGCCTAAAAATGACGCAGCCTTTGCAAGTGTGCCTGTAACAGTAAATCGCAGATGAATGCGGCTGTAATACAAATATTAAACAAAACACTTGTCTTGAGTATATTGTGCCTTGTATTCTTTCAGAACTTTTTGAAGGCAGTACTAAAGGTGGTCATTAAGAAAAATTATGAGTAATAGGCCAAAATTTACAGCAACTGACTGTGGCTGAGGACTGCTATTTATTCGCAGTTTCCTGAATATTTCTGCCCTGTTTTACTAAGAGGATATAGCTGGATAGCCAGGAGGTCAAGGCTCCTCCTCTGCGTCTGATGGAACCATTTAGAGACAGGAGGAGAGTGCTCTCCTAGGAGAGGAGATGCGGCAGAAGAATGGGGCAAGCAGCAGGCAGGAAAATGAGAGACTCAACCAGTAGCACAACACTGAAATGCAAGCACAGACTATTAAGAGGAGTGTGCTGCTGACACAGAGTAAAGCATCCAAAAGAAGCAGCTGTCCTAAGAGACAGTGGCTAGTAAACAAACCAGACTATGAATGATTTTCTTGCCTCTAAGAGACTAAATGGTCTCCTCTTCTCTCCCAGCAATGTGATGGCACTCAAAATGACATGTAGGAATAATCTCTGGCCCAAGCTATCCTCCAAACTGTGACCAGGACTTCCTGGGAGAAAAAACTGACATAGACTGAAGTTACACCAGGAAGTATGCTAACAAACAGAATGGAGCACAGCACACCATTGTACAAGCCCATGGGATGGCTCTACTTCTGTGTGTGAGCATGGGTGTTGTCAGAGGGGACTATGCAGAGTTTGTTGCAATGAAGAAAGCCAATGAAAGCTAAAGGATGAAAGTATTCTTGAAGAATAGGCCCCACACTGCAAATGCACAGTGGGTAGAAGGCAGCATTCAGTTCCACTTGTTGAACTGTAGTTTTTTCTATTAAAACGTTAGTAATTCCAGTTTGTTTGAATAAAACTTTTGCTTATGAGATTCAAATTCCTCTTGGTGTTTTTGGTCTGCCCATACTGAGAAGGAAAAAGGTAGGGGCCAATCCTCTCAAAGCTCTGGCTGTCTCAAAGGTTCATCATGGTAGCACGTGAGAATGTGTCCGGGGGGCTGCATTGGTACAATTGAAATCGGTATATTTTCAGATGCCTAAAGCCCAGCCTCTTTCAATACAGAAGGTGAAATATGAAAATCACAGCTCCTGAAATGCAAGGTTATTCTGAGCAGTAATGACATTTATCACACTTATTTTTAATGTGAATGACCATATTGAATGAGAGGTAAAGTTAAGATACTAGAGCTGTAGAAGAGGCCATATAATAAGAGAAAAGCCCAGCATTTTTGGATGAAAATGAGGTCTTGCTACCAAGGCTAGATTCAAACTATATTGCAAATGATTGTCAACAAAAAACCTAAACACTCATAAAACAGAAATAGAAAAAGCATAGAAGAAAGCTGCAAAGGGGTGAAAGCAGCTACATATCTGAAAACCGCTTGCAAACAGCAAAACTTATTTGAGCCAAAATTAATTTGAACAGTACCAAAGAAAAGGAAGCAGCATATCACCTTTCAGGCTCTTATATTATTATTGTATGGGTAATATGATATATTATATATCATTGCTATATTATTTTATATATTATACATTCATATTATATACTATATTATTACTATATAGTTAATACTGTGGCAAAATAAAAGAAATCAGAGTTCCAGTGCATGAGTATGGGCAAAATGCAGCACAATCTGCCCATGAAAATGCCCTCCACAGAAAATATTGCTTTTTTCTTCGCTTTTAGCACTATTCCATTCCTTTTTTTTTCATATTCTCCTTCCTACTTCTGACTGACCCATATGACCCCATTCTTCTGCTTCCATACTTAATTTGCCCACTTTCGCTGTCATTCACCTTAGGCTACTTTGTCCTTTTTTCACTCTTACTAATTATTAATGAATTTACAGAGGTACATCCTACTACCCGCTCTGAGAATACTTCACTGTGGAACACCCAAGTAATGGGACTTTAACCTACATGTAGCTATTCACATCCATTAAGAGAAAACTGTTCATTTTAACAGAAATTTAACTTTGTCCTGCAGTAATGGGTCAGAATACAAACACACACTAACATTTGCCTGCCCGGGTGACAAAAATTGGCTCAGATCCACACATAAGTATCTAGTAAACAAGCATATATCAAAAGCAAGTGGTCTGACTTCTGAAGAACTCTTTCACTGCTTCTTTTGTTCCCAAAAAGGTAATAATTATAGCTTCTTTTCTCATACATATTTTAAAAAAAAAGCATTAGAACAGCTACAATATAGCAACAACAGACCTTGATTTCTGATTCAGTAGGTCTGTACCATAGCAATCAACTTTTAAAGGCTCACAAAAAAGCGAAAAAAGGAATGAGACAGAAAAAAAAATTAAGGACTATTAATTTTGCTACAAATGGCATGAACTTTTGGCAGAGGTCCCTACTGGACTGTCACACTTAGTTCTACCTCAGTTTATACTTTTATCATTATTCCCCAAGCACCTGGAAAACTATGGGTTCTGTTAAAACATGCCACCCACTATGCAAAATGTTTTAATGTATTTCTTTACTTTGTACCATTAAAACTTTTCCTAAAAATTTCCAAAATCAGTCCTGCTGAAATAACCTTACCGCTACTGATGAACAGTTCTGCAAGCTGCTCCTTGGAGAAACCAGCGTCCACTTCAACTTTAACAATTTCACATGTGGATCCTGCAGCCACTTGCTTTTGCTGTGTTGAAAATTTATAGATTTGGTTAAATAGTTCAAACTCTAAGTAATGAAATTATTTACTTTGCATGTTTGTGTTAATACCTTCATGCAGGCCGCTATCTGATATGCTATATAGTCTTGCAAACTTCCTTCTGGACCATGGAAAATGACATTACGGTATTGTTCAACCTGCAGAGAGACAACAAATTGTTCTTGAAAGTTCATAGACTTGGATTCTTTTTTTTTAAACTGATTTGATTAGCAATGTTAAAATAAATGATCTATGAAAGTTAACTCTTTATCCAATTATCATTGCATTTTGAAATATTAAATAAATTGTAAGAGTTACAGGATACATATATAAGCTAATAATAAAATTCAAGTCTCAAATAATTGCTTACGTGAATGTTATTCTAATTTCCTTTCCTGTCAAAAATTGGAATGAAGTAACTTGGGAAAGCAATAAGATATCTCAGAGCTTTGACTATATTTTCTTAAGCAATTCAGTTAATCAGGTAGCAGCTATTTAAAGAAAAAAGTTAATGCCCTCATGTGACTGAAGTTACTGGGGTAAGATTCAGGGGGAACTTTATTTTAAAACAACAGCTTTCATTGTCTTGACATTTTTTTTCACAGACTAGAAGATCTTTTTTGTTTTTAGTCAACACTATTACAGAAGTATTTTCAAATATAAATAGCATGCAGAAAGAAGCTAGTTCAGTACTTACCAGGCGGAGGTAATTCTGAAGTGTCTGAAGATGGATCATAGATGCATAAGTCACACTATTTAGGCAGCCTTCTTGAGGTCCTTTAAAAAGATACACAAATAACTTCCCTAAATGTCTCACGTTTATAAGTGTGTATGGTGGATCCATATGCTTTTCATGCAGTATTCTACAGTGAACTCCTAAAATTACAGGCTATGTAAATTAAAATGGTGAAGAAATGAAATGAAAGCTATCTAGCAGCATAGATGCACAGGTTTCCATGACGTGAGTAAAATGGGTACTATTATATAACTGAAAAAGGTAGTAGGGCTTTTATGTGCCAACATATTTTCTAAATGTTGTACACCCTTTGAAATCTAGTTAAACGATTAATTGGATGTGATATTTCTGAGGATCAAGCAACACTGCAGAACAAAACCAGTAGCAAATGATTTTGAAATTATGTATTTCTTATGGAGTGTCTTAACATTCAAATCTGAAAATTATGAATTGAAGATTACCAAACAAAAACACCGTGATGTGCTCAGCTCTGTTGTTCTTCAAGAAGTCCCATGGTGGCTGGGAAAAAATCTGACCTGTTGACCATGAAATGTTTCCTGTTAAAAAGAAAAGATAAGAGAGATATTCCCTGTATCTATATAAAGTGTCCTATGCTCAAGCATATTCTCTTGCTTACAAAGACTGTGTGCATACGCTGAAAAATTTGACAAACAAACCTGTCCCATGTACTAAATCATACTATTATTTGATACATGACTGAGGATACTAATGTTTTCTGTCAATTGAGACACAAGTTTAATACCTAGCCTGTCTTTACACCTTTATATGTAAAATAAACTAAAATAAGATAATTTGCCCAGTGTAATGTGAATAATTTTTTTGGGGGTGGTGGGCAGGTGGAGGGGGAAGGAGATTTAAGATGAAGCACATGAATTTTCAGAATCCTATGCAACTGTTACTGCTACCACCACATTTTGGCCAAATTCTCATCATTATAGATTTGTCTGTTTCACCTTGATAAGTGAAGTTATACAAAACAGGAGGAGTTCTGTTCTACCTATGCTCATGATTTACAGTCTGGATTTACTGTACATTCTGGATGTACTGTAAAGACATAGTGTGGGCTTTGCTTCGAATTTTTTTTTGTTTCACCTATAATACAGATTTCTCCTCTGGAGTACTAAATCGAGTAAAGGACTAATAAACATAGGGCCTCATTATCCCCGAGATGATATTAAAGCGCTTCATGAATTGTACCATACACATAGCTAAAAGCAAAGAATGCTTTCATGCCAGCATTGTTCAAAGTTTCATAGCTCGTATTGGTCTTAGTCTAAGCTTTAAAAGATCCAGAAATCTAAAGATATTTTTCTCTTTCTTACAAGATTTCACAAATTCAAGAAATCCCCCAATTTTTGCTTTTCTTATTACACCAATATTGATACCTAGTTTGACAGATAATATACTGCTTGCGCTGAGGCCAATGTTGGATTCTGCAGCACTATTAAATGACAGGTCTTCTAGGCTCCTCCATCCATCAGAAGTGATTGCCTGGAAATGGTTTGTCACTGCCTGACTCACTGCTTTTGAAAAATCATCCCATGATGTCTGTTTGCGGATATTTAAAGCACATATTGTGTTTTCTGTATCAAATTCCTCTGTACCACAATGGGCTGGTTCAATGCCACTGACTGAAATCCTTACAGGTACATTAAGAGCATCTGTCGAAAAACAGAAAACCGAGAATGAGAAAAACTCTAAAACTCAGTTTAAAAGTCCTATTATTAAAGACCAATAACATCTTATATTGCAAAGGAAAGCTACAAAATAACTGCTGCTAAGGAAAAGCAAATGTTAAAGAGCAGCACAGATCACCACCACAAAATCAGAGCAGTGATGAAAAATATCAAGGTATCTATCTTTTTTTTACATTACAAAATACCAGTATTATTATGCTTAAATAACAGGAAGCAAGACAAAACATACTTAATCTTTTATTTCCTCTTTACGGACTAGTTCTTATAAATTAAGACAGATGGTAGGTAGTGTATTAACATTTCAGTTCATTGTGGTTGTGCACATTTTTATTATCAATGCAGAAAGGAATTTTCTGGCACTAGTGCACAAGTGGAAAACACAGTTAGCTGAGCCAAATATCTTTAAATAAAAAGCTAAGAGCTAAGACAGAAAATTCACTTGGAAGCGTATATTTGATTTGCTATAGAATAAATCGACAAAATGTCAAAAAAAAAGAAAGTAGGAAATTTATACGTGCACTCTAGGAGCAAAATTAATTTAATGAAGTTATTTTAAATCTTGCTCTTTGAAAAATGGAATGTAAGTCAACAGAAGCAGCAGCAGTCTAAATGGATTATTTAGATGACTAAAAGTGAAAATGAAACAATCTTCTAACTTTAATGCCAAAACAATACCTTTCATAAATTACCCCTGAAATTAAAAACAAGGGTATCAGCTTATTATGAAATCTTGCAACATGATTTTAGTTTTGCCTTTGAGATCAGAAGCTGAATCTTCAGCTGATACAAGCCAGTGAAGCTGTTCTGATGTCAGAAAAGCTCTGATTTAAACCCACTAGCCTACCATAGGGAAAAGATTACTCAAAGGCATCCTTCAGATGTGGGATTGTGAGAAATATATCAAAGGCTTGCCCTTCTGATGGCTGGACCTCAGGGAAATGAGCAATGACTATAAGAAATACTGAGGGTTCTCTACAAGGAAACAGGCCCCAGGACAGAGGTACAGTGTTTGCCTAAATTTTGGTGCATGTGTCCTCTATGGCAGAGCTGGCAATTCTGGTCCCCAGTCTTTCAGATCTGTTGGAGCACATTTTCCCATCCTACACGCATGCAATTCTTTACAGTGGAAACCCTTCTGGACTGTGAGGAAGGTAGAGGATGGTACATACTCAGCTTACCCAAAATGCAGCCTTGACTTGTTGAGGCATATACCCAGAGGAAGAGCGGTGTTTCCAAGCTTCCACAGATCATATATTGTGGGGCCAAAAAAGCTAATTATGATTGCACTGATGTTAAATACAGGCTTAACAAATGAAAGAGAAGAGAAATGAAGTCCAAAGGTTCTGACCCGATAAAAGCAGTTGGAGTCATGCAAAGCCTGACCAGAGAAACAGGGTACTAGGACTGATGAAAATAATACAAGTGTCAATTTAACAGGCTACAGATTCAGCCATCAGAAATTGGCTTCAGTCTGATAAAGAAGTAGACCACAGAAGAGCTTCTAATAGAAAGTGAGTTGTGTCCCCTTCTGTACCTACAGTAAAATGGTAAGAACCTAGATATTATAATAGCTGAAGGAAAATCAGAAGCAGCACAAAGAAAGCTTCCCTAATTTGTGGATAATCAGTGAACTTGACTACCCACAGCCTTACATCCTACACCACAAACACAAAAAAGTGGAAAAATACAAAGCATACAAGCCTACAAAGACAATACTTCTGACTATACAGAGAAATAGAAAACACAGAACTTGTGAGTGGACGGACTAAGTTCTAACTCAAGAAATACACAGGTCAGCCTGCTCTACTGAATTTTGAGAAAACTCACAGAGAAGGAAGGAGAAAACAGGTTCCAACAGAAGAACAATCTTCTGAGAGAAGATATTAATGCTGGAAAACAAGAAACTGTTTGATGTTGTCTCTAAGACTTTTTTTGAAGAATAAAACAAACAATCCCCTCAACAATAAAGAAATGACATATAAAATTATGCTCTAAAAAGAGATTCAGATATGACTAGATGATTGTCATAGCCTGAGAAAATTTGACAGATATCCAGCACTAAGTGATTTTCCTGCAAGAATTTGAAGAAAAGATAAGAAGAAGGTAATAGCTTTGGAAAAGTAATTACTAATATTAAATTCAGAAATTTTAAGAGAATATGGATGTTTGCACATGTACAATATACACCATCTTTTCAAATGGTTTATAAACAAAGGCATACGTCATTTTATAAACTCCAACAAAATTTTATCATGCGCTTTTGCAAAATTTGGAGAATAGAAACTTGCTAGGTTAAGAAAACTTAATTTTGTGGTGCCAAAAAAGTGACAACTACCCTTTTAATATTTCTCTTTTTTGTCCCACAAGGTCTTTACTAAAAACATTTTTATATAGTGCTGATAGCATTTACTTACTTAAGTTTTCTAGGAGATGCTTGCAATCATCAGTAGCAACATCATGCAATGTTCGATTACATTTATCTTTTCTCTCAGCCTCTAGTCCACCATGGCTACAAAGGATTTCTAGACAGTTCTGCAAAGGTAAGAACCGTATTATTTACTTGTCCATTTGCTGCATTAAAGAGTTCTACCAATAGGCAGTTAGACTCCTAACTGAAATTCTTACACGTGCATTTCCAAGGACAGTCAGCTACGGAGTTGCTATATACGAGCATCCAAATAATGTTCCTCACAGAGTTCAAAGCCAGGAGTAAAAATATTTTACAGCAGACTTGGAAGTCTCAAATCAAGATTTTGAAAGAGTGGAACATACACAGCCAGGGTTCTACAGTCTCCAAGCACCAAGTGCTGATCAGTTGAATCGAGAAATTCTTAACATCTGGTCACCAGTATAGTCACTAGTATTCACATAAGGAAACAGAAGCCCAGTTATACACCCTGTTTTGAACACCTTGGCTTCAATGTTCAAGCAACACTAAAAACGCAATTCTAAAGCTTAATACAAACTAATTAATGAACCTATTCAGATGGCAATCCATAAAACCAGTTTTCACTCTGCAGTTAACCACGCAGGAGTTTCCATCATGCCTGACATCTGAGTAGGACAGAGCAAAAGAAAAACATTTTAAAATCACCTTGCAAGCCTCTTGGGAAGGTAAACCTGAATTTCTGCAAGCATAGTAACAATGCCGTGAAATCAAAATGCATTTAATAAATGCATTTGACTTTAATTGACTTTAATGAAGTCAGAGCACAAACATTTTGTGGATGACAATAACTTAAAAGAAAGTAATATTCTCAACAAGAGCAAAAATTCATTACAATTCATTAGAAACAAGGTATTAGCAGATAAATTTGGATTGGTATAATCATGCTGTAACATTAAAAAAAATTATATAAATCCTCCCACACTGTGGGATGGGGGGGGAAAGCCCTCACAAAACTACATTCAAATGTTGTCTGATCAGTGATCAGAAGACTGATTAAGTCCTGATTTCTAATGATCATCCATTCAGCAACAAAACAGGTGGCTTTCATGAAAGTTTTGTCATCCTCAGACTTGCCTTTCAAGGACAGATATTCGTATTAAAAAAAGACGCCATCAGAAATGATACTAGTTAATACTGTATTGATAACCTCTGGGGTTAATCATAGCAGAGGAACCAAACCTTGAAAACACAGAGAAGCAGCTATTAAGAATTTAGATTTAGAATCATGGCTCATTGCAGGGTTGGCTACTGTTACCTATTTTGTAGCTGTTCTAACAGAAAGACTTTTGTCTTTCATAAACATAACAGTCATTCAAGCTCTACTTCCCCGTGAGGAGATGAAATTTTACTGGATTGTTGTTCCAGCACTTGAAAGAACTTTTAAGAAATCAGTTAGCTCAGTAACTTTGCCAGAAGAAAATTAACCAGGAAAAAAAGCATATTTTCTTGCCAGTGTAGTAAGTTAACTCTGTCTCTCAAATGGGTGCAACAAAAACGAATAGCAAAGACAGCAGAAGGCAGAGGGCTGAACCATGAGGCTGAAAGTGGGAAGTAAAGAGGGAAGAAAGAAGTGGGAGAGAACAAAGAAATGAGGCTTATTTTCTTAGTAAAATGAGAAGTTTTGTTGGCTCTCTTGCCTATGAAAAGCAGGTAAGATGTCCTAGCATAATTCATCTGTAAAGAATGGCACCTACCAATCACAAAAGAAAAGGGTGCAAGTCCCAGCACTGTTTATAAGCAACTATCATGCAGTCTCATGAATGACATGCAATGCAGATAAAGGATTAGAGAATGAAGTTGAAGTGTTAACAGTACTTGAAGAGAGCTTTTAAGCTTTCTTTAGCTTCTTAATATCCCAAACATCTCTTGAATCAATAAATGCATTTAATTAAAAATACAATTATATAAAGTCTTGGCAACATCAAAATCAGGAATCTGACTGCCAGCTATATATTGCCTTTGTCAAGTAAGAGAATATCCTCAGCCCTCAATGGAGATCTTATTAAACAGTTGACTTGAAATGAGCTGAGAAACTCAAAACCATGAGTTATTCATGAAGGGTATATGTGAAGACTTCCAGTGTCAGAGCCTTCAGAGAGGACACCTAGCCAAAGCCTCTTTCAGACAGTAAATAAAACCTAGCTTCAAAGTTCCTGAGGATTGTATTATTGCAGAAAGAAGCAACATATCGCACACTATATAAGTATTCACAGACTATAACAAATACCTTAAACTCCATCTAAACTGAGGTGAGAGGAACCTGAATTAAGAGTCTGTACCTGCCTAACAGACGCTGGTAATGGAACATTGACTCTGTTTGTAATGCAAAATACAGAGTAAGCAGTGGCTGGTTCCTAAAAACCCATAATTTAATAAACTGAATCTTAAATCTGTGCCTATTTTGAATTTATCACAGTGAATTTATCAGGGGAAAAAAGCAAACATAATGATAGACATTGAATTAGGCATGTAATCACAAGCTGATTTTTGAAGTCTTGGACTCTATTTTCCTAAAATCCATTCTCTTCTGTGTTTAGTATCCTCTATTTTTCCCTGGGTAAAATTTTCACAGTAAGATCTGACTGACACCTGTCATAAAAAAAAAATTCTTTCAACATTCAGTGACAGAAGCTTAAAGCTTCTGATGTCAAATCCTTAAAGTAATATTAAATTTCCAGAAATCTTCCTGTTTATCATCAGTAAGACCTGTAACGTCATCCTCCATGTCATCAGGTATCTGAACCCTCAAAAAAACTTATTCATTGCCCGCTAAAAAGGCTGCCCAAAATAACAAATTAAACAATGTATTACTGCACAAATCTGATTCTCAAATTTCTTGTCCTCCCCTCCCTCCCACAGGAAAAATTCTTCATAGTTAAATCATCCCTAACTGTAACTGGAAACTATGTCCATCTAATATCTATATTAAGTACATGACACCAAACAAATTGGCATTTAGGGTGAGATTCACCTCACCTTAACTTTGAAAATCTGCATCTCAAGTAATCATGTTTTCCTTTTTATTGTTGTCCCAAAAGAAACAGTCATTTAAATATGACAATTCACCCCATTTGACACCTAGTTTCTGGGGTAAATTATCCACTGGAATTACCTCTCTGTCTCTGTTAAATCAAGTGTGACAATAAAGTAGTAAACAAACAGATTTAACATCTAAGTTTCAGTTCTTCAAAGATAAAAAAGAAGGATTTATCTTGCCCATATTCTATCAGGTTACTCTAACTTGTTCATGTAGACTGACCTTAAAGCCTTTTGATGCTGCTATGTGGGCAGCAGTCCAACCCTCTTTGTCAGCATGGTTGATGAGATCTGCAGAAATAACAGGCTTTACTCTACTGCTATAGTTGTCTTCTCTCTTCTCCAAAACAAAGTAGTCTAAATTAGGCTCTGCATCAGTCAAAGAGTTCCCATTGTTTGGCTCTCCATAGTACATAAGGAGCTTGAGACTGTCAACATTACCAGAATCCACTGCTGCGTGAATTGGTGACCAGCCATCCTAAAAAAAAACCAAAAACCAAAACAAAAAGCACACTTCCACCAAACACATAGAAAAATGTTTGCAGAACATTCATCAGCAATGAATCTGAATGGAACACTGTTTGGAAATTAATAAGATAAACAAGAGTGACATAATAATCCTTTGGGAAAACAGAGTTGCTTGAATATGTTTGGGGTGGAAGAAAGAGAGGGAAGAACATGCAGCAGAAATAATATTTTACAGCTTTGTCCAAACAGTCCAACAGAGAGAAGCTTCAAAATTTTTAGAAGAGCCTGATATAGGACTTACATGTGGTTAATAGACTGTTTCCTTATCATGTATCAAACTAAGACAATTCTAATGATCAATAATTTTTTTCACGTTGCATTACTCAAGTTATTAGTCAGATATTTTCATGGTTTTGACATCATAACTTCCTCTCGTTTCAAGTAAAATATATTTACTTTTCAAATCCAAAAATGAATTAAAAAAAGAAATCAGTGTAATAGAGGAGCAGAAGGTACTGTGAAGCTAATACTCTTTGTGCTGTGTTTCTGGACAGCCTACATGCCACATCCCACATTTATTGTCATGTTTACATCAAAGTCTTCAGAAAAACTCCAGGAAAGCACCAGAAAAGGGCAATACCTAGATGTCAATTTTGAGACAGTCCTCTTCCCTTTCTCCTGCATATACATTTTTTTGCCATATTCTCCTATTTGTGATATATGAGGCTTTACAATACTGGCCGGCAAATTTGGAGGCAGATGTCCCCTCAAGGACAACAATAAAGCACCCTAGCATAAAAGGTGGAAGCAAAATCCCTATCTCCACCTCCCTACCTTAAAAATAAGTCAAAACAGAAGAGTTCTGTTTTGCAAATCTAGTGCTGAAGAGAAGTCTGCAGTAAACTGCAGGCAGAACCTGAAATATGTAAAATAATATTGAAGTTGCATAATTCAGATTTTGGAGACAATACACAGCTTAAAAACAAAAATGCAGAAAGCCTGATGAAAGGAACAAAATACTAATGTTAAATTACGTGGCTTATTCCAGCTTTAAAGAAAACTTTCAATAAATATTTAAATGTAAATATTTCCTAGCTGTTTGGAATTATTCAATACTATACCAGGTAGTTTAACTTTACAGACTGTTTTAACTTACACTGGTTTTTACTGTTCGATCTGCTCCACCTTCCAACAATAGCTTAATACAATCGTTATTTCCATTTTTACAGGCCAGGTACAAAGGTGTCTGTCCTCTTTCAGCAGCATGGTTAATATCAGCCTGATACATAATTAATAATTCTGCACACCTACAGCAAGAAATAAGATACTAGAATTATCTTGTAGTCAACATCCAAAAACTCTTTATAACTTACAACACTTAAATATTCTTTAAAGTACTGATTTTACAGATCCATATCTACTTATGATTTTATCCATCACATATACACATGATTAAGGTAGAATTTTATACATTCACATAAATATCAAGACAGAAAATTGGGTTACTTTAAACATGTAAATCTTGAACTACTGTAGACGCATTTAAAAACTGTGAATATAAAACATTTAATTTCACAAGGCTAATAAAAACTTGATGACAGCTGCTTAAGAAAAACCTTCATCTGAGAAAAAAAAACCCTTTTCTTTCCTCACTAATGATATTTAAAATAATTTTAAAAAGAAAAAGTAAAAAAAAAAAAAAAAGAAAGGACTAGGACTATCTTTAGATACCAGCAAAAGGGTCACTGGCCTAGGGAAGTAAACAGGCAGGGACAGCAAACCAGCTATGCCACTACCTACCATTCAGATCCCCGAACGGAGGCTACTCCAGAGGGATGGCTTGGGGCATGTTGGTAGCAGCTACTGGATTAGGGAGCATAGCAGATTAGGTGGAGGGCTGAAGAGTGACTCACTAGGGACCAGCATTTGGATCCAAGATCCTGTACTTCCTGACAACCCTGTAGCAGTACGCCCAGCCTTCTTCCCGATTCTTGTGCCAGGTTTGTCTCCCTTCCCCTTCCCAAACACAGCTTTTCAGCAACTTTCAAGACTTTAGAAAAATCTTAATTCCAGTCCATTCCCTCTGCAGTTCAAACAAGGGCTTTAAACAAGCGTTAACCCCATCTCTCTGGCTAGATATTTATTAGTCCATAAAAATAGAAGGATATCAACAATAAAGCCTCAAAGCACCTAATTCTATGCCACATAACTATTGGTTAGGAGACCATACTATAGCAACAAGATGACAAAATATTTAAAGCAATGTAAGATACATACAAGAGTGTAAGTGTATAAGAAATCACGGATAAAAACTCACAAGTATTAAAAAAAATTATCTCCTTTTAGTAAGCTCTTATTTAGTCAGAAAATCAATCAAGTTCAAAAGAAAATGACCAATTTTAGAAAAGAGTAAAACAGATAACATTAATATAAATTACTTAGCTGCACTTTTAGAAAATCTGCAGATGAACAGAAAAAAATACAGATAGAAGTAATGCTCTACCTTATCAAATGTTCAACATGTATCCTAATCACAAAAGTCAAAAAAGTGATCTTAAGATGGGCTTATTATAAGACATCTCCATAAAGCAACTGCAGATTGAGTTTTAAGCCTGCTATGTTAAAAATATCTGTTTTACTATTTGGCATTGTATTCAGTGATTCTGGAAATGCTACATTGACTTTCCACCTCAAGGTCAGGTAAGGTCAGACTGGCCTGGACCACATGGGAAATGATTTTGAAAGTTTCTCCTGAAAGCATTTTCTGAATTGGTGATACTACTGAACAACCCTAAGCAACTATATTTTCTTTCTGACTCTCTAACTGGGGCTGGAACAACAGTATTGTGCCAGTTCAGGAATAAGGTTAACTGACAGGTCACGGGGGACTGGCCAGCAAATCTATCACAGGCAAGTACTGTGTAATTGATAGTAGTTTAGTGCTGTCATTAACCCCAGATTCTTAGTGCTGTCATACAAGTAACGCAGACTATGAGACACAACACTTGAAACGGGACAGACTATACAATTGCCCCACATTCTGCCTATTACAGAATTTTTCTGAGCCAGAACTTTGTAGTGATCAACAAATCAAGCAGCTTGAAGCATTCATAGTCTTTCTGATATTTTTGGCTCGCCCAGTTATTATTCCATGCTCATTTTTGCAATTTGGTTCATGTTTGGTGTCTAAAAAAAGTGAAAGCAAGAAAAGTGTTTAGGGATATCATACAACATAAATAACTCTAAGGGAAAAAGAATATAAAGTCTGCAATATCATAACACAGCAGATGATATGTAGCAAAGTGTTGTGAGGGTAGGTCAGAGAAATAAATAACTTCCTATCTAAACAAAGTCTAAGATATTTATTTTAGTGAGAGAATATGAAGGGTGTATTTTTGGTTTGTCTTGTCACATGTAATTTTACAGATTTTTTGTAGAACACTGAAACATTTAACTAGATATGTATTTCTGTGCTCAAGACTCCTATGGGAATCTGCTACCTCTGGATTAAAACTTCCAGTAAAAGATGCCCATTAGTTGATACACTTGAAGTCCTCTAAGAAGTGGCAAGAATGAATCTCTGATGATCCTTATATACTCATGGAAGACTGTAAGAAGGACAGGAATCCCACTCTTCCTCATTGTTGGGTCAGGGCCTATCACAGGATAATAACACTCAAAGACCTATAACCCCTATATGTTACCATATCAGAGTAAAACCCTTACAAATAGTAAAATGCAATATTAAAGGAATCAAAAACTGAAAGATAAGCAAAACACATAAAACAAAGGTGAGGTTTGTAATAAAGATTCCTACTCATGCTATTTAAGACTTTTTGCATTTGTAAAATAGTTTTATCTGGATGAGGATGGTCTGGAAGAGGTTATCTAGTGGTTGCTTCCAACTTTCAGTTCTATTTCCTACGATTCTATGACACACAGTAAAGCTGCAGAGTAGAAAAGCAACATCAGCCTTCAGCTCCTCTGATGAAGGGAGAAAAAGGGAGGAAAAACCCAATCATTTGGATGAATTGTTGTGTACTGGTTCTCAGTATAAAAAGAAGACAGAATTTTCCAATCATGCTGTCATATAACGCCAATGTTTATAAAATTAGGAGCTTCAAAAAGAAAAGGAAATTATTGTAACTACATTTTTAAGTGTTCTTAGAAATATTCTGTCGTAAGTTATTTTCTGTTTTTCAAAGTTACAAAAACCTTAAACCTTAAAAAACCTGTTTTGTTGTTTAAAGTATTTGATTCTATGTCACTCAGTATCTATAATACTCAGATAAATGTTCCTTTGTCTCTGAATATGACATTCATAGCTCTCTATGCTTCAAAGAATCAGTGCAAAAATAATTTCTTTTCTTCTTTCTCTGTTAATCCTGTATTATGGCTGATATCTCGAAGAAAACTAAGAAAATCAAAGGTATGACACCCACGTAGACCGGTATCTTATTGTGGTTACTAACAATACATGTTCAGCAACCTTAAGAGCTGCAATTGGAAACAAAACAAATGGAAAATATTAAAAACAGAATTACATATGAATATGAGTTTCAGTAGATGCTTTAAATAAATTATAGTTAAATGCATTTATACCTCAGAAAGCAACAGTAATGTCCAGAAAAAAAGTATATAATATAATGTAAAGAGAATATAAAATTGAGTAATAGCTCACGGGCGAAATCTTAAGACTTCACTTACTTGACATGTCCCTGAGCAACTGCTGAACACAAGGGTGTAAAGCCATTTTTATCAGCAGCATCAACTTGTGCTTCTGCAGTCAGCAGCAATCTCACACAATCTATAAATTGAGAGAAAACATAGACTGATGCAACAAAAACAAGTGGCTAAAACTAGAGAAGTTAAAATCTGCTCAAGGGGCAACAGCAGCCAGTCTTTTTGACTATACACCGCACACCTTCGCGAACCAAAGTAGAAGCTCAGGAAGTAGTTTGCAGGAGCGAGGTGAGAATGGCTCCCTGGGGGCGCCACCACTCCCCTGCAAAAAGGACCTGGGCTGGGTTCTACTGGGATCCAAATTCGTGCCCATTGCTGGCAAATCTCACAGTGTTAGCTAATTTATGTGCCTCCAAAGTGGGGAATTTGAATTATCCTGCAGCATCCAAAGGCAGCACAGTCCCACTGGCAGTCACGTGACACATCCCAAATATGACAGCCACAGGAGAGATGCTCACAAGGTACACGTAACTCAAACAACAGGCTGGCCAGTCTTGTTTTCAGACACTGACATGGGATTGCAATGACTAATAAGTTGACAGCCTCAAACCTCCCAAAACCATTCCCATTCATATATTTCCAAAATGATATGCTAAAAATAGTACCAGCCTGATTCCACCGCTCTACAGCTAAATTAAGATAATTAATCACATAGTAATTAGACTGCTTTTCATCCACAAATTGGAATATCATTTGATGCAATTAAGTTTGAAGAAAATACTTAATCTGCTGTATATTCTTGAAATTGGTTCTAGATCAAAATAAAACAAGTCTTTTGTAGTTGAAACTATTACTTCGAAAATAGGCTCAGCTAGAGCACCAATTATAAACTCGTGACCTGATTTCTAGCAAGCTTAATGCACTCTTACAGCACTGGATAAGATCTCGGAGCCAAGCTTTGCTAGTGATGTTTATCTCCAGATATCAGAAGCATATATTTAGAATTACTTAGAAATCTGACTAATCTAAAACATTCCTGAACATATATACTCCTGTTACAATTCTTTCAACTATTAATACAAATGCTGTGGATTTGATTGAATAAATAATTTACCATTAAGAAATAAGATTTTAAAACACTTTAAACTATTATATTGTAAATTAAGATTCTTAAATTCTTAAATAAGTAATCTGATCTGAAATGATTTATTTTAAAATTGGTTGTCAAGATAAGCAATCAGGACTTCATCTCTAATAATTTTTTTGAGTCAGAAAGAAGTTAACTAACTTTCCTAGTATTTCCACATGTAAGATAATACCATTTAAAATCAAATTATGTTTTCAATCACTTTATAACAGAAAAAATACTCTGCTAACAATGACATTTTTTTCCTCTTTCCATTGTCAATCCCAGTCTTATACCAAACAACTTGGAAATACAAATTCCTGCTTGACATCCTAAAATACTTCTAAATTTTACGAAGGATGGTGAAAAATTTTCTTCTAGCAGTTTCAAGTATTTGGCTAGAATGCTCCTTGGTGTCCTCATAAAGCATATATTAGCCATGCAAAAGTCATGAAGAACGCACAGAACAAGACCGCCTTTCTAGAAAGGTATGGTTAACTCACAATTATTGATTGGCAGATCACTCAGGAGGTAGCTTATCTATGTGAAAATACTGTTGCTGATGAAGATCACTGAAAAGAGCCGTTTGTTCTCAGGGATAGGTGGAAGCATGAGGAAATACAGCTACTTTCATGAGGCATACCATTTGATCTAATAAGGTCTACATGACCTGTTCTGGTGGCATATCAAACAAAAGAGCAATAATCTCCAAGAAGCCTGGGTCCTCTGGATGGACTTTTGATTCAGATTTGGATCATTCCAGGCTCATTAACTCCAGTTCACTGCTGTCTGCCACAGAAGTAATCGGCAGCGGAGGGGACTGGGTGGAAGGGCAGGCACAAGACAGACACCGATGTTGTCACTCAGTTAAAGGTTTTGGTCAAAGCAAAAGCAAAACATGGAAGCTTATTAGCACAAACACCTGGAGACTTTACTGCTTTCCACCACAGCTGGGTAGTTAGTTCTTCCAGAGTGCTGGCAAACACCATGCAGATACATCCAGTGGCTCGGCAGAGCTGACTCCATGTAGCTGTATGTCTCTGCACCTCACTCCTTTCTACTTCCCACATCATTCCAGTTTTTCCTATCAATCAGGGTGCCACAGCCTCCAAATACTCAGGATAGAAGAGAATTGATTATACCATAAATGCATACAATTAGCACATAGCTGAGTCCAAAGGATATCATTATTATTCTCTTCACATCTTTCAGTTTCAGGAACTCTTATTATTTCATTCTCTCTTTCTCAACCACCTTGTGCGTGGCAGAGAATGGTCAGGATTGGCAACACAATACAGATATGCAGATGTATTAGCTAAGTGAACTGCTGTACATGTTATCAAGTGCACAATAGACTGAAACGGCTTCTGCTTTGTTAATGGATCAAACCAAGACGGCCTGACAAAACAATCTGTTCAGCTTTCCCAATCTAGTGGTTAAATCATAAAATCAACAGTTTCCCCATGTCCATTCAAACACAAAGAAAGTATTTAGTGTATATTTTTAGGGTGAAGTTCTCTTTCACAGACCTACAGAACTGGGGACAGCGTGTGCAGGAAACAAAGCAGCTGCTATGAGCTGCATGTGCTGGAAAAACCCTCAGCTGCAGCTCTCAGAAGGCAACTGTTTACGAACAGGAAGGCTATACATTTTGCAAATAGGACAAATGAGGAAAGAATATTTGAGTGCTCTCTTTCCTTGTGTAACTGAATTATCTCAATAGACTGGGCTGAGAGCACATAACAGCTGCTGCCACCATGCTGGTTACAATGTGCTCTACCTTTCTCTAGTTATCTACACATCTCAAATACTGTATTTCTTCACAGAAAACGTGTGGAGATCATTCACTTTCTACTCTTCCCGGACACTCTGCAACATCCTGGTTGCTTCTGAAGTAAGGTACTCACTATGCTGGATCTTAACAAGTCTTGAGCTACTTTTTTCTTCTGGCCAACTATTTCCCAGGAGAAATTGGAAAATCTGGTTAGCTGACTTAGAAGAAACAAGTCCTGGAAGTGTCCAAATCTATTTAGTCACCAACTCCAGGTTGAAAGTATTCTCCATAAATTAAATCACAGTGTAATCACCCACCAGGGTAAGCTTATGTGTTAAGTCTTATGGCTGGACTTGATGATTTTAAGGGTCTCTTCCAACCTAAATGATTCTATGATTCTAAGGAAAAAAAAAACAGCCGAAAGACAGTAACTTACCATTGACAATCCTGTTCAATGCAATGAAAAAATTTGTACAATAGATTAATTTACCCTGGTTAAAATTACATCAGTGTAATCTCTTTCCACCTGGTTATTTAAAAAAAGCTATTAAAAAGGACTTCTTAAAATAAGTTATTTATTCCTATACTCCCTTTTTAGACCTATATATTTTTACATAAATTTGTTTTTAAAAGTCTCTATTTTGAAGAGCTGCATCTATCCATGCACTTGGGAACAAATGGAAAGTAACAAAGAAAGGATTATATATTGAAGTTACTCACAAAAACATTATAAACCTACTACTCTCTATTTTCATGTAATGTGTTAAGGAGACACCAATATTGCTGCTGTGTGATTCATTCAGAATTCATACGATCCATTTAGTCGCTAAAAAGCGATGATTTGTACAACAAAGTATTTTTCACATCCTGTCAACTATATAGAAGTGCAAGATTAAAACCTTTGTAATATATTTTTTATCTTAAAAAGTAAAAATACTAAACAATTACAGAATGCATATGCACGTGTTTGTTTTTATTATTGTGTTTCCATAGTTCTGTCAAGAGCCTCTCTTATTTGAAATTTTGACAATAAAACAAGAAACCAAATTATCTCTGCTCGCAGTAAGAGCTGCTCAGTAACTGTAACTGAAAATAAGGGCATTTGCTTCGAAACATTTTAGGAATACAAGATGAGTAAAGAAGAATTGGGTCAATTACGGTCTCCTACAAACACCAACAATGATAAATGGATGTAAGCGTAAAAGAATCTACAGAACATCCATTCAGTGAGGGCGGAAAAATAATTCCACACAGTATAATAAACTTGGACTCCTAATACTGAAGATAAAAAGTTGAAAAAAAAAAAAAAGAAGATAAGTGCCAAAGGAAGAAAATAAAATAAACTACTACTCTAATATTTAAGGGTCTTGGCAACTGCAAAGAATCTGTCAGATGAAAAGGCCCAGATGTTCCTACAAAGCAAACCATAGCACCCAGCAAGCAAAGACAAAATATACCATTCTGAACAAAGAGAAAATTCCTACTATCCCTTTGTCTGGCAGCAAAATTAACCCTGAACGTGTCAGAGAAATGTACATTAACTGCTTAGCTATGGATTTTGGATCCTAACTTTCTTTTGATGTTTAAAATACTTGAGAAAAATAACAGAATAATTACTCTAAATACTATTTTGAACACTGGATCAGGGTTTTCCAATTGTGTCACTAAGAAATACATTGTTAAATAAATCCACAAAGTACTCTTGAAAGCAGTGGCTTTAAAGGCACTATGTTCCACCTTTTCCTGTGAAATAAAATCTTGACATTACTAAAAATTAATGGAATTTTTGTAATTGGTATTGATGGATTTCATCTTTAGTGCCTAAAACAGCACAATAAGATTATTTGCAATACAAGAATCTAGGATATTTTTACATAAGTAGAAAAAACTACAGTAACATATACTAGAATTTTAAAGAAAGCTGCTATTTGAGAGCCTTATGTTAACAGTCTGGAAACTATCGCTTGGAGTTTGTATCCTTGAAATTCCTATCTGTAACTAACATATTTGACTCATTTCATAAATATATTCATAAAATATGAAGACTGCCTGTTGAAAGGTTCAGAGATGCTACGTCCTCGAGACTGAGGCTTAGGGTTGTGGGGAAAAGAAAAATGTTAACTGTCTCAGTAGAGCCTAGAGAACAAACTAAGGCTATTTAGTCTGGTTCAGAAATGAAGACAGTTCATTTTATTTCCCAAGTAACACACTACTCTGAAACCATCTTTGATCATTTTCACCGCTGCTGCAGAAGATCAAAACACTGGTAATGACCGATTCTTTCCTGCTTACTCCCTGTAGAGGGAAGTCCTTTGTTTCAAGTTATCTTTGCTACAAAAGATCTTTAGTTTGTCACAGCACATGGGGTGATGATATTTGGTGGCTTTTTATAGGAAGGGAGTGGATAATTAGAATGCATGTTCCTGCAGAATGTTACCACAAGCAAGAATACTTTCTGTGTTCCAAAATCCTGCCTCTGGAAGTATTGCTTGTATATATATATCTGCTATACTATGACTTTTGTCATATAATCTATATATCTCAGTTTCAATTTCACATTATTTAAAAACATGCATTTGGCCTAACTTACTATTTAAAGCTTATGAAATAAGCTCTCACTATTTCACTTGAATGTTTTAACAAAACACTTTAACACTTACCTGTATGTCCATTTGTAGCAGCAGAATACAAGGCAGAATAGCCATCTTCACAAGAGTAATTAATGTCCAGTCCTTCTTCATTAAGCAGCATTGATAATAAAGTGACATTTCCCTGGGCAGCAGCTTGGTGAAGAAGGGTGGGCCTGCCACCCAGGGGGACAGGACCACCGCTTGTTAACAAAGGGGTTAGGGAGGAAGACCAGCCTGTGAGTTAAAGCACCAGAAGTTAGGTGGAAGACACATAAATAAAGCTCTGCATTTTCTGTGTTCTTTTAAAAAATAAAAAGGATCTTCAAAATGACAGGATTCATTAGGTTAGCCCAAGTTTTGTGATGATGCTTTGTCTATACATCAGAAGGTATTCTGAAAATAAAATCTTTGTACAGGGGTGGCGGTTGTTAATGCTAATGAACAGGATTTCATTACAAAAGGTTAATGTGAAACTTAAGTACTGTAGTAGCAGCTGGATGTCTCAAAAAAATCTATACTATTAAAATTCAGAAACTACCGAAAGCTTTATACAAGTTTTAATTTAATTGCTAGTATGCTGGGAAGGTTTTTTAAAGTGTCTAAAGAAAGGTTTCCAAAACAAAATACTTATTTTCATATGAAATTTCATCCTCCTTTACAGTCTTAGTGCAAACTTTATATCTCACCTGCAGTTATACAGATGAAGTGCAGAGTCCTTAATAACTTTAAGTGTCTTTCAATAAGTTTGCAAAAAACTGTAGAAATAATTTACACAAATAATACAATAATATATTTATTATTGAACTGTACCTTAAGGTAATGTTCCTTTTACTTAGCAATACTTAAGCAATATATTATAAAATGCTCCAGTGTGAATAAATAACAGGTTGTATAAAATTTACGAGTGAAAGCTTTCAAGTCACCCGGTTAAAAAATAATATTCCAGTCAAAGCTTTGAAAGCTTAGGAATTATCTTGGTTTAATGTTCTGTTCATTACTTATCAGCTTTAGTAGGGAGTTTGTTAAGAATATGAAGTTTGCTGCATAAGGCATAGAAAATTTTGTGCCTTTTTCCTTGATCAAGGACTGCAAGAGAAAATAGGAGAAAGATTTTCTTCTTATTTTCACTATTACCTTGAGAAAGTCCACATTATATTTCTCCCATGAATAAATAACTTTGTGTTCTGTGGCCGCACATAAGGTATTATATGAAGCTTAAATCTGACAATGCAACACACGTTTACACAGCTTTTCCTGTGGTTCTGCAACACCCAAGACTGAAGAGGAGCTGCAGGGCATTACCTCCAGCTCCATCAAACTGACCAAGTGCTATCCAACCTCCAACACCTAGAACTAGAAAGAGCATGTGGCAGCAGCTCTACCATGCTGGGATGATGTGCTCTGCATTTTGGAAAAACAAAATTAAATATTGAAGTTCCAAATAGAATTCTATAGAAGCAATAGATTTGGAAACCTTGCAAGATCTGGGCAAATTTTAATTAAGATCCAGGCTTAGACAGGAATCCATCATCTGAGCAGCCCCAATAAAGAACATATAGTTTGATCCCAGTTCAAAACAACAACAAAAATAAATGCTTGGAGTATCTTCATAATTGTTTCTACAGCAAACTAAATCTGTCATTTCAATTTAAGTTTACTAGTTTAGTATGTAAAGGAAATGTATTTGCAGTATTTTCACAATGTTAGCGTATTATTCAACTTATTTATTTGATATTGACTATAAGAAGTCATCACTACAACTAGGAAGTTACCTTATAAATCCAACTTTAAACCAACGATAAACTGTAAAGTTAACTCCATCCATCTTCATATAACTTCAATTCTGAAGCTACCTTCTGACTATTAATACTCTTACTAAGATTTGTTTCTCCAATATTTTTAATCAGAGGATTTTGAGGGTTTTCTGAAGTTTGTAAAAAAAAAAAAAAAGCTATAAAGTAAACTGCATCCTTTAAATGGGAAAAAAAATACATTTATTTCCACTTCCAATATTTGAGAACAGTTAACTCTTACAAAATCCCCGAAAGTCTGAAGAATAACTTCTGTTCTTTCTTTCCATTATAAAAGTATTTTTATTTTTCCAACCTTTTGTTATTCTTTGAAACTAAAGGTGCTGCAGCTGTTGCTATCTACATTAACATTTTAAAAATGATACCTGTGTAGTTTTTACTGTCTTGCCATTGTAGTTAACTGATAGTGGACATTGCTTGAGTGGCACTCCAGATGTTAACATTCTTTGTCCAAGTGAGATTGGAATTATTTGGGGGTATCTGGGGAGCCTGACACTAAGCCTTAAGCATGAAGTTCACCTTGCCAAGCAGCTTTGTAATATGAATAGTATTTCTGGGTTCCTTTCCTTATTGAAAATAGTGCAAGTTCTTTGCTGTTTGCAGGGGTTTTTTTTAAGCATCATTAAAGAAATGCAAAAATAAAAGGAATTTTTTGTGTCCCATATGTGGTATCTTAACTTTCATTTCAACTCCTTGAAATGAAAAATATGTTGTTGCAATTCAGTGATGAAATTCATTATATTCACTAGGTTATCATTAGATGAAAATATTTGACTGAAGAAGATACGAAAACCAGGTAATAACATAAACATAACTTTAGCTTCTATTATCAGTGCAAAGCAATATAATAAAGATGAATTCATTCAACAAAATGCACCAACATTAGAAAATGCCAATAATTAAGGTACACCATTACAGATGCAAAAAGTTAGGAAGTGTGAAGCACCTGTGAAAGCTTGTAGGGCATGCAGTGATGAAGGGCAGAGGGATAGACAAAAACAGCTTCTGGCATCAGCTTCAGAATGTGAGGTGGTTAATTTCAGAGCCCAGATCAGTCCCTAACCCTCCTTCCCCCCACCCCCCTTTTATCTTCGAAGCCAATTGTATTGAGAGAATAAATCAATCATTATAGAAATGAGCAAAATAAAATCCATACTTCAGTGAAGAGTGACATAAAAAGCGCAAAACCAAGAAGAAAGTGAAAGCAGAAATCCCAGGGGTATGAAAATCCAACTGCCTACATTCGTTTCCATTTTGAAGTCTTACAGCCATTGAAATGTAGAAATCCAAACAGAGCAGAAGCATTTTGGCACCAGTTCAAAGGCTGCTGAAGTTAATGAAAACACTGTCGCAGATTTTGAATCAGGCCATAAATGTTCATTGTAATTTCTCTACGTGCAGTCTGTTCAACATTAATGACATAAGCTGGTGTCTTTTCCTAACAGGGATGAAAATAGTAACATGCAGTACAATGCCCCGTCTTTAAAAGAAGGTATCGTTGCATTAATTTAGCAGAAGGTGTAACCGAAATAATTGGTGCTCTGATTTTAAGTTTGCTCTTTCTAGAACCAAGACACTCCCTTACTGAAAATCCAGCTGTTGATATGTTCTTAAAACAATCTGAAGTAAGTAGGAAACTATTTTAAAATTAATAAATAGAATAGTTTAGTGATTAGGCTATTATCAATTCTTCTGACTCCACAGTAAGAAGAAAGAAACATTAATTTATTGAAAAAACAAAAAATATAAAAATGGAGGATTCTTTCAATGCCTTTTTTATTATGTTAAATTTGGTTTCTACTGTCATTTAAAACTATTAAAAAATTCTGATTGAAGCTCACTACTTACTATACAATAAAATATGAATAAGATTTCACCATGCTCTGCTTTAACCGAAATTAAAATCGAAATTCTAAACATCTTCTGAAAAAAGTAAATAAAACAGATTAAAATCAACCAGAACATTAATAAAACTAACTGAATCTGTGCCTAACGGCATGCAAATATAGATATGGGAAGGGGGTTTCAGTAGCATTTGTAGCTTGTTAGATGTTGTTCACCTCAAGAAAAGTCATATTTAAAAAAGAAACAAAAAAAAGAGCGGACAAGTGACATGAGTTCAGGCATTACTGACATCCTTACCTTAATGAAAACAGTGTTATTAAATTTGGTTTCTCTTTTATTTTCTAAGACAAATATATTACATCTATATTTATAAAATCTATGGTGTTTTTCTCAGCACAAAATTTTGAAGGAAATGCCTTTCCATACTTGCATAACATCTGTTGCTTAAAGTTTTTTTAGTTCTGCAGTTTGCCAGAACACTTGGCCAAAATAGATTAAGTTCCCTTAAAAAAAACATAAATAAAATGGGACTGGAGAATAAGTGCAATAAAATATAAGCATTAGTTTGGGTAAAGACAAAGGATCTCCTGAATATTTACCTGGATATTTCAGATAAAGTTATTAAACTTCTTTGAGCCTTTTTGTAGTCAGTAAAGGAGGGATATTAAAATAACATCTCTATATTAATAAAATAAAACAGCAGACCACTAGCTAGAGTTTAAGCAATCTTTCTTTGCAGACTTCAGATGGGGTACGTTTCCCATTTGCAATTGCAAAAATTCACAAAAAGCAGTGTCACTTACTAACAGCGCCAAATGTTCAGAGCAAGGATCATAAGGAGATTAAAGGAACCCAAATGTTTCCATCCCTTCCAAAATCCAGTGAATGGAGTACAAATGAAGAAAGGCAATCTGAACACATAAACCAGCACAATTTACAAAAACTAACAGTTTTTGACAAAAATCCTGTCTTTGAGAATTGCCTCTGAGAACCGTCAAAAATTTCATAAGAAACACAAATTGACTGTTTGGTGGAGGAGGTCTATTTAAAAGCCTCATTGTCCCTAAGGAAACAGTTTATCCTTGAAGCACAAACTAAAGCAATAACAATATATGGAGTTATGAAGTCAAGGAGTGATAATTTAATTTTTAATATTGAAGCTTTTTTAAAAGAATAATAAATACCTGTCTCAAATTATTACCAAACATAACCTAGTTATTGCAAGACCAACTGAAATATACAGCCTAATTGACGCTGACAGGATTTGTGGAAGACAGCCTCTTGCCTACAAAAACTATTCACTTTGAAGCTGATTTTGACAATAATTTGCTATATGGTAATAAAATCTTAGATTATTTTTTTTAATTAAATTTTTATTACATTATGGAGCCTAATAACACCTGAAAGCAAATGAGGTTTAGAGAATAACTGGAATACTGGGAAAGTAATTATCTATCTGATGTGATAATCAGACTCAGCTAGGAATAAGAGTTTAAGACGAAAATTCAGGACGTGCATATGAAAAACAGCAAACTAAGAGGCAGCAATAAAATCCCACATTTGTTAACTCTGAGAAATAGTAGATAAATGGAAGATAAGATTTCTGAGCTCATACTTTTTATGGCACAGTTCAGAAAGGAGAGAGGATTCTGACAGTATGGTGCCACAGCCAAATGTTAAAAACATGACTAGGTTATTCCAGGAACATGCAGAAAATCTTCAGTGAAGGGGAAAGGGAATAAAAATTCCTTAATAATGTAAACCCTGGAATCTCCTATATACACAGATACAAGTTTGCCACACACTGCTTAAGGAACAGCTTCTTCAAGGCTGGTGAGTTCAACTACCTTATCAGACAGTGGTGCAGCTACCAAGCCATGCAGGGGTTTTATACGCTATAGATGATGATACAGGGACTAAAGTGATGAGGAGCTGAAGTACCATAACTGACTAAGAATTACTGTTGAAAGTTTGAGACCATTCAAACATTCTTCAACGTGGATGAAGGCCTATAGTGTTCCATATCTGTGTGTCTGTCTTCCTCACTGCAGTGCAAGTCAGGCTAAAGAGGGGCTTCTACCTAATATTCTAGTGTTATTGATCCCAGCAGGGAAAAATGTTGATAAAAAGATTTATGGAAGATGTACAATTAACTGAAAGGTAGATCAGGGCCACCCTTGTTCATTTAACTGCCACCATGAAGATACTCTGAAGTTGGCAGCATGTTAAGCACACAAATAAGGCCCTACCACAATGCAAAATGAATAGCAGATACATGCACTGACTCCAGACTTAGACTATCAACATAACATTTAATTTTAACTCTCGAAGAGCAGACTTTTGCTGATATCTGTTAAAGTAAATGTGTGAGATGCCACACACAGTTATTAACAAAGCTTACAACTAAAACCAGAAGAACTACAGAAAAATTGAAATAAAAATGAAACACATTCTATAGGTTTGAAGTGATATTTTTGAAACTGCAGTTATCCCGGCAATTATATACCTTAATGAGCCCCAGCTATGCCCTGTTTTCTAAAAGATTCAAAAAGCACTGAAATACATATTCCATTGAAGATCACCAGCAGAGGCAATTTCAGACTGAGAAAGCATTTTGAAGTCTAAAGTAATAGTATTCACCAAAATAAAAAAAAGGCCCAAAACAAACAAAAAAAGAGTTTCTTCAATATACTGTAATCTGCAGCCCATTTACTTTAAACATTAGTCCTCTTTACCTTTAAAAAAAGCTTTCAATTTGGAGACCTCCTTGAGGAAGCAAACTAATTTGTAACATTCCTAAAGAAGCAAAAGAATTCCCATACCCCTGTAATGTGGAAAAAATAGAAATGAAAATTTCATATTTTAGAAAGTAAAAAAGAGAAAGGTATAAAAAGATAAATAAAGCAAACGAGAGATGAATAGGAAAACCAAAACATTCTTTTAGAGGGAGACAGTTTGTAGCATATCAATCCCTTTACCTGATGCTGTTACCAGGAGGCTGTCTGAATCACATGGTCTACAGGATGAAGCACTAACAGGGTTTATGGAGGAGCTACAGGCAATGGTGGTGGAAATGACAAAGGAATTTTCTGAACATGCAGGTTGGTTCAGTCCAGGGAAGTGGGAAGGCCAGGCACCCACCTGAGATGAGGCTATGGCTGGTATGGCACAGCCTGCAGGTGCCACAGATAAATCTATAGCAGGTTTTGGTGGCAGCTGAGGTGAGGACTTAGAAATAATTTCCTCATTTATTACCCTGATTCCTTGTGGTGAACTTGAAAGAGGTGAGGTCACGGTTTTGCTGTCAGTTTTTGCACTTGTATTTGGGGATCGACTACTATCCATTAAAACTTTAAGCTGTGGGTGTGGTGGTGAAGGAGTTTGTGAAAGCCCTGGTTTTTTAGGAGGAATGGGTGGAGGATTTCCTCTGTCAATTCTTGATACACTGGGAGTCTTTAAACTCATTCTACCGACTGGGGGGTAAGTCCCAACTTCTATTGAATGTGACGTCCCTGGCCGTGACGGAGCGGCACTCTGAGGGCTCGTAAATCTCGAAAGGACTTGGGTAACAGTATTCCGAGCTACCTGTTTGGCAACTAGGTTGTCACGACTAGTAGGGGATACATCCCTTGAGGGAGGGCTTTGGGTTGTGTTTCCATTTTGGTCTTGATCATTTGCATTTGCTTGAAATCTAAATCTAGCTGCTTGGATTCGTGGATTGAGGCCTGGATGCCCAGCAGTGTTGGCAGACGGTGAATGCAAACTGTGCATAGACGTGAGCGAGGAATTCTGAGCTGCGGCGGTCGGTGCTGCAGGGGTACAAAGGGAAGTACTATTTGAAAAAGGGGGAGTGCTACTTGGTAAATCAGGTGATGAGCCTGTATTTGGTCCATTTTCCTCAATTCTGTTTTGATTCTGTGTAAGAACAGGAGTTGCGGGAGGGACAAGTTCACTAGATGAAGATTGCCTATCAATGACAGGCTTCACAAATGCTGCATTGGCACACACATTCATTTTTGTATTGCCAGACACTAGTGGGTTCACTGTAGAAGGCTTTACAGACACAGTCAAAGGCAACTTCTTAACATTTTCTATGCTACTTTCCATCACTGCGGTATCTGTTTGGCAGGCAACAGTCCTTGAACTTGGCTCTTCTGTTTCAACAGATACAGAAACAAGAATCCTATCTTTATTTTTATCTTTATTTTTAAGAGAAAGATTAGCTTTACTTTCATTCTCCTTTTTTAATTGCTCAATCATTTTGATCATTTTATCTCTCTCTTCTCTGAGGTCACTGGTGTGTGCTTCCTCTCTATGAAGTTTGGCACGCAACTGCTCTCTCTCTGTGTCAAACTCAGACAGCTGCTTTTCCATTTGAGCTTCCATTTGTGTACTTCTTTGTTTCTCAGCTGCAAGAGACTCCTCCAATTCAGTAGCCTTTTTCTTTTCCTCTTCAAATTTTGACATCACTTCTTCCAGTTTCTGGGCTTCCTCTACAATTCGGCCAGACAACTGCTTACACTCTTTCACTAGCATCAACACTACATGCTTATTCTTTCCACGTTCTTCTTCAAGACGAGCAGATAGCTTTTTGTGCTCCAGCTCAAGATTCTGTAACTGAGATTTTTCCATTTCCAACTGTGAGAAAGCATGAAGAAAAATTCTCATTAACAAGATGGAGAATTTCAACATAACCTAGTATTAACCTGACATCAATATTTTAGCCTTTGAGAGTATGCCTAAAATGAACCTGTCCACTGCAGGAAAGTGATTTGTGATATCTAACACAAGAGCCTGTAATCTCATACAAGCAAAAGAAAGAGAAAGGCATCTCTGAAGAGCAATTCAGAAACTAAGTAAGCCCATCTACTTTCCTCTGTTGACAACACAGAGGCTCCCCAAAGTGATTAAACGCTTGTGATTCCTGAGTGAGTAGCTACCTTTTCTCCAGAAATTAGACATTAGACATCACAGAAAGTCCTCTTCTCAGCAAAGGAACCAGACACAAGCAAGAGATGAGCTTTGCAAAAAATCTTCGAGCCCAGAAATTAAATGTTTATGTTTTAGGTCTTCCTCAGACTGAAGGAGATTAGGGTTGAAACACACAGTCCATCATGCCCATAATAGGTGTCTTATATCTTATTCATAAATGTTAAAATAAGACATTCATTTCTAAGGCCAACTTTTCAGCACAGGCACAAATATATTCTTCTACTTACTAACAGCGAAAGGTCTCACTGACATCAGTGGTGTATAAACTATGTTATAAGCTAGAATTAAAAAATTACCTACTATGTTTAGATAATGGATAAGAATAATTTTTCCCCTCATTCATACAGTCATCGCCTCTAATTTGTCTTGCCTGCTGGTTATGCTTTTATTCAAAGACCCTGTTCTAGAAAAGCACTGGAAAAATATGCTAATGCACCATTTTGTAAAATAACTACTAGTAACAGTGCAACCCAAAAATTGCTTTATATTTTCCGAAGAAAACTTTTACACAAGTCAGACAAAAACAAAAGAAAAATAGATTTTTTCTGCTCCTCCCTTCACATACTGATGCAGTAGCTTCCTATATGTCTTACCTGAATGACTGATAATAAAAAAACAAACAAACAAACAAATAAAACCCCAATAAACTGCTGAGCATTCCTTCTCCTCTACTCTTTTTATTGGTTTAGCCTTGTCAGTTCTGCTTCATATGTACATACAGATTGATACAGAAATAACAATACAGAACTGTACTGCTAAAGTGCATTTTTTAAGTGGGCATTTTTTCTGGAAAAATATTAAAATAGAATAGATTCCAGAATCATTAAGGTTAGAAAAGAGCTCTAAGATCATCAAGACCAACTGTCAATACTTTCAGGTATTTATGAAAAAAAAATCAAGTGCTCAAAAACATGAATGGTTGATTTTGACTGCAACAGGAAACTGTTTCATACTTCTACAATACAAGAACATTTCATACTGCTCAAAAACAATCTAAGAAAAGCTGTGGCACATAGCAGTATATTTAAGATCTTGGAATAAATGTTTCACTTTAATAGATGAAGGAAGAATCATAGATTATAGATTCAGATTATAGTGTCATGGTAAAATGACACTAATTTCAGAGTTTAAGTGTTGTGAATATATTTACTGTAATGTGGGAAACAGGATGGCCTAGGGGATTGGTAATAGCTATGGAATATCTCCCCTTTCACTCAATGCTTAAAATATTGTCTTGGTTGCTAGATAAAAACAAACAGACAGACACAAGGGAAAAAAAAAAACCCAGGCATTACAATATAATAGCTTTTCAGAAGCCTGTTGCTACAGCACACTATTCCCTGTCCTCTCCAACAGGAGATGAAATTACTTACCTCTGGAAGCTTTTTCCACATCACTGTTCATTTTTAACTAAACTGCATTTAAACAAAAGTTAATACGAATACCATTTTTAAATAACAGTTTTGTTACTCTCCAGTTACACCATAGAGTTGACTCTCATGCCATCAAGAGATGAGTATGAGAGGCAGAGAGTCTACAACTGTAATAGAAATAAATCCCACCTGCTACAGCTCATTGTCCCCAGAATAATTTTTTCCCACATAGTAAGTAGAATTCAAACACAAGAAAATCCTTAAAAAGGGAAGCGAAATGACAGAAATAGAACAACAAATAAATCCTGCATGAATTTACACTTACAGATGAATGTGTGTCTGAATCTCCCAACACTGCTAATCATGTTACCTGGCTGTAAATTTATCTTCTGTTTTCTTCAGAAGAACGGGAAAAAGCATGAAAAGATGATGGAAATATTTATGTCGTGTATATTATAGTAATAGTAAAATTCCTTCCTTAAATCATGCCATTATCATAAGAAACAGTGAACTAAGAGGAAGAAATCACTATGGGAAATTATACCAACATTATAAATGTCATCTTGGCTTCAAACACCTCAAAACCTGTTTAGCAGTGAAGGGGCTCCAATGGGGTTTTATAGCTTCATTCCAGGTTAATCAATACACTCTCTACAAGGCATTTCACAAAATCAAGTCCACCCTTTCTTAAAAAGTGTTAAATATATAAAAAATAAGGTATGGCATTATCAGTCATTGCTAAACAAACAATATCAGCAGCAACACCTCGTCAGTTATGTTAATGGTAGTACAGCTGCAAATTAAATTAACAAGCTATTATGATGACACTGCGTTTAGGAATGGTCCCATTCACAGTTCTTCACATGCAGAAAAACAATTATTTTTTTCTCAAGCATTTTGTTGTTTTTTTCAAAGCATCCAACAGCATTTGGATGCTTCATAAGCATTTCAAAGCAAGTGGAGCATCCAACAGTTTGGTTTTTTTGCTGAAACAGATACAAAAATCATGAGAAATGTATACAGTTTTTAAAGCCTGGAAATACAATAAGATTAGAGTGAAAATGTTTTTATCAAGATTTTCTGTACTTTATTATTCCTGTATTTTGCTTTCAGATGAGGGATGGGTTCTATAAATTAACTGTTGTGAAATTACACTACTTTCAAATAATTACAAGCAGATTTTAATGTATAACTGGGATGAAATCAGCTTATCATACTATTATAGTATCTTATTTGTAAGAATTGCATATAAATAAAAAATCCCTACTACATGTATATACCCTCTATTTGATTTCAAATTGACAAGAGCAGCATTAGTTTCTTATTTTATGTTGTCTCCTATGTCTATCATTCCCTGCTGCCCTTCTTTTGGCTGCATCATCTTGAACAGCAAAACCCTCTGAATATTTACACGGCATTTTTTCCTTTAGATGACAGATCTGGAACTAGCTGTAATTATTTATGAGTTTATGAACTAACTACGATGTCATTTTGTGAAGTGTACTATATACATATACTAAATCATATCAGTAATGTAAACATCTGGAAATGTGTCCAAGAAGGATTTGAAAAGGGGTAAAAAAAGATACTGAGACAAATTATAGTGTCCCACAAAGAACCAACCAGCAAAGGTCCTTTAAAGGTGAGAGACAGAGTGCATGCCTTGTGAGAAAAGGTCAAGGGAGCTTGACTTGCTTAGTTTAGTGAAAAAAAGACTGAGGATGACCTAACAGCAACATACCACTCCTTCTGAAGGGCCCTTACAACAACGACAGAGTCAAATTCTTCTTGGTAGTGGCAGGTGGGGCCCCATAACAAAAGATTAACATGAAAAATCACCCTTTAAGAGGCTCAGTCTTGGAAAAGTTCTTCACAACGATAGTAGTGCAGAAAGGCTGCAGTATTGCCATTTCAGGACTCAGCTAGACAAATTCACAGATGACCAGATGTACTGCTGGTGATTATCTGCTTTAAACACAAGGTTACACTAAATCATATCAATGGGCCTTCTTCCAACCAATGTGTCTGTCTGTGAGCATGTATCCCAATACTAACCCCTGCAAACACTTGACAAATCAAGAACTGTCATTCTGATTATCTGGTTCTGAGTTCCCAGGAAACCTCAAAATTAATTTCATTAGCAGCTCCAGGAAAAGCATTCAAAGAGATGGAAGAGGATGGATACTTAACACAAACCAGATGACATCTGGGGATTAGGTGTTTGGTATATGGTAAGCCTATGACTGACAGTCATTTGTGCACCTCTTTCATTTTTCTACATTCTGGCACATTGTTATGACTTGCTTTTATGATCAAATAAAAATTTTATTCAAAGAATACTTTTAAGGTCACTATTTCACAAATAATAAGTCCCCATGAATGGGCGTTCAGTCTGAGTCCGTTTAAAGTCCAGTACTATCCAGAGAAAATAAACACAGCTGTACACAGACTTCATTACTTAGTGTAAGCATGAGACAGTAAGGGAATTCCAAACATGAAGATAGAGGCATCACACATTTAGAGGAGGAACTACTCTTGGAGGGAGGAGGTGCAGCTGGCTCCATATTTAGGTCACATTTGTCTAAGCTTAACATTTTTTAATAGATTGGGTCACCCTCCTTTGTTGAACATTTCTAGAAATCCCTCAAAATACCTTCATTACCCTCTTCCACAGAGGGATTTGAGAAGTGGAGAACAGACAGAAAAATGCGGAACTAAGGGAAGGTAAAACACTGAATGAGTGGTTTGTGAGTGAATGCAGGTGGTTGAGAGACAGGTCACCTATTGCCACAAACCTAAGAAGCTGGAGAGGGTGTCCTGTTCAAATAGCATTTCTAATTGGCTTTGAAAGAGGAAGATGTAAGTCCTGTAAAGTCATGCACACAGCTGCTCAACACCACGCAGTTTGTTTTCAAATCCTGTGTTATTTAAATTTCCTAGTTGTTACAAGGACTAAAAACAGTAGAAGCATAATGACACACTTTCAAAGCAACACACCTTCTTTCAAGTGTAGTAATTTAAGGCTTAGCTTGAAAGTTACAGACTTCAGAATTGAGTGTACTAGAGGTTTAGATACTTCTCAAGGTAAGAATCAAACTGCAAAATAAATTCAGATCAAACTACTTAAAATTAAGATTTAAAGAAAAAACCTCATGTATTCTTCTAGGAAGTAAAAGACAAGAACACTCTTTCCTGTACATGCAGCTTTACAGATATAGACTTTGGTAATAAACCTGGGCCAAAAAAAGGATGGAAATGAATTTACATATCAATACCCTGACTTTGAGACATATTTTCAATGTATAAGCCCATCTTACATGCATGTATCTGTCCATATACTAAAAGCAAGAGATAGATGAAGAATTTAGGTACAAGAACAGGCTTGTGGCCATGCACTGGAACACGAAACTAATCCAATTGTCCAGGCAGATGTGTCAGGGTCTCTCCCAATATAATTTTTCAGGCAGAATAAGCACGCTTACTCGCTCTTTTCTGTGCTGAGACAATGCCTTCTCCAAAACTTACAAAGCATACAAACCTTACTTACAAAGCATACAAAAAAGAAAATTAACATCTAAGAGTCCTCAAAAAGAAGTGCTTAGTAAGTACAAGTAACAGTTCACTACATAGGCCATTGCACTGCTTTAAGACTTACATATCATACACTCAGTCTAGAACTATTAATTTTTTTGAATGCTGTATCTGTTTTTCTGAAGTCTTAACAGAGCTTAAACTAAACTAAACCAAACCACAGAGCTAAGATCACAAGGTTTGCTAATTTAAGCATGTATTTCCAGCACACTTCCAGTACTTTTGTGTGCATATTATTTCCCAAAGAGCAATTACTACCAAAATCAATTTTATGTCAATTGTCTTAGCATTATCTGGTTTTTTTAAAACATCAATATAAAACTGTCACCAAAAAGCTATTTCACAGCTGCTGAAGACGTTCTATCCATCTTATACCCAGTGAGGATAATTCAACACATAGCAATCATTCCTTTTCTAATTATTCAAAAATAACCCCCTCCCCAACATATTTGTATTTAGCTATGCTTTAGGAATGTATGGCTTACATACTAATGAAATATGTGCAAACCAACCAAACATTCTCTTTCAAAATGACATTTTTTATCTTCAGTATGAGACTTTTTTTTGCAACACACTTGTTCCAAAATAACTTTCCTTTACAGCAAATGTTCTAAATATGCAAAAATGAATTTTTTAGAGTTATAATTCATTTTTACTGCTTTATGAAACAGAGTCACCCAATATAAAATGCAAATAAATTATTTATTTTATGCTATTTAAGTTAGAACAAAAATAACAGTAGCTTCTCTAGGCTTCAATGGTGTTGGTTTAAAATTATACTGTGATGATGCTTTCTCAGCTCACGCTGAGCTATCCACTTATACACTTATTGACTTGTACCAGTTATATTTCATTTATTCCATAAGTAGAGCTAAATTCTTGGAACAAATAAGGTGTGCACACAATCACCAGAAAATCAGCACCTATATAACATATCAGCATATATAACAATTAAGCGATAACATTTTAATACTCGTAAAAATAACCAAGTTAGACAACGATGCAAATCTAAAAAGTGGCATGAAAGAAAAAATCAGAAGGTGGAAAAGGAAAAAAAGTTGGTAGCAGGATACCTTCTTTTGTCTGTTTTCAGCAGCAGCCAACTGAGCTGACATTCTTTCTTGCATTTTCCTGCAGTGAGCCATTACAGCTTCTAAAATGGACAGAGGGTTCATGCATATTGGCTTCTTTTCTTTATCACCAGCACCTGCCTCAAAGTCTCTCTGAAGAGCCAGAAATGGGTCACTCAGATTAAATCTTCCATATCGTTCCTGGATAAAAACCTCTTTGCGCCGGGCCTAACGAAAAAACAGACAAAGAAATAAAACTAAATGCATTCTTTGGGATACATCCACACACAGAAGAGACCTAGGCCACAGGGAATGTTGTGTTACTTATTTATGATTTATAAATATTTTCTTTAAGTATTCATTTACAATCTCTAAAAGAAATAGTCAGATATGTTGCACACAGATTTCACTACAGTCAGTACAATTCACTACATAAAAAACCCCCTTCCCCTTCTCAATTCCATACAGAAATATCAGTCTGGAGCAGTTTCAGAAGTATCACTAAAATAACATCTTGTAAATTGGCTGATACACAGAGAGGAAAGGGAAGAAAAACATTCTAAAATAAATTCTTCTATTTCTGTGTGTTAAAATGATGCTAGTAAAAGATATGAAAACATGCTCTGTGTGTTTACTGCAGTACCAAAATAAGTATTTTTCAAATTAAAAAATTGATGGTATGTTTACACACGCAGAGATTTTCATAAGTAATAGCAGCCAGGAAGACAGCAAAAGTACTACCAAGACCTTTCTGAAATTGACACTTCTCATATCTCTGTTCAGGAAGAACTTAACCATCACGTTTCTCCAAACCATTATTTTAAAACATACTTATATTTCCAAACTACAGTAGAAGACTTTATAGTCATAACAAAAAATATTACACAGTAAAGATCAGAGGTAGTTTTGCTTGAGAAATTTTTGGTTCTTTAGCCCAAATGAAAACAAGATCAGTTTCAGAGAGGTATTTTTATACATTTAATACACAGTACACAGGAAGGCCACAGAAAAGTACTGACTTCTAACCATCTTCATTGAAAATATTGTTCCAAAATCTCAGGCTTAAGACCTATCTAATATGTGGGGCGAAAGAAAACCAAACCAAACCAAACTAAACCAACCCAACCAAAAAACTCCCCAAAAAACCCACCAGAAAGATCCAATGTTTTCTAAATTTTTTTGTGGTGTTTTTGTGCTTGCATATATAACAGAAAGCAGAAGGGAGAAACCAAACCATTATAGCACAAATTTTGGAAGAAAATGAAGGCTTGTTGCCTTAAAAAATAAAACAGTCACCAAAGCAGCTCTTTATGTCTCAAAAAATCAGAAAAAGAAAAAAACAACACAGTGCAGAGAAACACCATTGGAAAGAGGAATTCCTCCACAAATGGATAAAACATTTATCTGTGATTTGGTTCAAATTCAGTTTTGAAGAATAAGCCAATTCTGGCATACAAAAGAGGAGGAACAGGCCCTAATGGTAACCAAATTGGTTAGCAGATCATTTGGAATGCTTGAAGTTAAAATTGTAACATATGAAAAGGTCATAAAAGGTAGCACTCATTTCAGGGCATGAGAAACCAAAGAAAAACATAACACCTATTTTAGAAAAACTCTCTAGAGATTAAATACAAATAACATACCTTAGTGAATGCCCAACTTTTTCCTATATATTGTCTACAAAATCAAAATGTTTTGGGAAATTAAAAGAGAATTTGACTTCAACAGAAATAAATGTGCCTACATATTGTGATGCTTGAAATACTTTTAGTCTGTTTTGCAATTTGATAGTATAAATAGAACTTGAAAATATTTATTAAAAAACCAGGTTTTTAGGGCATAACTTCAGAAAAAGCTCGTTCAGACCTAAAGTCTAACTAAGCTTATGGGGTCGGGTAGTGATTGACTGAAGAGGCAAAAATAAACTGATAGAATCCAGTTATTTTTTATAAATTGCCTTGCAGATAACACCTAATTAGTCTATTATTTTAATACCTTAATTTTTACCTTAGGTTAATTAGCAAAAAAAAAGCTAGTTCCAAAGGTAATATTACAGTACAGGAGGGGCTATATTTGTAGCTCCTGGTTCTATATACTGAAGTTACAGGACAGTATGCAGCTTAAAAATTCAACTTTCATGTAAAGGAAAAATTCAAAATCAAATCCTGACCCTAAATGGATTAAAGTGCTAAGCAGCCAAACAATATGACAAACCCAAGGAGGTTAAGAATTTAAATGGAGATGGAGGAACAATCCATATATAAATTATCAGCAGTGTAAAACCACTTAGTTTGTATAAAGAAAATGAGCCATCAAAGTAAAGGAAAAACCACTGATGTAGCAGCTCAGCTGTAAATAAATAATAAAAAAAGACCACCAGAGCCTACATCCTTAAATCCTTAAATCCAGGGACCAACAGCAAAAAGAGAAGCCAAATAGATTAACTGATCTCAGAGACAAAGGGAACCACTTACGCCTTTAAGAAAACACAGGTAGACAACCAGTGAAATAATGTGTATTTTCTAGCTTTTTCTATGACCCATGACTAGATGACCTGTCAGCACATACTGTATGTATGCAATATGAATGTATTCTTTGAAATGTTATCTAACATGCATAGCAATGAACAGAGCAAGCAAGGCAATGGCTCAGTGTGCACCTGCCAAAATAGTAATGGGACCAGGTGTTCGGACTCATTAACCAAAGAAAAGATGCAACTATATAGAAGGCATGACCTCCATCTGAATGAAAATCAAAACAATCTGCTGGCATTAAGAATTAAAGTGGCAACAGGAAAATCTGAAAGCTAAAGACTGTGGAAAAAACAATAGGTCTCGAACAGCACATGGTTTGGGATGACAGACCCTGTAGGGCTGAAGCCATAACTGTATATCCTCGAGCACAGGGTAGAACAGACTGGTGACTCTCAAACCATAAACAGCAAAGTCCTTCCAACTCAAACGGGAGCTAAATGCAAAATATTAAAAGAAATGTTTCCATGTTTCTATACAAGGACTGAAAATATAAAATAAAATGATGGGATAAGGATGCATGATTTCAAATGAAGATACCAGAATAAAAGATAAAGCAGAAGCTTGGTAGAAGGGAAACAATGAGTAGTTCCCTAAAACTTAGGCACAAAGTGGCAGAACGACAAGTTAGGCTTGGGTTTTTTTACATCATTCCTCCAGCCCCTAAATAGTACTTCTGTCCCTTTGCACTTCAGTAAAGTACATCAGAGGAGAGAGTAGAAATACTAGAATCAGATAATTTTCTCTCTTACATAATCTTTCAGTGCTGAATTTCAGGTCATAAGAACCAGTAGCAATATCACTGTTTTTTATGGGACTCATTAGCTGGGGAATGTAGTGTCTTATGTCATATGGGTAATTAATCCTTTAAAACAGTCAGTGCATAATTTGGTGGCTGTGCTAAAGCAGCATTAGCAGTGTCTCATAATTTAACTTCAATTGCACAGCAATATATAGAGAAAATAACATTTAAAATGTTGATTTGTGAATAACTGAATGCATTTTCAAACAGAAAATTTTCAAAACCAGACAAAATATGCACCCATTGTAGGAGGTAACCAAGACTGCTGCATTGTGAAAGGTGCTATATGAATTTATAAACCGTCAACTTTATTTTCCTGCACATAGTTTCTTTAGGGACTATAGCATTACGTTAGATCAAGGATGGACTACAAGTTTATATTAAAAAAAATACAGTTGAATTGAAAAACATCTTCAGAGAGGAGTGAAAGATGATCAAAAGGTACAACACAGCTTCTCTTCAAGGCAGAGCTTAAGTAGAAATAGGACTTCAGTGTGAAACAGACAACTAGGGCGAAATATGCTAGAGGTCTGCACATTGACAGGACAAGTATCAATCGTCCCATGATCTAATGATGGAAATTTGAGTTGGACACAAATTCTTCTCACTGAGAGCAGATAAGCACTGGAATGTGTTGCCCAGGGAAAACATATAACCTCTGTCACTAGATTTCCAAAACTAGATTGGATAAGGCCATCAGCAACCCAATCCACATTTGACGTTAGCCCTGCTTTAAGCAGAAGACTGGACTGAACGATCTCTCAAAGTGCCTTCCCACCTAAATTACTCTATGATTAAAGATTTCTTCTAGGACTGTTATTTTTTATCTTGTAGATGCTAGTGATCTTCTCAAGTAACAAATGACAGAAATGAGCTCCCAAAGGAAGGAAAAACAACCAAGTACTTATTGGTAGAATAAGTCTTATATCTTGCTTCAGATGATGAAAATACTTTTTCTGACTCAGAAAACAGAACGTTTATTCTGTGATATCTGCAAAAATAAAAAGCCAGTACTGAACAATCCTAAGGATTACACAACTGTGCAACACAAGGGGAAGGTTTACTCTCAAGTTCTCTCTCCTAGGTCTCCAGCCAACAAAAACCTGGAGTATCAGGCTGTAAGATAAACTGCTTCTTTTATTACACTCCCAGGGATTCTGTCTCCTACCACACGCTGCAAGGACACCTCGTTCACCCCTATACCAACTTTTTTCACACTACTCAAGCCACCTCTATGCACCTCTCTGCCAGCTCCCTCCTGGATACCTCCATCTCTCAAGCTGACCCTTTGCAGTCACTGACCCCATTTATCTACTGGCAGATGAAGACTGGCAGGGGGCTGTGCAGTGAGAGGAACAAAATGAGTGGAGGTAGCTGGATGATGGGCTGTGGGAACAGCTGCAAATCCAGTATAAGAACTGGCCTGCAGTCACTCGTTTCTTATGTTCCACTTCAGAAATAAATTTTTTAAAAAATGCTTTTTCAGTGACCAAACAGAATTATGAAATTTAATTAGGGTTCCCGCCCCCCCCCCCCCCCCCCGTTATTGAAAGAAGATTGTAAGGGGGTAGGAACATCTTCAAATAATATCCATCTTATTCTACACTTAAGGGAAAAAGCATAAAAAAAGCAAGGAAAAACAAATATGACCATTTAATATATAAGCAAGAAATAAGCCCAATAATGAAAAATTGATCACATAACATAGGTTATATTGATAGTTTTCTTTTGGTAATAGCCTACATTGATATTAGTTGCACACATTTGCTGAAATGAGTTTTCATAATCAGCTTACATTATCAGTAACAGAATATACAAGCAACAGTATTTTTAAGCATTTTTAATACTCCGTTTTTCCCTCAATGTATCTCAGAGTTTCCTCTTCATTTACCTGCCAAGTTAAGAGTTCAGCAAGTCCAAGTCTTCCATGCAGCGACTGATGATAAACATCAAAAATAGGACTGTATGTCCTACACTGCTGTGGAACAATGGAACTGAATTAAGGCTGCCCCAGAACCCTTAAACAAAATTTCCTTCCTTTCAAGAGCGTTTGTTCCTCTGATTAATTTCCTTTTCCACATATACTAAAATTGGTTCAACAGATGTTGATAGGTTCATATTAATATTTTCTCTTGACATATGCATTAGGGAGTGGTAAAAAGTTTACTAAAACTAACCAGCACAGAAGAGGAGGCAGTAAAAGCTTATTTTATGTGTTATGTTAAAGACAAGGGTGAGCCCTTCATTCTAAATAAAATTGAAAGGGTAATAGATTTTTTAAAAGAGGAAGGTGACTGAAAGAGAACATATTTATAAATCTTATTCAGTGGCATTACACAGTGCCTTGAAATTATTTGCTGGAGCTTTTCATTTAAGCACAAGAGAATTATCAATGAGTATATCCTCAATAAAAGCAGTACTTTCAGAGATGCGTGCAAAATACTGGGGTGGGGATATGATGTCTTACTCTGATTAATTAAGAATGACTCTTTAAAGAACACTAGCGATTTTGTTACAATACAGGTTTTGTGGGCTTTTTTTTTTAATGCAGGTGTAAATGAATGTTTTCAAAGTATCATATCAGATGTTACTTTCATGTAAAGTTTTACAGAACAAACTAAAAATGGAAATATTAACACAATGCCTGCTGAAGAAATGGTATCCTGCAGCATGATTTCTGTCAATGAACACATGATGCTCAATTTCTCCTTACATTCTTAACTACAGTCTAAATTCTTCAGCACTATGGCAGTGCACAGCTATGCAAAGTCTACAAGTGAGTTAGATTTTAATGGGCTTAATGTTATACGAAAAATATTTGACCAATATATTCAAACTGTCTGTTTCCATGTTAAGTGTCAAGTATCATAAGACAAAAACCTGTGTATACTCTTTAAGGATGAAAAAAATGGAAATTCTCTGAAGAAGGTAGATGATCAAAACAGGCTGCCAGTTCAAAAAGAGTGAAAACAGTAGAAAAAATTGAGAAATAGGAGGATGCAACCAGCAAGTTAAACAAAAACAACATACAGGTTGACTATGCTCTGACAGACATATATAATTGTTTCACACTATTAAAAAAAAATGCTCTTTACAGATAACTGATCGGGATCATGAAAGAATTCAAGTATTTTGGTAGAGGTACTAATAAAGAAAAGAAAACATACCCATTTAGTAATTTTTTTATGTAAGGCACACACACTCATAAAAAGCATTCAGAACTATCTTGGAGAAGTGTCTCATAACAGTCATAAGCCATGCAAATACATCAAGGAAACTTGTTACAGTGAAGTAGGCTGCATGAAAGTGGAGATATAATCAGTTTTTCTAGAAAAGTTATGCCAAGCATGAACCATTAAAATAAGAGTAACAACAAAAAGTTGCATCATTCTCTCATTCACAACAACCAATAGAACCAATAGAACTTTTCAAAAAATTTGTAATTTGCAAAGTGTCCCTTTCTCTCAGAATCACATAGCTTTAAACCCAAGCTTTTAAAAAGCATTTTTGCAAGTAAAAAGACAGCTCTGAATATAAGACTGTATGTTGTTTTACAAGGCTATCCACAGTAACCTCCATTTCAGAAGATATACAAGACCATCATTATAAGGCATAAAAGGTCAGTTCTTGCCTAGCAGTTGATGAAAACAACAGCAAACCCGGTTTTCTCTATTTCATGCCAAGTATCCAAACATTAAAGTGGTCTGCAAAAAGCAGCACAACTTCCTATTCTCTGCACTAAAAAGCAGATGTAACAAAAGTACAACATGCTTAACAATTAATTCGAATCCCTCTGTGTATAGGAGGACAAACATTTAACTAACACTTAAGCAATCCTGACTTACAACAGAAGAGCTGAGGAAGAATTATACTGCTAAGGTAACGATCAAGCCTGAATTTCCTTAGGGGTCTGACTCCATAAAAAAGGGAATATCACCCAATAGCAGCAGTTTACCCCAATATTGGTAGGTAGCACATCCTACTTCCCTTTCTCCCCCATTAGCTGGCAAAAAACCTCCATGAAAGAAAGAGGTACAGACAGGACAGACAGACTTGTAAGGGAATGAAAGAGTTAATGTCTCAGACATTTTTGTAAAGTGGGATGTAGCTAACTGCAGGCGGGGAAATTGATGGACACAGGGCATGGGGGGCATGTTGGACGATGCGCAGTCCCAGGTTCTGCTGGGCCTCACATAGCAACTTGCTGAGGTCATACAAAGTTTATGTGAGGAAGGGGCTTATGGCTGCCTGAAAGACCCCTCGTGACCACCCATCACAGTGGCGCCTGCGCAAAAGATCGCGAAACTTCTGGAACAAGAACCATATAAGCTCACAGGAGGCATAACTGAAGGTGGGGCTTAGACTATAAAAGATACTACAACAAAGAGACTGGTGCGCGCCCACCATCAGAGGATCGTCGCATCTGTCATCATCAGCACTGGATCCAAGGGTGGGGATGTCTCCCTATCTTCCCCCTCTCTTCCCTGCCCCCCCCCCCCCCGCCCTTTCTGTTCCTCCTCTTCTTCTTTTACAAAAGTTCTTAATAAGAACTCCCACCATTAATGCTTTTCATGTTTTCAAGTTTACTTCTGCATTGAAATAAAATGTTTAATTGACTGCTTGGTGTCGTCATTCCACTTTAATTTACTCCGAGGGGATCATTAGAACCTTGGTCGTTTTCCCTCCTCCTCTCGGGTTGGGACGTGACACAGACATATGCTTCCAATTCTTCATTACTAATTTTCTGCCTTCGGGTAATGAAAATCCACTATCTTGAGGTTGCAGATTTAAAAATGAAAAGGCCACTTTACAAAGCTCAGATCAGTTACTAACAGATCAGTACCAAGAAGAAAAAACAATACATTCAATACAAAATATTACTCACTTCTTATAGATGTAAAAGGTGAAACTCAGGCCTTGCACCAAGTTTCTAAATGAGGAAAGAGAAAGCTCAAGTCCTGACACAACATGTGTTTTTAATTGAGCCATCCAGATGTTCTATATAAAGATGACATTAGACCTATTTTATGGCAGCTTTGTTGTCTGATGCTTAAACATTCAAAAATTATAGGCCAATATTTCGTAGGGAAGTATCACAGTTCAATGCTTTGATTATCTAACCACCCAGACATTTATTTCTGAAAATAATACAGATATTCATACTGATAATGAGGCTCAATGAATAGAAGAGACTTGAGCTTTCTGATTACTTTAAATAACCATTTGTCACCTAGACTTTTTCACATGTTCAAATTTATAGTTCAAATTCATGCAAATCAGTTCAGGATTCTTTGCATGGAAATCTGTCAGCCATTCTTCTGAAGTACTAAATGAAATCTGACTTTACCTCCAACCAAAAAGACCATGTTAACCTCTATGCTTAGCAGTTTAAAAGTTTCTTCAGGTCAGTAGGAGACAAAAACTACCAAAGGCATAACAGAAAAGCTTCAATTAAATCAATCTGCATTTCTTTTTCATTTACAGCATTTAGATTTTCATATTTTTAAGTTATCAAATTGTCAGTTAAATTACCATCTCATATTATTGCATGGCAATTACATGATTACCAAACTTTAATAACTTTAATGAAAAGGTATGCAGATTATGAGTCTATAACACAATCATCAGGCCCAGTCAACATGGGTTCACAAAAAAAAAGGCCTGTTCAACTCATTGAATATCCCTCTATGATAAGGTCACCCTCCTCCTGGATGAAGGGAAGATGGTGGATGTCATTTTTCTGGATTTTAGTAAGGCTTTTGATACTGTCCCTCACAGCACCCTTCTGGACAAGTTGTCCAACTGTGGGATGAGCAGGTTCACGGCGTGCTGGGCGAGGAACTGGCTGAAGGGCACAGCTCAAAGGGTTGTAGTGAATGGGGCTACATCTGGCTGGTGGTCGGTCACCAGTGGTTGCTCCTTAGGGTTCAATTCTAGAGCCAGTTCTGTTCAGTGTATTCATCAACGATCTGGATGCAGGAGTTGAATATGCCACGAGCAAGTTTGCATCTGCCAAATGCAAATGCCAAACTGGGAGGTACTCTTCACTCTCTTGAGGGACAAGAGGCCTTGCAGAGGGGTCTAGATAGATTGGAGCATTGGGCAATGATTAATGGGATGAAATTTAACAAGTCCAAATGCCAGATTCTGCACCTAGGATGGAGTAATGCCAGGCACAAGGATAAACTGGGAGAAGAGCGGCTAGAGAGTGGCCCTGCAGAAAGGCATCTGGGGGTGCCGGTCAACAACAGGCTCAGTGTGAGTCAGCGGTGTGCCCTGGCAGCCAAGAGGGCAAACAGCAGCATAACCAGCTGGTCAAAAGCCACGATTATCCCGCTGTATTCAGCACTGGTGTGGCCTCACCTGGAGTACTGTGTGCAGTTCTGGGCCCCGCAATTTAGAGAAGGGTGAGAAGGTCTTTGAATGCATCCACGGAAGGGCAACAAAGCTGGTGAAAGGGCTGGAAGGCACATCCTGTGAGGAGCGGCTGAGGACTCTGGGCTTGTCTAGTTTGGAGAAAAGGAGGCTGAGGGGCACCGTCATTGCTCTCTACAGCTTCCTGAGGAGGGGAGGTGGAGAAAGAGGTGCTGACCTCTTATCTCTGGGATCCAGTGATAGGACACATGGGAATGGTTCAAAGCTGCCCCAGGGGAGGTTTAGACGGACATTAGGAAGCATTTCTTTACCAAGAGGGTGGTCAAACACTGGAACAGGTTCCCAGAGAGGTGGTCGATGCCCCAAGCCTGGCAGTGTTTAAGAGGCATTTGGACAATGCCCTTAATAACATGCTTTTAATTTGTCAGCCACAAATTGTTCAGGCAGTTGGACTAGATGATTGTTATAGGTCCCTTCCAGCTGAAATAGTCTATTAACAATACAGATTTATTTGAGGTATAGTAAGAGAATTCAATGTTTTCAAATGATTTACAGTATTCAATGAACAGTAAATTGTGAGAGTATTACATATTACCTCCAAGAAGAATTTTATTCTCGCTACTACCCCTAATGAAGAAGCTGAATGAATTAATAGATTTAACTAAATAAATTTGATTTCTAGAATGGAACATTTTAAATAAACAGAATAATCATCCACATTGTGTATTCTGGATTTTATGCTCTTTATTAAAACTTTAAAGCAATTTTCCAGATAGAACTCTCTCTACTGATACCATTACTTAAAAGTTACCAATTTAAAAATTGTCATATAACAGCTTATATTTCCACAATAGCTAGTTAAAATTTTACTCTGCTATTTCAGAGAGAACTCACTATAATCATTGTTGCTCTATTTTCTCAAATTTTCCATTTATTTGTACAAATGGAATGTTGGCTTTTATAAAAGGCCTACGGCTAAGTATTTTTAGTACACTGCGAGAGCTGCTAAGACAGATGCCTCCCTCTGGAAGAGCTGCAGGTGGAAAGACCTATCTGCCAGTCAGAACAGCATCAAAACAGAGTGGGAGGGAGAAAAGGATGGGAAGACATGCACCCAAGCATAACAAAAGTAATTGCTGCTATGTGAGTATTTTCACAATGTTGGATTTGAAAGGACCCCAATCAAATCTCTTATTCAGAATTTTTTTTTATAAATTATTATCATAATTTATTTGGAAAAAACCAAGAACAAACCTTACATATTTTTTCTTCAGCAACGGTAACTTGAAGAGATACACAAACAAAGAAAGAAGCGTTGCTATCAGTTGTACTTTAGTGTTACCATCAGCAAAATTAACTGTACCATTTATTGGCACAGAGGAAATACCTTGTATACGTTCCCTTAACTAAAAATGGAAAATTTTAGTTAAAATAATACAGATAGGATTACCCAGTTACATTTCTCATTGTCAGCAATGTGAGTAACAATGGCAAACAGATAAAACATTTGAAGTAAGGCACTCTAACAATGAAGTCACAGCTGTATTACTCATAAAGATCGCAGAAACCAAGAAACAGTTACATCAACATGATGTTGGAATTTTTTATTATTATTTTTACAATTAGTGTATCTCTACTCACTAGTTTATGTTGGATTATGCAGAAAGATCAAACAAGGGTAGAAGGAGTCAAGGGGGAAAGGCAAAGCAATTTTCCAAATAAGAAACCACCAGAATACTTTGAGCTAAATTAGCAGTCACATGCTTCGCAACAATACAGATGTTCAGATCTTATGTGAAAAACAAAAAGATACTGTTATCAGTTTAATGGTCACTGCTGCGAAGGACAGAGTGAAAAGGATGCTTACAATGCAAGGACATAGAGTTTTCGTATTAGAAAACTAGTCTCATAGTTTCATACTTGTAGTCTCCCATTTTAGAAGAACCTGGAAGAAGGGTATTTTCCCGAGCAGTGAAGCTTAAGCTTAGTAAAACCACACATATACAGGACTCTTAATATGGTTTACCAAAAGTTTTGCTTTGCTCAGTGCCTAGTATCTCCGTTTGGCAAATAGGAAACAACTACCACAAGAAGTGATGTAATGCTACTGAAAACTTATTTTGTCAGTAGCTTCTAGAAGAGGCCTTTAAGTGTGTCAAACTACCAGGATCCCACAGATGAACAAAGTTCATCCATCCACAGACTGCTGCTGCTACATCCCCAACATGTATTGGAAAAGGTGAGACTTGGTTCTGTTCATAACAAAGTGCAAGAAATAAAGGTGTTACTTGAAGGAAAATCCAAATACAGTTCACTTGATACCTTTCATCATGCAAAGAAAAGTATTTATTGTTAGTTATCCACACTTATAGAACTACTACTACAAAAAAACCCACTAAATATAAGAAAAGTAAATGCTTTCACAGGCATCTCAAATGACCTTTTAAATAAGATACTACATATAAAGCCAACCCACCAATACTACTAACAGTATTTCCAAATTATTACAACATGGAATCTGGCAGTATCAAGGAGAAGGTATAAGACTGTCCTTTAATTTCACAATACAGTGTTGGGTTTTGCTGTCATGCAACAAAAGCTATTTTCTTACATTGTAACCAGTCATGCAATTCCCAAAAGTTGAGGTCCATACAGATATTTACTGGAATAGTGTTAGTTTCTTGAATTGTTCGGCAATAAAGCAGTGTACCAAAACATGTCAAGTAATTTTATAAAAATAAATTTAGCTGACTTAATATAAGCTAAAAAAAATTACAATACATAAAACATGATTGACATGGAAGAAAAGAAAAATCTAAATTTGGACATTCTTTAAGGCTGTGTCTAACAATGCTTTTTCAATTAGCATGCTACATTACTTTTAAAACTTTAAATAAACGACAAAAAAAAATCATTGCAAACTAAGCACTGAAAAATCATTTAATCTACTAAACTGTCTGAGGTTTATTCATATTTCATAGTTTCCTTGCAATCAATTTTAAATAGCTTGCAATAGTGAAATAATACTTTTTGACAGCCATGTCGAGAAAATTACAATAAACTAATATTAAGAAAGTAAAAGCTTTAGTCATAACCAGAATCATTGGACAGATAAAGATAAGCTATATTTAAGAGCAGAGAAAATGCGTATCCAATCATACTTGAAGTAAACAAATAAAAAGCAGTGATCAGATGAGCAAGGACACAAATTGCAGATCATTACCTTCCAAAAATTCAGTAAAAAATAAGTTTGTGCAAAGAAATTGCAACCTGCAAAAATGCCAATGCTGCAAACAAGGCATTTTCTGCCTTCTATTTCATGGTTCACTTCTGCCACCAAGGCCAACAACTGCCATCATATTGTCTACAACAATAACCTTCTGTTACATACAGTTTAACATCTTCTGCTCCTCCTTCTACATAATCACCATTTTTCAAAGACACCTGCTACAAAACAGGCTGTCTTACTGGCTGCCAGAAACCTCTGAAGCCGCCTTCTGCATGCTCTTAGCTCCATTCTTCGGTACAAGAGTGCCATGGTATTCATACATATAGGAAATGTTCAGATTTGCTTTTTAAATTCACTACAACTCACAATTACTGCAGGTAAGGGTCTTCATAATTTATAGGTGGTGTAGCTTCCTTTGACAGATTACGCTTAACATACATGTAATTATCCTACCTACATGGATCCCTTCCCTTTTCCCGATAGCTCCCAGGTTTCTTCCCCTCTAACCCCGAAGTCTGTTCTAGAAGTACTAAGTCTTATAGCACAATTCTTGTTGATTTTGTGCAATAATTCAGGATAAAAACTTTATCCATACACAACTGACAATTATGGTGTTGGCAACAATTCTATTTTAACATGTAACTTACAGAATACACATAAAACCAAGTATTGCCTCATCACAAGATGCAGAAGACAGTAAATAACTTAAAAAGGACATGAAAACTCTTAACTGATAAATCAAAATTTTTTAACTAAAATCTCAACCTGCAGTAGTCAAAAGTCTGCCTTGGCCAAGTGAAGGAAACTTCTTTTGCTAGACAGAACTCACTGGGAAGGTCAAATTAGGCAAGGAAACCTTGCGAGTATCTACAGCTCTCTAGCCAAATATTTTACTTAATATATACCTGAAATTTTTTTCAAGGAACAGCTAAATGATTACTGAAAATGCATGAAAGGCTTTGCATTCTGCATAGTTATTCCAGTATCATTCTCTGTTACCCACCAAAAACCTAACGTTATTATGTAGTATACTGTCATGAAAACTATGATACAGTCAGATTTTTTTTAAATATTGATTGATCTTCACATACACTTAAAGAATTGCAGAAGCAGTACAGACATATGTACACATACAGTTATCAAAGTACTTCATGTTTTCAATGAGATTAAAATAAAACTGTATTGTTCAGTGCTTAATCATTGTCGGCCGAAACTGAAAGACAAGTTTACCAATAATAGCATTCCACAATGCACAGCTCAGGACTTGAAAACAAACTAGCTTGAGCAGAAAATGCATTCTGCCCTTTGGGGAGAAAGGGACTCCAGAAGTGCATTTTACAATGACCCATCTGGCAATTTCACAAGAAAGGTCCGTCTGTCTTAAATCTAAGAATGATCATAATGGTAGAAAGCATTGGGGAATTTCTGGTTCTAGAAAGTGAACATAGGGTTATAAAGGTAATTTTTTTTTTAAAGGTAGGCCAAATCACCTCGTATTTCCTACTATATTTACAGAAACAACCCTGGAAAAGGGCATTTATAGGTATATAGTGGCTATGTCAACATTAGCAGGTAGTGCTGCACAACGGGAACAAGTCTGTAGAGCAACACAGTCAGTACTGGGAATGTGCCCGTGGCCCTGGCATTTGGAAGGAGATGTTACTTAGGGCTAGCTCTGCTCTCAGTTCAGTTTACACAGTCTGAGAGTGTAAAATCAAAGCAAAGTTACGTGGGGACCAAGGGGAGAGTTTTTCAAAAGTGCACTCTTGGTCTGAATGCTAAGGTAGGTTCGCTCAAGTAGTTCATTCACACACACATATTACATAGATGTGTAAACAATGGCCTTTATCATAATGAACCCCAACATCTTATAAGCTACTCATATCACCAGAATTTTCTAATAGAATGTTAGTACACAGAAACATTTTGTTGTTGTTGTTCTAAAATGCAACACTTTGCAAAACAACATTCAATTTGATTATTATACACTTCTGGGGAAAATGGAGCAGAGTTTTGAAGTAATGTTGGATTATACCATTATAGCCTTGGAAATGGAGTGTCTTTTCATTGCAACTAGTTATTTAAGAAATTTCTGAAACAATCAAATAGTTTCAAAACAAAAGATCCTCCTAACAAATACTGAAAGTCTTTTTTTTTTATGACTTGCTTTAAACTATTGAATTTCTCATGGACTTGAATACTGATATCCTGGTAGTTCTAAAATGATTAGCAGGAGAGTTGGAACCTGAAAACTGGCATTCAACATACTATGCGCTATCTATTTTAAAGAAACATTGTGTAATCTACACAGTAATCACTACACTTCCTAAAAGCTGTTTATCCTTATTTTAAAACTGTCTTAGACTGGAAGCTTTTTAAGGTAAAGCCAATAGAATACGTTCTTAAACTTAAATGTAGCTATAAGGCATTATTACACGATGCATTAATTTCTGTCTTTTGGCCTACCTCTTTCATTACATTAATATCCACACCATCATTACAAAATTCAACCACCGCTCTTCAAGAAATCACATGCCTTGCTAGGGGAAGTCAGAAATTATCTTGTATGGATTTTCTATGTGGACGTAATATGGAAAGTATGATTCACTCCCAGCTCTATTGATTAGCCTGCAGGCCTGTCAAAATGCTTAGATTCAGGGAGATAGACTGTATTTACAATTTGGGCAGAACTAATTCCCACAGCAGAAATCTTTTTCTTCTCATCTTTTTATAAGCTAAGATAGCCTAACTTAAATTCTCTGAGCAGCTAAATTAATGAAGTCTGATTTTCCCTAACTCTGTATTATACAGTTCATATACAGTGCTCAATAACAGACACCACAAATCTCTGCCCTTCCTTCAAGCAAGGCCCTAACAACAGTATAGCTTTTCTTACCCAGCTGCCTGGTTATATGACACTATCTATTTCTGAAATGCTTAGCATTTTGTCAGATTTTGCAGAAACCAGCTAAAAGATTCAACAGACATTAGTACAAGGACATACACAGAAGATAAGCTTTCCTGCCGTAGGTAGTTATGGTAAAAATTAAATACAGTAGGGCTTTACAACACTGAAGAAACACCTACACGCAAATTCATCTTGCCATTCTCATAGCGTCCTCCTGACCTGGCCATCCCATACACAGAATTTGTTAATTTGGAGCTCACGTAAGCTCAGAGAAAAGGCATTGCTCCACAGCAATGTCATTGATACTGTAGTCAATCTTAATTAAATTAAAATATATCCCTTGTTGGTACTGACAATTCTTTTAGCCATTTTTTTGTTTTCCTTGGTAGTTTTTCCCAACAATCCGAAGTTGTTCTAAGTCTATTCAGTGTGGTATATTAAAGGATCCAGTATGATAAGAATTTGCATTAGAAGCAAGTATATTAGAAATTTTCATTTTAGCATTTACTACCTAATGAAATTTATATAGGCAAATAACATTATTTTTAAAATAAACAAAAATCCCAAATAATTTGGGTGTAACATTTTAGAAGAGAAATAACCTACTGATGATTTAGCTTTATGAGAGAATCACCACTAAAACCATCATTTAGTATTTGTAATTCCATGCTTGACAGCTAACACTAGCACTTCAATTCATCATGACGGTCAACACACTTTAAAAAATCCTCTAGAAAGCCAGCAGATAGGGCAACCACTTTACAGCTGGAGAAGAAAAACAACAAATGAATTTGAGAACACAGTTGTGGAAGGCCAGACCTATGCTTTGATTATGTGGCCACATGACCTCCACATTAGGAATATATTATCCCCTTATTACAGGCAGACAGTTTATCTGGATAATTGAGACAGATGGAGGTAGCTATAGTTAAGTCTCCCTCCTTTTTTAACTATATGCATTCCCAACAGCAATTAAACGGCATGTTATTTCTCATTAATGAAATTAATGATTTAAACGCTAATCTGAATTTAATTTCACATGCAGTGCAACCCTGATCATGGATCTACTAAAATAAAGAAGCTACAGATTCAGAAAGAACCATCTTAAGTCATTTGGCATAGCAGTTATACAAAATCAGAGTGCTAATGAGAAAGATTTACACAAATATCATCTTCTTTGAGGTGAATCCTGGTGCTGCTCTCCACATCGAATTAACTGTTCACTGGGAAAATGAATCCGGAAATTTGACCCTAAGCATGACAAAGGTCTGCTCTTCCAAGGTCCTCACAGGACTTAACTCATCCAGCAACTTAAATTGCTCTGGTTGATAATTACTGTAACTTTCTCCAAATCTGACTTTCTCCGACTTCCAAATCCCAGACAGCCAATGTTCCCCGAAAAAGAAACAGTGTTCGGATGGAGATTAATTCAGCAAAATACTGAATTCTGTACTGTACAAGCCAGAGTACACTATAACAAATTTATACATGCTAAGGGCAAAAAACCCCTCAGCTTTCTCTGTTTATATCAAAGCACCATACTACTTTCACAGCAATAGTAGGAGACATTGACCCAGTTAGATAAAGTTTCAATCGCTGAAGCAGGAAGCAACAGCCTTTTTTTAGAAATAGGAGTGCTATGTGTCCTTATGTATCTGCGGTTGTGCATGTTATAAAGGAACAACAACAATGTATTGTGAAAACATGAAAGTAATATAGATGTCACCTGCATATTTCTTATAACTGCAGTTTGGATTTGAAGTTTTGTTCTTGTTTCAAAAGAAGACTTTAGGGTATCAAAACTTTGTATAATTAAAAAAATATGGAAACTCTACAATGCCTTATGCACAAAGATGCAATTAAAAGAGTTAATTGTTATATATGACACCTTGGGTTTGGTTCTAATTTATCATGTGGCACAAATTCAAGTGCCTTGATAAAAATCTATTACATCAACACTATTAACTTTACTAACTAAACTTATTTTCCCCTGCCCCCCAGGATGACTAGTTAATTTAACAAGATTTCTTCACATAATCCTGAACTACTGGCCTTTCTCACTTTTAATTTTTATTTTTTCATTTACACGGAATAGACAGAATGGACACTTTGCAGTTAGAACAATATCCAGTGGACAGACTTAAAATTCCCTAGTTCAATCTTTTCAAAGCAGAGTAAGAAACTCTGAAGCCCTTCTTTTTTCTCATTGGACTGTACCTTTTTGAAAATATGCTTTAAATAAGCAGAAGTTATGCAACATCATAAAAAGTACTAAATGAGGAGTTAGTAACCATCTTCTCTGACTGAAAGTCATAAAATACAAAATGATACAATGAATACATTGTAAATGGACCACCGGAAGACAAGCATCTGAAGACAACACAATTCTGAAAGCCAAGGATATCGTCTCCCTCTCTGAAAAGCAGTATCACAGCAGCACTGATACATGGTATTATTCTGGAGTTTCATTTCTTTCACTGGCACCTGTGACACAGAAACTGCATAATTTTACAGCTATTTTTAAAATAAGAGAATGAAAAAAAGCAGAAGACAAAACCACAACACATTCAGATTATTAATTTTCTATTTCTATGGGCAATTGAGTAGTAGAGCTTGCTCAACTAAGGCTCAAACCTCAAAAACAAAGACATCATAAGTGTTTTCTGCTTAATCCATCAGAACCCACACAGGCAATTACACCTTTACAATGTATCAAGAAGCATCAAACTGCAATCCTGAAAAATTCTCATTTTTCTAAATTCTAAATTTCTAATTTCAAATTTCTAAAATAAGTTAAAAGAATTAATTTAAAACACAATTTAAATAATTATTTAAGTGAGAACTCCATAATACATATACATACACTATAAACGTGGCATAGGAAAAAAAAAAAAACCAAAACCAGTAAGGCACAAGTTCCAGCTCCATATCTTATCCAAAAATACTGTTCCTGCCCCCTAGTTCTTACCCCTTAACTCTCTCAGAAATCTCTGTTCCATTCTACCAGGGAATACCATGGATAAGCTGTGGATTATGATGATACAACACATATACCAAAAGAAAAAACATTTGGCACTGTGAGAACCATACTCCTGTAAGAGCCAGCCTGAAAAGAAATCCTACTTATGGACATTGAAGGTAGGTGTGGGGTTTTTTGCAAAACTGGCTTTACAGATAGAGAAAAATCAACCACATCTATCTCAGATCTTCAGTAAAACACATGATGTGGCTTCAAGCAAAATTACTGAGGTGGGAAATGAGAGGTCAGTGTAAGAATTTATGCTATGGGAAAAGGACAGGCTAACAGAAGCATCAAACAGGTCTTGTTACAAGGAGAAACTTCATGTTAGGTGCAGATTAAGAGTAGCACCATGTGAGTCAGTCTTTAATTATATTCAGAATTATCAGTTCTTTTGTGATCAGTCAAGACTGATTCACTTCAATGCCAGAACTTTCCAGGAGAGATATTTCCAGTAGATACATAAGTACTATTTATCACACAATTTTTACAAATGCTCAGTGAAACCCTGCAAAATTAGTACAGATAAGGGCACACACGTTTAGGAATGATGTAGGTAAACTGAAGTGATTATAGAGAAAAATCTGAGATGACAGCCACAAGAATTAAGTTACTTTCTAAGAGAAGATTAAAAGGTCCAATTCTATTGTCTTACAAAAAGCTCAAGAACATATAAAACTGCTTAATAAATGCATATAACACAGTGACTGAAAACTGACAGGAAGATCACTTAAGAGGAAAAGACAACACACATATTTAGTATAGGGCTGGAAATTATCAGGCTTTGACCTATCAGAGAAATTAGGCTTTGAAACAGCCCTGCAGTACTAGTAGGATTAAAAAAAACCTATAACAAATGCCCCAAACACACGTAAATACACACTCACAAACTTTCCTAATTTTGAAACAGAGCTTGATCGGCTTTAGAAATAACATAAGAAGTCTTTTCCCTTATATGAAAACCATTTCCTTCTTGCTTTAAGGATACACAAAGTATCTATGCTAATTTGTTGAAACAAACCAAAGTACCAAATCTGACAAAATTCCAATTGAATTCTCTGGTTATTCCCTTTTATAGAAGACCTATATTTGGCTATCTAGTGGCTTATTTTGTGCACTGCTTGGAGACTCCAGCTGCTAACACTGCTGACTTGTGGCTTCCCAAGTAAGAAGCCAGAAGATGTGAAAGTATCATATTCCGAGATATCAGGCTGCATTTCTTCAGTTTTCCAGTACTAGTACAGCTAACCAGGAAGGCAGCATGGAAGATCAGAGTTCTACGTGGGTTTTGTTTAGACCTTTTACTACAAAATATAGGAACTGGAAATTGAGATGCAGGAGAAGAAAAAAAAAACAAAACAAAACCAATTTTCAACTTTTATATACCTTAGGTGAAACTGACCTTTTTCTCGTATCGATCTATATGAGTTATCAAAAAACACTGTGTACATGCCATCCATTTTAGCAGGTGCATGGGAATCTGATGTAGACTACATCCATTATTTGGTATGTAGTGTAGTTGCCTGTTCATGAATATGTATTAGAGAAAATTGTCTGAGTATTCTATTTGCATTCCTCCAAAGTTAGAAGTGTCAAAAAAAGAGATTCTGGATGTGGTGTGCACATTGTTTCCCCTTTTACAAAACCTTAACCAGCAGTCAGGGAAAATAACAAGTCCTAGTCCAGGCAAATGAGATGTGAAGTTGTAAAACAGCTAGATGAAAAGGCAGTACATTTCCACATATGCCTATACCTGAAGGCCAAACACCAAATAACTTCAAAGCGCAGTAATCCCCTCAAAACATATTGCTTCCAGTGTCTTATTGTGATTACAAAATGAAAATTGTATTTCATAAGAGAGGTTTATACCTATAAAGTCTTTAGTTATTAATGCAGGTACATCAATGACAGCTACTTAAAAGCTCCATTTGCATCAAGTGATCTGAAGCCATCACAAAACAAATTAAAATAGAATAAAAATGCATTTACAATTGTTACTGTGACATTACAAGTGGAATATGTTCCCAAACTACTTGACAATCATTACACATACTAATTTTTAGCAGTATTAGTTTTATTTTATTAAATTGAAGTTTTGCTTTAAGAAACCTTAAAGGGCATAATTTCCCTCTATCCAGCTATGATGCTACAAATATTTTCAAACCATGTAAGGCTGTTTTCTCCCTTAAACCTGCAGCCTGTTTGGCAGCTCTGTTAAATTTTATTCTGTTCCGGATCAATTTTAAAGTCATTACAGTCATAAAAATTTATCATCTTTTGCTTAAAATACAGTTTTGTTTGTACATTTCTAGTCAACTTTCCAAGTTGCCTTTCAGACTGCAACCTTCTGAAGCAGAAAACCAACCCTCACATGTGTCTAGCACAGCAAAAATCTAATGAAGTACTTGTGAGTGTTCTTAAGAGTATATGTCCTGTACTTCACCTTTTATTAAAAAAAAAAAAGCAAACAAACACCACAAAAACTTTTCCTTAAGTGCATATGACCATCCAATTTGTCCCTCCTTCCGTCTCACAGAAAATGAGTGCACTGAATAGACTAGATGCACAAATATATAGTCCATTAGAATAAATGACAAATGGACTGAATTTTCCTTTGAAGTTATTCCTTCCTTTCACAAATAATAGACTGTACAATATAAACGAATTTAAAGAGGAAGTAATTCTGCAGCTTTCACACTTAACTTCTTTGAAATTTTGTTGGTATTTATACCAAAATTACACAGCATTACTGAATGGCAACAATTAAACAAGAACATATTTTGTGATTACTGAGATTTAGTCAACCTAAATTTTTAAAAAATCACAATTTACTCTTCCAGTAATAATATTCTATGCACAGAATAAAGGAAGTGGCAAAAGAGAACTAAAGAAAGAAAGCAAACCACAACAACCCAGTAACTTACCCGCAAGGCTTCAATTACAAGGTCTCGTGCTTCTAGTTCTCCTTCCATTATACTCAAAAGCATTCGCAGTTCTGGCTTGCTCAAGTTATCCACATCAAACTCTCTTTTCTGTAAGAAACAAAACATTGATGAACACACTAACTAACTGATTGCCATAGTTACTGTAGATCTGAAACATAAGACATGCCAGCATCCTAAGTATGGGTTCCTCAAACCATCTATAACCATCAAAAGTTGAGGTGGCTTCATGTCATGGTTTTAGCTGGGATAGAGTTATTTTTCTTCACTGCAGCTGGCACAGTGCTGTGCTTTGGACTTAGTATGAAAATAATATTGATAACACACCAATGTTTTAGTTGTTGCTAGGTAGTGCTTATACTAGTCAAGGACTTTTCTAGCTTCCCATGCTCTGCCAGGTGCACAAGAAACCGGGAGGGGAGGGGGCACAGCTAAGAGAGTGGATTCAAACTGGCCAAAGGGATATTCCATATCATGTAACGTCATGCCCAGTATGTTACCTGGGAGGAGCTGGCCGGGGGGAGGTAGGCAGCAATTGCACCTTGGGGACCGGCAGCATTGGCTGGCGGGTGGTGAGGGGTTGTATCATTTGTGTTTTGGGTTTTTTTTTCCTTTTTCCCTTTTCCTTTTTATTATATTATCATTATTATTATTATTATAACCATTATTATTTTATTGTAATTATTAAGCTGTTCTTATCTCAACCCACAAGATTTTTTTTTGCTTTTGCTCTTCTGATTCTCTCCGCCATCCCACAGAGGTAGGGGGAGTGAGTGAGCGGCTGTGCGGTGTTTAGTTGCGGGCTGGGGCTGAACCATGACACTTCATTTGTAGTATATAAAGTCAAAATTAATAGCAAATCATCTGATTTTTTGTATTTAAAGTGAAGAAACAAAAAGCCCTCCAGTATGATACTGTTTCAAATCCTATTCTGTTGCAAGGAATAGATCCTGCAAAGTCTTGTGAACGATGAGGATGAATGGTAAGGAAACTAGCTTTGTGACTAACGGTTCCCATATGCAGCCTCACAGACACCAAAACAATTCAGCAGTCCTGAAATAGCACGTCAGGGATGAAGGCAAGAAAGGGAAAAAGAACCTAAACCATAGCGCACCTAATCCGCTGTAACTTTTGCCTTGCTTGCAAACAACTACCAAGTCATCACAGTATGCTGGGCTGATTGTGAAGTTTTGGAGCACAACTCGTGAAAAGACATTAAATCTTATCCGTATGCTTTATTTGCAGTCCCATTTGTTTGTCTGAAGGGTAAGTTCAGGTTTAAGAGGCACTGACAAACAACAGTTCAGAGCAAAAACTATCTTCTCACTCTACAGTTACCAAGATCAGTGTAAGTCTGACTTCCAGCACCAGCACAGCAGGAGAATGAGTTTATACTGACCAATAAGATCACTGAGCATATGCAGAAACACTGTATGCAGGTAATATCAGTATGGCTTCTGTAAAAACAAATCCACTTCACAAACTGCTACAGTTCTGTAACAATGTCAATAGACAAATGGATAAAGGGGATCTACTGGACACTAATATATTTGGATTTTCAAGAATTTTTGGACAAGGTTATGTATCAAATATTATTATAGAAGCTCCTATCCAACAGTATTGGATGAAAAGACACTTCATGGATAGGAAGCAAACACTATGGTTAAGAACCACTCTTCAAGATGGAGACAGGTAAGCAGTGGGGCACCTCCGGGTCCAGCTTTATTCCACTTCTTCACCAATAACCTGGAAAAAGGACAGAGAAGTGGCAGGGACATCTACTGCATGCAGGAGCTGGCACATAATTTCTCACAAAAAAGGTTAACATCCTCATTTTGCCACTATATAAAAACCATGGTAAACCCGCGTCTTTAAGTACCGCCCTCATCTCAGGGTATAGAACTGGCCAACTAAAAGGATGAAGAGAGAAGGAGTAACTACTGTATGAGGAAAGACTACAAGGCTGGAAGTCTTGATTTTGGAGGTAGGGTTGGGGGAATGCTATTAATATTTACAAAATCAAAGTGAGAAGATAAGATTGATACAAATCTCTTGTTCACCAGTATCCACAATGCTAACACTAGTAGACGCTAAGTGAAATTACACAGGGATCATTTTAAGAGAGAGAAAACAATGTTTATTCCATGTGCTAGATTCAGCTGACAAGCTTGATTTCCAATACACTGTTCACTGCAAGGGAAATATAAGAGTCCAGAGTCCTTGCTATGACGTAGATATGTCTCCTAACAAAGCTCTGAGACACAGACATTCAGCTATCTTCATTATGAAGTAACCAGTTGCCAAATTAGTTGAACTGTGTATCTAGATATACTATCTGTTTTCCCTGAAGGATGTAAAACCTAAGAGTTCAGCTACCCAGGAGCTTAATGCTGTCGCAGGAAAATCCAATAAAAATTAAAGCAAGTACCATTTCTGCTTTCTCAAGGCAAGAGGAGGGCAAAACAGTTTTTCTTCCCTCAGGCTAGAAGGCCATAGATCAAAACTACCTAAAAGCTATATAACTGTATTAGATTTACTCTGTGTTCCATTTTTACTTTGTAGTTAAAACACAGAGGTTCACAAATGGCTGGTGAGAACTGAATGCCAGAACTCTACCTATTTGCATTTGAAGTACATTGGGTTGAGCTTCTTCCTTTACGTGAACAACGTGGATCAACAAGAAGAGCAATGATTTCTCTTAAGTGTAACCATTTCAGGGACAGGGACATCCACTCTAACCAATATTTCTAGACTGAACAATAGTTATCCTCTATTTTTGCTGCCTAGCAGCTATTCTTCTAATGCAAAAAATACCTCTTGCACTCCATGCCAATGGATCAAGAAAAACAAATGGTTTTTCTGAAGGCTTTTTCCCAGCATACACTGCAGCAGCCTCTCACAGAGCTCCTCACAATTCTATACAGAGATGACCAATCTATAGGCAAATATAAAGTGAGATGTTACTAAACATATACAGTTCCTCATGACATCTAGTGTCAGTAGACTAGATTTTACCTGATAGGCTGCAGCAGATTTTACTCTCAGCACTTCTGGCTACTAAATTTAATTCAGTCAGATAGCCAGACCCACTTATCCACCCTACTTCTTCTATGAACCACTTCAAAATATCTAATAGCTCAAGGACCGCAACTTCCTTTATAATAGAGAAAAACTGTCTCCATTTTTCAGATGGAAAACTGATGCAGAGATTTTTTTTTCCAAACAATGCAGAAAGCGAGGAGTATAAAACACAATATTCGGTAACAGTCTTTTAAGTCTCCATTCAGCAGTTTAACCACCACATTCTCTTCCCTTTCTAAAATACGCTTGCCTCCTCTGACAAAAAAGGCACCCAAGGTTTCTGCTGGACAGGGACAAAATTAAGAGGGGCATCCACAAAAGCACAGTGCAAGAAACATGATCCTACTCTTTTCTCCAGTGTGAATTCAGCTTGTCAGGAGGTATAACACACAACAGCTCCTTGTCAAAAGACTGATTGTACATCACAGGTGAGACTTTTCATTTCTGCAGTTTCACAGACATAAATGAAAACATTCTTACATTTTTAACAAACCAGAGGCATTCTTCAACATATGTGATGCAGTGATGAGCTTTTTTAACTAAGCGTCTGATCAAGCAATTAAAGTAAATTTTGCTCAGGTACACACCCTGAACTAGAACATATGAAAAGACAGCAATAACAAACAATTAAAAGTGCTCTCTGGTACTTTATAGTTAGATATAAATAAACACAAAAAAATGTTAATAGACATACCAACAAGATATGCAACTTAGTTTTTATATTTTTCATTTGAAAAACTTGAAATAAGAACTAGCAAAACCACTTCATATATGAACAGTTCTAGCATATCAGACTAAAAGCCCACTTAGCTGAGCATCCTGTCTCCAAAAGGAGCCAATAATGGATGCCTTGAAATCAGTACCAGAGCAGGACAAGCACATAATGATACTTCCCAGAAACACTCTCCCAGCCTCCAGCAATTTTCAACTTATGTACCTTCTGAGCCACAAATTGTGATCTTGCACATAGTAGCCCCTGGCTGACATACCTGTTGTGAGTTTGCCTGGTTCCTTTTTGAATTTCTGTGTAATTTTAGCGTCCGCAACCTCCCACATCACGACTACACATTTAACGAAGAATCACCACCTTTGCTGTCAATTTGCCATCAGCTACTTTTGTTTGATGCCTTCTGATTTATTAAGCACAGAAAACATAATCTATTACCCACACTCTATCAACAAGTCTTCACATACGTACTAAGAACAAACAAAATTTCCCAAAACTGATGTACAAAATCAACCAGAAAAGACATATAAATAGAAAAAGAGAAATAAAGAATTTAAGAGGTTTTTAGGATGAAAGGGAAGGCCATAATTTTTCAAGTCTTGTTTATCAATAATTCTATGCCCACTGATGCTTTCTTATCATAACTTGCTCTGACAAATTCTGAAACTGGAACGACCACTTTTTTCCAGTACTTTAAGGACATCTTAGATTTGTTCACTATGGATAAGCAACCTTGAATCCCCTCGCAGAGGGTAAGAGTGTGCATGGCAGTTGCTGAAGAAGCTACCACACCTTCTCCCCATGCACATCTCTGCATTAGCACTTATGAAGCTACAATGTAACTTACCCAAACTGGACCAAAATATATCGTTTAATATATATGAGATTTAATATATTCTTAAGCATAGTTGTAAAGATATTTTTAAGATTTGAGTAGATAAAGCATATGATGAAATAAAAGTACCCTTCCTCTTAAACACTCCCTGCCATCTTCTGGGGATCAAGATGTCAGTCACGGCAGGCTTGCCTGATGTTTTTATTCAGATGGAGCACTGTTTGCCTAAATCATAGAGAAAACTGTTGTTTAGATCTAGGAAAGTAATCTTCCTAACATCTTCCGGTGGAGTCTTAGATCTCCAGAAAATAAAGACTGCATTAGTAGCTCATGGCTTATGCGTCATCTGGGGTTTAGCTGCAATACCTCTGGTAGAGAGCCAAGCTGTAACAATTTAACCAACAATTTAACAACTGTGTAACCGAGCCATCCATTATATTGGTTTTATAACAGAGATACATGAATATGTTGCCCCAGGGTCACATTTGGCATACACAACCAAAACACAAGAGAATATTTTTCTCTACTTCTTTTGGATTTTAAAATGTCTGGTTTATTTGATTTATTAGAACAAAGTACCTGAAAAAGACTACAACTTCAGCCCTCTATGTCCCTAAAACTCCATGTTATTTTTCAGATCAGTTTTGTAAGGGGTGTGGGTTGCCTGGCAGCACATCTACTGACAATAGAGCAAAGCGCTCATTAGCTAAAACTCGTTCAGCTACCTGTGTATGCATCACAAAAAGACTACAGGCAACCCGCATTGCTAAAAATGAAATGAAGCTCTGCAATGAACTAAAAAGAAGACAAAAGCACCTCTTCTGAGCAAGAGAAGGATGACTTAGGACAGCAGTGATCAAACTGGACAGGCGTTTTCCCACCTCAGTCGTCTTTGGAAAAGGCAGAAAGAGGAGGAAATTGGACGGTCACCAAGAGGCACTGAGGGGTCTCTTTCCCACATGCATAGCTATTTAGATCAGAGATGGTAAAAAAGTCTTTACGGTTATACTTATCCCACCACCCTCCCTCGGGGGGGAAAAAAAAAGCTTGTGAGGGTTGGCAGTGCCAATAGTTTGGTTTTGCTGACCTAGCCCAGGTGATCATACTGGCAACTTCAGGAGTGAAGAGTGCTGTTTACTGTGTTACCACAGCAGCTGCTATAAACTCTGCTGCCTTCAGAAGGCCGAATAGGTAAAGTATAAAAGCCACAGCTTTGTACTTTCCCTAAGCAGAACAGAGGCAAAAAACAAGTTAGCTGTAGATTAATCACAAATGACCATGGATAACAAGCTCCTTCCTGCTCAGAAAGCAACTACATAGTCTTTTTAAAGATGGAGCTGGGTAATAACCCAGGGCTTGAGAAAGAAACCTGTGGAGCATAATTGTGGGCTGAAATGGAAAGACAGTGGGGGAGAAGTATAGAAATGGTGTACTGGAAAACACATAGGTAAAAGCTGTCAAAAAAGAGGGAAAAAAAGAGCCCTTTCAGAGGGCAAGGGAAAGGTACGTATCTGCATTTGTTACATATTTTATATTGAGTTCCACTAAATACACACAAGAATCCTCTTGAGGATTCACAAAGACTTCCGAGATGAGGTTTTAAACATAAAAAGGTTTGGTATTACTTATTAGGCTATACAAAGTAAACTTTTAATATCATGATGGCCTCACACCTGTCAGACCCATGAAACAACTGCACCAGGCAGGGAAACACCCCTGATTCCATACATTTTACAACATCAAGTACATCCCCCAGGTACAACTCACCTGACCAAATATAAAGATCTGTTTTGGCTAATTCTATTTAGTTGCCTACATAGAAGTATTTAGTGTGATCTGAAACATCCAGGGGATCAGTGATATCTTTTGGGGATAAGTAGATGTGATGCAGGACTTAGGAAAATCATCCATGCCATCTGGACTGGTAGCAGAAGGCCAGCTGGGATACCCCAGAGCATCACATATGGACCACTAAAGGAAGCCCTCAAGATAGGACTAAGACACCTAAAGGGAGGTGTCAGCTATATAAGCTAGGTACCTAACATCCCTTTATATTCAACTGAGAACTGATCAGCCTAGTCAAACGAACCAAGAAAGCTAACCAGCCACTAGAACCATTTGCTCATGGCTCCACTGACATATCAGACAGATTTCCACTGACTGTAACAGGATATTAAACGCTGTGCATACATGTAGATGACTAAATTTAAGTGTCTTGAACCCCATCCATTCCTTCAAGAGTCAGTTGTCTAAGTCACTTCACTCGAAAACAGAGAAGCTCACAAACCTGTTTCTATAACAGGTTATTCCTCCTAACTATTTGCTTTACTCCATCAACTACAAAAGGAAGTTTCAAGACCTAGCTCAACATAAACATGGGTATGTGGTCAAATGAATCCTAACCCTTTCCTAATAAAGAAAGCTCTGCAAACAGAGAGAGTATTAAAAGAAGTGGATATAATATCCATGCAGTATTCATTAATATTTCAGGGAAAACCACAGTTTATTGTTTTGGTTGTGGAAGGCTTGTTCTTTAGTCTGAAACTAGGGTAAGAGTCCACGACCCTATGCTTCTCCAGAAATTATCTGACACAGAAACACATGGCCATTTGATGTGATCTATAGGAATGTTTTTGGCAACAGAAACAAACATGAAAGCAGAGAAATATCTTTCAAGGAAAAGCAATGCTGTGGAACTTGCTCCTCAAACAAGACTGATTTTCTTGCTGAAGAGAATATCATCTGATGTTAACATCCAGGACTTATATAAAATTTCATATAATCATACCCGAGGGACCATGACCATGAGGGAAATGTACATGCATTTAATTATGACCACCCATTAGCTCAATGGCTTTTATTGAATTGTTCACCACATGAAGTTACTGGCTTATTCTGCCCTCCTCTTTCCCAAGCATAGCTCCCTTCCTTTCTATGTTTTTCAAAGGTTTTCTTTAAAAGATATGGGGGAGATTTCATTTAGTTGCTGTGGGTTGGTTGGTTGGTTTTGTTTTTTTTTTTTGGCTTGAGCTAACTGCAAAACTTTTAACAGCTTCAACATTAACCATAAATATACCTCAAAACTGGGAAATTTATTTTGGAAATAAAAAACCCAGCCCCCGACCCCTCCAAAATTAGTAAGACACTGACCTTTACACATACCCAGATATTGTCATAGCTGTTAAAACATGTTTGCAATCTATTAACAGGCACAAAGGTACTTAGTCATCTTTTATTTCAGTGCAAGTTAGCTAACTAAGCCTTTTTTATGGATCTAGGCCCACAACCCTTCAATAACCATATTTAAACACTTACTTAAATTTAACAGGTAATTTCTATTCAGAAAGGTGCTTTCATATAAGTCACTTCTAAGGCAAATCATATAAGATTAGATCCAGATAGAGGTACATGTTGTTGAAGCTATCTTTAGAAGTTTTCCAGAAGCTAACTTTAAGCCTTCCAGAATTTTACACCTTGCCCTGAGTTATAATAGAACCAAAAATCAATGCCCAAGAAAGCTTTAATTCACATACTGTAGAGGCAGTGCCTCTTCCCTGGGCCTACCCGATACCCTCCCATTTACATATTCAAGGATTACACAGGTATTGTAAATCAACTGATCCCTTTCTTGGGTAGGAGTGGGTGCTGAGGCAGACCTCAAACAGTTGTCTTCCCAAGCTCTTTCCTTCCCGTCGCCATTTCCATCTCTATTCCTATCTTGCTATATCACCTCTGAGGCCAAAGCAAGCTTACACAAATTAAATCAGAGCAGTTGAGAAAACAAGAGGACACACCGCATCCTACATATTTGCACCTCCATGTCACTTTAACACATCCGGCTCACAGAATCGCCCCTCTGCACTTCACCTTTAAGGACAGACAGTGTGACAAGTCCGCATTTGGAAGAGAAAGGAACGTTTACAAAGTGGATTACATTCAAGAGCTTTCTCTTCTCATCCCCCAGGGACCTTCACAACAAGGAAAGAGAGGCTGTGCTGCAGGTCATGGAGTAGAAGGCACAGAAATGCTGTAGTTTGGGGTAGGGAGAGGAGAGGCAGAAAGGTTTGAAGTATATCACTGCAAAATGGATCAAGACCAATCTCTCAATAACAGAGGAGCAGCAGGACTAAACCAAACAGAACTGTGCTGTCTCTGCATCTCACCTATGTGTTGCAACACAACAGCATCGCGCATCTGTCTAGATGGAAATACCTTTCCTGAACAATAACGCTACACTGAGAACTTGTATTCAGATGAGGACAGTGGTAGTTTATCCAAGTCCTTTTGCAAGCGACCATTTTCCAGGATGTAGTCCCTAATAAGATACAGTCTTTTCTTTTCAAGGGTTATGGTCTTATTTTCTGCTACTTACAATATTTTTGAGGTAAGAATCTTTCCAAATGATCTAAAGCAGCCTGTATAATTGATCTGATCAAACCATTATTTAGTATTTCACTATATTGACCAGAATGCTTGTAGTAGAACTGCCATCTTGAAGATCGATAGATAGTCAATACACCAAGCTAAGCATAAAATCCTACACAATGTCACCATGAAGTATCACGGAATTTCTCTCCATTTATCAATTTTTTAAATATTAACAGTCTTTTTCTGTAGTGCAACTTTTTGGTACTGTTATGTGACCCACAGCAACCCAGACTGATCCTCTTGGGTATGCACACATCATTCTCAACAGAATTTTAACCGATGAAGGCAGCAGCAAAATCCCTACTCACTGTAGAAGAGCCAAGCTTCCACTCTACCATCATCCTCTATATGTACAGCTTTACAAACAGTGGAAGATACTGTCTTTCAGAGGAAAATAACGTTTATGCTGTTGACCACTGGTCAAGCAAAATCAGACCCAGAAATTTTACTGAATGATTTTAACAAACTTTGTGTTCAATATAACAGGCTTTTCATAGGCTTTGTTAAAGCTACACTGAAACTGTAACGTGTGACAAGCCAGCCCTCTATGCACAGCAGGCTGATGTTCAATGTTTCAACAAAAAGACTGTCAAATTAGATTATTTCTTGCTATTATATAATCATTATTGGTAGACATTATGCAGATGGAAGTCATTCAGATGTTTTAAAAAAACACACACATATGTTTTCTCTCAATTCTAGTACAAATTGCACCAACACAGTTTCACTGGCTTCAGTGCAATCAAGTCATGCAGGTATGAAAAACGACCAGAACCACTCCCCTGCCATTTTTCCCTGTCATCCTTACCACCATAAAAATACCAATATTTTGCGGGACAGAAATTGTGGGCTTACCAAATGCTGTGCTCCATCCAAGGAAACTCAGAATGACAAGATCATCGGCTTTGCTCCTAAATGTAACACACTACGGAACAGTCTAGACTTTTTCAGTCAAATTCCTTGGTAAATGTGAAAAATGGAGGGAGAGGGGCACTTTTAATCCTTTTCTACAGTGCTTCTAAAAGCAGCAAAAAAAGTCTTTTTTTTTCCAGTGATGTCACTGATAGTGTACCAAGACACAATGACAGCATTTAGTATCAAGAAACCCTACTACACTGTCCTGTGTTATATATCTCCTGCTTACACCATTAAATTTACACATTAACTTATTACTATTACACATACTGTTGTAACAGTTTTTTACTGCACCACTTGTGCAATCAGGATTCTGAGGACTAAAAAAAAAAAAAAAAGAAAAAAATCTGAAACTGTACTGAAAACAATATTTTGTTACAAGTTGAAGTTTAGCATGACTTACAAGATAGACCTGCTTACTCTCATCCTAAAAGTAAGATGAGCAAGACGATTCGATTCATAATTCTGTATCTTGAGTTTAAAGACAGAAAATACGCTATTTATACTAACCCTTCAAAAGGAGTACTGTATAAATATATTTTTAAATCTTTTCAATGCACAGACGAGTTCTTTTTATTTTCCTGTATGAGAGATAAGATGAAATCAACAATATAACATTTATATTGGCAAGGAAAAAAGGAGAAAAGGGATATTAAATATTTGATGACTGAAAGCAAATTAAAAAGAAAAGTAATATAAAGAATATTTTGTTATTGCTTAAGTATAGCTATTACTTTTGCTAGGGAGCAACACACAGGTTACTTCCTCGCATCTCTTCCATTTAATAAAAATATTTTAAAAGCAGTGTGCAGTGTAGATCTACCGCTCCTACCTTCCACAATGAGAACACCAAATTGCACGAGTGGGTTGCGCTGCACTGCCAAACAGGACAATATTGGAGTGCTACTTGATTACGAGCTACTTGTTTGAGCTTTTAAAACTGAAGCTTAAGGCAGTAATAGTGTGAGTACACTAAAGAATTTAGTATAAATATTTTTTACTCAAAACTAGGGCTTTAAAGTATTTAATAGTCTGCTTTTATGAATTCTTACCTTAATATTCACTTATGTCATGGTTATGTCATTGTTTGAAAAGACAGTGACGTTATAAATATTCACTGTGTAAGGCTTACTTTTTTAAAGTAAAACTCAATTTCCACAAGACTGCAGAAGTTAAAACACGCAAAGAAGATTAAGTGCACAGTTGGAACAGGGTTTCAGATAAGAATTAGTGCCTGTTTGAAAGAAAACAAAATAATAAAAAAAAATGCCAGCAATAACCTCAATTTCACAGAAGCTAGTGTCCCCTCCCTTCGGGGGTCATCACCTTCAGCGACGATCCCAAGCAAAACGAGCACCACAGCCGTTTTACTGCCCTAAACTTTGCACGTCGCCGGGAGGCCGAGCACTTACAGCCCGGTTTTGGACCCGGCCACCCCTCTCTCACGGCGGCTGTCACCCAGGAGACTGACACGGGCTGGATCAGCCCGCCCGGTCCCCAGGCGGGTCCGGGATGCGCCGCCCGAGGGAGAGCTGAGGGAGGTCTGCCACTGCCGGGGTGGGGGTTCTGCTCGGCTTTTGGGGATATTTTAAATCGGGGAGCCAGACTAGGAGAGCGGAGGCGTCCCCTCACACCGGGCGGGAGGGAAAGGACGCTGCCCCGGCGCCCAAAGCGCCACACGGGAGGAAGGCAGGCAGGCAGGCAGGAGAACGCAAGACCCCCGCGAAGGGTTAAAGATCAGCATTTCCCTCCCGCCCCGGTCTGACAGGTCCCACCGCCGCTGTCACCACCTCAGCCCGCCCGAAGAGACGAGGAGCAGCCGCCCCCCGCCGTGGCAAGCGGCGGGAAAAGCGGGGTGGGTGTGAGAGAGGCGAGAGCGGGGAGCGGAGCCTCGTTCCGTGTCCCCTCACCGGCGCCGCACGCCGACCCCGAAGGAACAATGGGGGAAGAGAACCCGCCGCCCCCCGTTGTGGGGGTGAGGGAGGCAGGCGGGGAGGGAGACCCCGCGCTCCTCTCTCTTCTCCCCCGGGGCGGGACGGGGCTCGGCTGCGGCGGGTCCCGCCGCAGCCGAGCCCCGTCCCGCCCCGGGGGAGAAGGAGGGCGGAGGGACGGAGCGGGGGAGGCAGGTCACCAAGCGCCGCTTCGTCCCATCTCCACAGGGAACCCTCCTCGCCCGGACTGGGTCGAGCCCCCCTCTCCCGCCAAGCTGGTTACCGCTGCCGTGGCCGCTGAGTCCTCCCGTTCTCCGGAGCCCGGCTCGCCGCTTGCACCCTCCGTCGCCATCTTCCCGCTGTAACGGCTCCGGCGCGGAGAGCGGCGCGGAGCCGAGTGGCGGCAGCCGCCGCCGCCGCCGCCGCCAGGCGCTTAACCCCTTCCCCGCCGGCAGCGAGCCCACCGGCAGCGGGGGCGCTTAACCCCTCCGGCGCCGCGCTAGGCGGGGCTGCCCAAGCCGAGCCGCCCCTTTCGCCGGCCCAGGCGAGCGACTCCCGCCGGCGGGCGCTCGGCTTTCCCCACCCACCCCGTCCCCGTCCGCCATAAGGCGGCCCAGAGCCAGGCGGAGGAGGGGGAGCGGGACCCCGCAGCGGGCTGCCGGCGCGCAATGGTGGCTGAGGGGAGTGCCCCCACCACCGCCCTGCCCGCGCCCCACGCAGGCACCGCTCTCCTCCCTTCCCTCCCCCGCGGCTTGGGAGCAGGAGAATGGAAGGAAAGGTTGTGGATGGGGAGAAAAAAAAAGGTTTTTTTGCAGTGGGCTTGGCTCACCTGATCGGCAAGATCCGTAAACCAGCTGAAACCTTTGAGGGAAGGGCATCTCTTTGCTTCTTTCCTTCTGGGGGTGCTGACAGAGGGTGCCACCTCTCTCTCCCCATCCCCGTGGAGGGCTGGGGGAGGACATTTCTGCCACCAGCCCTTGCCTCTGGCTTATTTTCAAGGCAGGGTGGCTTCAGAGCCTGTGTGAGGATGGACCTTTACCCAGGCCCAGTGTGTCAGGCCCAGCATGTCAGTGCCTCTCAGCCCCAGCCCTGGAGCCCACCCTGGCCTCGGGCTGGTTCCAGGCCGGTACCGCAGCCGGAGCCTGTTCTAGCTCCTCCAGATGAAGGTTTGGGCTCTTGAGCTGAACCCACTACCACACAGGCTAAATGTCTCCTCCCAGGAGCACCTGTCCGTCTGTGCCGCACTGTCTGCCTCCAGGGGATGGGTCTTCCCACTGCTTTCCCCCTGCAATGGGAACCTACCTGGTGAGCTAGACACTGAAGCCAAATCCAAATGTACCCTCCTCTAGAACCAACTTACATCTATTTTAAGCTGAATTTGCAACTGTTTACTCTGCAGCCACACACAACTTCCACTAACACCAGGCTCCTCGGAGCCTTGCCAGTCTCATGCCAGGTTCATGTTAAACTCCCTTGGCATCATGACCAGGCAGAAACGGGCCAATGCCTTGCCTTGATCAAAGACAGCAAATGTTCTTGTAAGCATGCTGTACCTAGGGATGTAAGTAAAAACATGCATGAACTTTTCCCCCCTTTACTGGAAGGGTAACCGAGGACGGGAGATTAGTAGAATAAACTGTAACTGTAATGTAAATGTACACTAAACAAAGGGAGCAGAAGGCAGTGTGTAGGATCCGTTACAGGGCACATAAAATCCAGTCAAACAGATGCTTTCTGGGTTTAGGGTTTGTTTTAATTTTTCCTTAAAAATCACCCAGCTCTCCTACTACTCATGCTTTATACTTTTTATAACTATACTGAGTGCTTGCATCCTTTCCACTGACGAAGCTGAGAAACTCCATTGATGACACAGAGCCTAAAACAACTTGTTTTTCTAAGTTTCCAGAATTCTAATACCATTTTATTGGTTTTAGGATATATTGTTGTTTGCTTGCTTTATTGGCAGCAAATTACCATACTTTACTCCTAATTATTATTTATATAAATTTTGAAGAGTATGTGGTGCTTTGCCATCGAGAAACTCAATGAAAAGTCATTTGTTTCCAATAGACTCTGTCATACTTACTCCTCTCTAAAACAGTTTTAAACACTGAAGTTTTTTAACTGGTTTGAGAATATCTTTTCTCTTATTGATTCCTGTCTGCTGTTACCATTGCAAGTATTTCCCTGTTGTGTTAGAATCGTCTGCTGACCATCACAGTTATTTATGTGTCTTTCTAACTGAGTTGGTACAAAGCATGCGCACAACATACGGTGTAAGTACTGTTTTTTTTAACTCCATCCCCATCATAGCAATGATGTAGCAAAGGTTGCACCATTTATCTCTTGCTCTGCTGAGATCATAAACTCTAGTTTAGTTGATATTTTATCCATTACCAAGTGTACATCTGTCAAAATAAAAATGAATATTAGATTAGTCATAGCTTTCCATCTCAGACTTGAGAACCGATCTTTTTTTCCTCATCTGAAGATAAATATAGAATGATTTCTGAGAGAGATGGGGGTGCTCAGATCTCAGCCAGCAAAAAATTGATAGGATAGGTGGTGGACCAGCAACACTTCAGTTAAAAGCCCACCCCCCGACAACTAATACCAAGCACATCATCCAAGCATTGGAAGCAGTTTGACCTGCTGTTGTGGTCAAAAAGATGACAGGCACGGTGTTGGAGAAGGAATGCTCTATATTCCTTTTTTATGCCATGAAATGAATTGTCACAACATTTTGAAAATATTACCAATTGTTGTAATTGTATGAGGCTATGCTGCATGTTTGTGTTTCTTCACTCTTTCCCCTAATGACAGTAACAAGGCTTACTGTTGGCATGAGAGCACTAAAATCTGTATTAGATATTACCAGTTGCTACTGGGAGTAGATTCTCATGCTGCATAGCAATTGTTGCTGCATCGTCAGTGATGGTGGTAGGGCTCAAATGTCTTTGAGGTTTTGCTGCATGAAGAAGACATTTGGACTTGGAATCATCTTCAAAGTAGGAAATGGTTTTTTTCCTGTTTGTTAGTACTGCATCACTGGACAAGGTCCTATTCTCTGGTTACTCTGTTTATGCTATTGATGTCCTTCTCAGAACTGGTTTTAAACCCTCAGTAATAAAGCATCTACACACATAATAAATTAGTTCAGAGAGAGAGACACATGCGACTTTGTGACTGCTCCAATAGTGCACAGTCATTGCTATCCCTGTATTACACAGGGTAAAACACCTCTTTAATGCATGGCTAAGCCGGAGGCCTTCTAGGAGAAGAAATTGCCTGTGCTTTTACAGATAATTTTATCACTACAGTAAGACAAAGGAGTTGCTTTTCTCTGAGGAAGGTGCTCACTGTTTTACTACTAGCACGTAGCTGGCAAACAGAATGCAATTAACTTTTTCTGTTGTTCCAGTTTTATTTGGCTTGAGTGACATAAAGGAAAGGCCAAGCCTAGGAGCAGGCCTTACAACTGAGCTTTAAATATATTTCTTTCCTATGATTAGAGAGCTGGCACGCAGTGATGGAATGTCCACACCTTACAGGATGCAGCTGCTGGACTAAATGGTGCTCATTCCCTCCATTAGCACACAACTGCTGTGATAGAAAATGCATGCCCTGGCTTTACATTGGCAGGGAGGCAGACTGCTATGTATCTAAATCATACAGTGTATTGAGGCTTTACCGCCTTGTATGAAACAGAAAAACATAAAATGGTATTTTATTCACCCTTTCATACAAAATAAGCCTGTGTCTGAATTTAAAGCAAACAGTAGACTCTGAAGTCCCAAAATAAATTTTTACAGAATATTTGATATATGAGAAAAAGTAATTAATCATTGTATGATCACAATCTTTTCAAAGGTCACCCTAGTGCTAACTTAAGGCATTTCTGCCATCAACCTCATCTAGGACTCATCAAGCCATGCCAAGCAACATGATTCAAATAGTGCACTGATTACTTCTTCAGGAAACTTTGGTCCTGGGGACTGGCACTCTGATAACAGAACCATTAGCTTGGGTTTTGTGAAGAAGGGGTTGCTTTCTCTGGAAGATGGCACACCACTGTCTGGGGGAAATTCAGTAGAAAAAGAATCAATATTCTAGAAGGCATGCTGGCTGTTTCTGGAGATGTTAAACTAGCATCAAAAAGAAAGGTGAAAAGGAGATAAAAATCAAACTGTTGAGAACAAAATGGAATCTCCAGTAGGCATCAACACAACAGACACTTTAATTGACTATGCACAAGGAGCATAGCTAATAAATAAGTAGTGTTAGAATTGTTGATTTATGTGCATAAATTCAACAGTGCTGCATATTACTATAAGCTAGTGATGTAATTCACATGATTCGAATGTTGAAAACTGGCTATAATCTGCTTAGAAAGGCACAAATGGACAAACAGAGGGGAAAAACACTGTCAAAATAGAGCGTTCTGTGTGTCAGTATTACTGACATCTCAGGAAAGGTTATTTGAATGTTATAAATTGTGTTTTAATGTTTAAAACATAAAACGAAGTATTAGATAGTGCCTACTGCAAGCCTCATGTTGTACTAAAGAACAAAATTACAAGATCCTTTAGTATCTATTGCATAGAAAGAGAAAACTCTGAGGCTTCATCTTGAATGACATCATTCTGCCAATACTGTAACATCCTGAAAATGTCTAAAAATTACAGGTGACAATTCAAAAAGGTAACCTTGAGCAGGAGGTTTCTAAATAAGACCTCATTTATACACATGAAGAGGGAAAGCTAGCTCCAACTAGAATCTAAAATTTGGGCATTTGCTATGCCTAACTTTTGGAAATCTGAGCCTAGAATGGAATCCAGAAGCTAAAAATGGGTACAGCCTATGAATTTGAAACATTTATTTTAGAGAGGTCTTGCAGTCTGTGTTATGCAAAAAGAAAAGATCACACACTGATCTCCCTAGAGCTGAAATCCATAAGATTATACTAGAGCATCAATATATTTCAAGTCTATGCTGGAATGTCTGAAAAAGTTCAACGTTTGCTTGTTTTGAATGTATCTTCCTATGAGGAAGAAAATAATAATTCATTTGCTGTCTAGGTAAAAAAGAGTGTACAGCTTTTTAAATACTGGAAGGTATAGGACAGTTAAAATTATCGGACTGAAAATGTATGAAAATATTCAGAAAAGCTAAAAGCCCTATCTTCTTTCTTCCTTTCACTCATCTTCTCATGGGTACCGGTAAGGAATGTGAAGTAGATCCACAAGAGATTGCTAACTGAAGCAGTAAAAGTGCAGGAATCAAGAATTCTCAGAAGCAGTTTCCCCAAGCAGGCATGATGACTAATGTACTTTTACAGGCATCAGCACTTCCAAGCAAAAAAACACTTCGTTTTTTTTTTTTTCTGGACATAGGAGCAATGCATGCTGCTGTGATCACATTGGCTGTAGTGGCAGGAGTCGGGGGAATTCATGCTGCAACTGCCAGACGTGGAAGAGTTTGTTCCTTCACTGGCAGGAGTTATGCAGTGATCTGCAGTGCTGGGAAGTACACTACCTCATTTTGGAATTTAACTCTTAGCCCACAAATCACCACACCATGAAATTAATTTAATCAGTGATTGTTAAATCACTTTATTGCAGAATCTCCTTTTTTTTCTCTTTTTTCTTTATTTTCTTTTTTCTTTTTTTTTTTCTTTTTTTCCTTTTTAGATTTTTTTTTTAGAAGGAATCCATTGATTGCTATCCTCACTATTTTGGCATTTCTCCCTTTTCATTATGCAAAAGGTTAATTTTGAAAATTTCTTATGCTGCTGACATCCTATGAACAAAATTGGATTGCTAAATGCCCCCCCTGTAGGGATGAAGCTGTACCACTGCCAAAATGGACCACTGTATCTTAAAAGAAACTCAGCTGGAATTGAAATGATAGTGCACACAGTGGAGGCTGTCCTCTGTGCCAAAGCTCAGCTATTGCTCTGAGGGTTCACTGTGTGAGTGCAGGCACTGTATGCGGGCATTCAGCACATGAAACAGCTTCGAGAGGACCTTTACTCTGCAATTGTAGAAATAAAATCTCAAGGGAGGTTAATCAGTTCACTGCCAAGAAAGATCAGTCTCGGTAAGGTGGTAACTACCCTACCACTTGGATTGAACTCCTGTATGGGGACTTGGTAATGAAATGTTGTTTGTATTGAAATGCTCCACTAGGGAGAAATTCCCTTGCTAATGAAACAAAACTGCTTCAATAGGTTGTTAGCTCCATCACTGACACTGTAGAACCACAGCCCAGGAGAATTAGCTCCTGTGCTGCTGACACAGAACAGAAATCATTGTGCTGAGGAGTTAACTCCCTTCTGGAAAACAAGCATTTGCTAGAAAAAAGGAACAAATTTACTTGCCTGTAGGAAAGTGATGCGCTTACTCGCTGATGCAATTCAACTTTTGCAACGTGACTTTATTTATACTCTCAAAGTTGAAAAATAATTCTGTGAAAAGACAAGAGAGCTGAGAGTGTGTGTGTTCCATAAAGTGAACTAATGTCATCATATTGCCAAGACTCATAGTGACCTAAAGACAGGTGGCTGGTGCAAGTCTGTGATTCAAGTTTATGGGTAGCACAAGTGCTGATGAATGTTTTAATCAGGAAAAAAAAAAAACAACAGCAAGACAGACTTTCACTGTGAAATCACAAGTGAAAAAAAGGTGAAATTACAATTCATGTGGCATTCAGCATGTGTGCAAAATTCACTTATTTACATGTAAATGAGGCAGGCAGAGGAAAAGCAATGAGCAGGAGAGAGATAACCCTGTCTAGTCTTTCCTGTCAAGCACAATCATCTTTCAACGTAAACTGCACCAAAACCTTTAAGTCAGGGATTAGGGAGTCTGCCTTTGCTATGCCGTTTAGATTCTGGATATCCATAAGATTATCTTTCATTAGAATTTTGCTCAGCATGTCCCTCAACACTGAGATGTTTTACACCATCAGTTAGATTGTATGGGACTTTGGTCCCCAATGTGTCATTTGCCTACCTTACTGGGAATTAAGTGGGAATGAAATTCAAAAAATGAGTATGAACTAGCTGTGTTGCAAAAACGAAAAGGGTGTTTAGGCTCCCTAGTTTCATCAGCTCTCAATGGATGCTGGGGACTCTCCTGCCTTCTGTGCCTTGACAATTTCCTCTGAGATTTCAAGACTGGGCATGAATTTAAAACCAAAGCTTGTCAGAAGATCTGCTGCAGCCAGGAATCTGTATGAATATAATGACTATACAAAATATCTCAAAAGACTGAATAATCTTGCTGCAGGACAAAGACAGAAAAAAACAAAAGTCAGTGGATTTGGAATGAGGAATATTTACGTAATATTTGATCTTTGTTATTTTAAAACAACTGAAAAATATGATTCACAGACACACAGGACTGGATTACTAATCAGTTAGTCTAACCTCTTCCAGATCCTAGCAAACATATTACACAGTCCTGTCAATAAAGTTATTACTTTAAAATCAGAATTTTTGCCGTATCTTTTCTATTCAAATAGTGCTGCATGTGTTAGTTTAAAACTATATAAATTCTGCATTATTTATGAGAAAATTAAATATGTCCTGGTACTGGTGACTTTTCCTTAAGGGCTATCAAATAACATAGTAGCTACTAATTAAGCACCACAATATCTTTTGGAGTTTGAAGACATTTAGGCAGTTATTTCAATGTAAAATCAAACATGAAGGAAAGCTCAGTGACTTGCTAAGGACCACAGAACAGTTTAGAAACTGTAACTGAGAAAAAAACCCCTGGAATAGTGGTTTCCAGCCTCTTGCTCTTACTGAAGTGACCATCTGAGTAAATATATACATTTAATGAAATAAGATTTAGATGTCCCTGTGCCAGGATAAAGAGATTGCACTGGAAATGAACTAGTACTTAAAAAAAATGGCACTATCAAAAAGGAATGCTTTGACAGCTGGGAAAGACTGCATTTCAGTGAAGATTGTTCTACTCTGCGTTGTATCTCAGCAGTATTGCTGAGATACAACAGTATGTGTATAAAAACGCCTCACAGCCCAAGTCCTCTTTTAAATTTAATGTATGGTTTGTCCAAAAAAACAGTTGGTTGGAAAAAAATCAGCCCTGTCATGGAGGGGAAAGTTCCAATTAGAAGTAGAAATGAAACCACAGAAACACTTCCTCTGGAAACAAGGCTTGATAACAAGGGGATAGTGGTTGATTTCTGACAGTAAAAGATATCCCAAAGTATAAAAAAATCAGCATGTCCAGCATTTGGCTTCTGTTTAGCCTTTGAAAAGGCTTTTCAACATGCAGCCTCTTAAGGGAGATTTGTTTTGCAGAGATCACTCTAGAAACAACCAGAACAGAGCAGCAGCCTAGAACAAAGCTGCTTCTCACCCGTGGCAGAACAAAAGGTTCCCTCTCCTGCCTTTATTTGAGGCCCCTTAGGAAGCCTACGGGATGCTGGTTGCTAGGCAACGCCCAAAGCGATGGTGTTTATAGCATTAGGTGTTAATTATTATCATGGGCCTTTTCCACAGAAGATCCTGAAAATATGCAATTAGACATGTCACAGGATAAGTCATTTCGCATTCTGATGGACAAGCATTATTAACCTGCAGAAAATTCAGAATTCAACAAATTGTTCAAAGGTGATTGACTGTGCCAAGCCTAATATTTTCTTTTTGTTGTGCTGGGTTTTTTTGTAATTGCAGCAAGGGGACTTGAGCAACAATATGGTTACAGTAAGCTGTTCAAAGGTTCTGAGCTAGAATATAATATTGCTTCATTTGTTTCCCTATTAAAGTGCCTAGCCCTAAACTGATCTTTACCAGCACTTCATTTTGAGTAGTTCAGGTCAGTAGTTGGGCAAAAAAAGGAGGCCTTAGAATATGAATATGAAAATGAAAGCTATAAAATAAAATATTTAGTAACAGCTTCATGTTGCAACACAGAAGTAGAAACAAACAACAAATTAAATGTTGTGAAAGAGGCACAGTTTAGTCTGGTAGGGTTGTCCTTGAGATAAGTTTCTTCATATCATTTATGACACTGGCTTGTATTTAAGAGAAAGGAGAGCTGCTCTTCCTTGCATAGCATTGCCCACCTAGCTAATCATCACTAGCATAATGGGACGTGTACATGGTATATTCCACTTTTAAGGGCATGTTTATCCATTGTGTGAGACAGTTTATACCCTCTGAAAAGAATTGGGACAGCCAAGAAGAGACTCCAGTTAGTGCAAAGAAAAATGGAATTCACGCTAAAGCAAGTCATTACCAAAGGTAAAAACATAACCAGCAGCGTATTGGAAACTCCTGTGAAGTGACAGTGACAAAAAGTAACCAATATCAAAGCAAATAAATTACCGTCTCAGCACATGAACTGAGTAACAAGAAAATTAGAGAAAGAAATTATTAGACTTTTATCAATTACTGCAAGAGAAAAAGTGCTAATTATTTTCCGGTTGAAGAAAGAAGTTGAGACTGTGGATGGGAGATGCTCAAGGCGACACTAATAAGAGGTTTTGTGGCTAAAAACCTTTGTATTGCACAAGGATGCCTTCTCCCACATCTTGAATACACTAATATTTGTGCAGAGGGAGAGTGAAATGCAACAAAGGGAACAGGAAGCACTTTGGTTTGTCCCACCTGTAAATGAAGCACATGACAGAGGGTAAAGCTCCCATTCTGTTTCCTGAGTTATGTGTCTTTAGATGGATATGTGGCAGAAAACTGTCATGAATACTGATGTCTGATAATTTGCCTCGGGATGCTTCAGACATTGGAACACTAGTCAGACTGATAGCATGCTGCTTCAAATGCCCACAGAGCACGCTAGCAAGTGAAATTATCAGGCAGGCAACAAAAATTATAAAATCAGAAGTCTGAACCTGCCTTCTTCCAGGAGGCAGTGAAGAGTCCAACATTCAATTTCAATCAAATGGGGGCAGAAGGCCTGAAAATTCCATGGCTATCCATAGCAGTTCTCAGCTCCAAACATGACTGCCCCAACTGTTGGGACAACTGTTTTTGAGGCTACTGGCTGTTTTTCTGTACACAGCTTCCAACCGGAAAGGTATGAGGAGCAGACATTTTGTTCACCATTTTGTTGGATACAGAAATGAAACAAAAATGGCCATTTTTGACCTTCCATAGTGAAAAATGATCTTCCATGCAAGCTATAAGAACATTATTTTGGACACTGTTTTTTCAAGTATAGCATCTTAACAATAGCATGTATACTTTTTGATGAAGTGGTATTTCAGGGAAATCAGTTACTTAAAAAAATTAAAAGATTGTTCCACAAAGACATGCTACAGGCAGAGGAACATGGGAATCAAATTAGTCTTCTTGAAAAAGAAAACTAACATACTGTAATTTTGTAATGAATGTGAATGCATATGTTGATAACATCATATTGCTCAAACATTTGTCATATGGAATATCTTTCTATCAGCTAGCAGAGATTTTCCTTTGGTAGTGCTTCCAAAGCAGGTGGATTTGCTGTCACTGTCTAGTTCTGAGGAGCCAGGATGTACCGCATGATGGCAACCACAAATTTCAGGCTGGCTCAGGATGCGTGTCTGTATAGGGCCTGACCAATGCAATTTGTTTATGTCACAGAACTCGCACAGCAACCTACGAATAAGTGTGACTCACATCCTGCCTTATTTCAATACTGATTTTTGTCTACCTGCTACAATCTTATCAATCTTCATAAAAGCCTGCTCCTCTTTTCCTGATCAACATGTTTGTCTTTTCTCTCACTTGTCTGGTTTGAAAGCACTAGATAAAAATGGAAATGAACTGTGTATTGATGTTCTCTATTCTTCTTAAATTTCAGGGTGTAACTATATTACTTTGAATTATTCTGCAGCGTTGCTAGTCATTTGACATAGTGAGCTCTGGGTCTCAGGTTGAGATTTATTTATTTACTATTGTGTACCTCCTTTACTTCCTTCATTTTTCTCATTAGAAATAGCTCAGATTTGTTTTATGATTCTTTCATGAGAAGTTTCCTTGAATCAGGTATTATATCTAGTTACAGACTCTGCCTAAAATCTGTATCTCATTTCCACTTCAGGGTCTGTCTGTGATATCGTTATGCTTAATCCAGTTGTCTTCAGCAATGTTTTCTCTCAGGCCCAGATCTGCAAGGAGACCTGTGTCTCATTGCCAAGCAGGCTAGAAGCTAGCTTTGGAGGTACTTGATTCCAACAGCAAAATCACCTTGGGTTGGGAATTTACATTTATGAAATTGGTTATTTTGGAAAAGAGGCAGCAGTGGCAGGGCTTTTTTCAAGGCTTTTTAAGATTCTGAAGCCTCAGTCCCACCTTGTCAATATGAAGTTTAGAGAATCTGAACACAAGCTGTTCTAGGTGTAGAGTGATTTCACCTTGTTTTGTATACTTGAACTTTGTCAGAGCTAACATAATAAAATTTCTTATCTATTGGAAACCAGATTCTTAGCTGTTGTACGAAATGAACAGACAAAAGAACAAAACAGTGCCAATGCACATCAAGTGCAGACCTGACCCCAACCTCCAATTTAAGCCCAGTATAGTATTTTTCAGTGACCTATTAAAAAAAAAAAAAAAAGGCCTATAAAAAATTCAATTCAGGGTTCCACAGTGCTAGAAAATAAGAGCTTAAGCTGCTTGTCCCCTCTGGTTCACTTTTTCTTACAGCTTTGCTGAAGGTTATATTACTACTTAACAAAAAGAACTGTTCTTGCACAGTTTAGCCAGCAAGATTACAACAGGAAAGAAATAACTTTTTCCAAGAACTGAGAGAAACACAAATGCAAACGATGACTGGTCCCTGGCCTGAAAATGCTAAAAGAAACCTTTCTCCTCCCACAGATGCTGCTTTGGGAGAGGCTTTGTAAAGTCCTTAAGTCTGCTTCCAACAGATGTACCTTCAATAAAACAGCTGGCAGCATTTGTGGCCAGTTAGAGATGGACTCAGGTTCAAAGTCAAATAACCTTCTCTGGGGTTTCAAGTTGATTTCACAGGTTCATATTAACTGAAATGATATAAACCTAACTTTCAGTAGCTATAACTGAAGTGACATAAACCTGACATTCAGTACCTATACCTCTATTTCTACCCCTGCAAACTCATTCTCATTAGCCTTTTCCCTCCTATGCATGTTACTGAAAAGTAAAGCACAGTGGTCATTAAGGAATATGCTTGCTTTCATATCTACCCATCCTCACTACAGAACTTCACATTTTTCTAGTTGTCTTCCATTGAACTGGAAATTTTTGCTACATGCTTTAATTTCCTTTGCAAAGGTTTGCCTCAAGATAATATAGAATTCCAATACTTTTATAGAAAACATGATCTAAAATAAGAGAAATTAATACATACTTAAATAAACTGTCTAAACAACATCCTTGTTTTCATACTTAGTCATAGCTAAGCTACATCCGTACATTTTGTATTAGTTGTGCTAGAAGAACAATAGATCATTTCTAGGGAAAGTTTTGCCTTTATCCACTAGCTGTCCCATTCAGTGACAAATTCTTGAATTCCCTCCTTGTTTGGAAACAGAGGCCTCCTTCATCATACACACTCATAATCCAAAAGAACAAAAAATCATTATAGCGGCTACTGAAGGCTAAAAAGACAGATTGATGCAGACAGTTGTGAAGTGTTTTCAGTACATAGAATTAGAAAGGCTCATTTATCTGATTTACAGCTGCCTTCTTAAAAGGTAGATCAGAACATGAGATCTGCCCTTTGCCATATGCATGTTACGGTGAATAATAGCCAGAACCTCAGCTAAGCAGAAACAACAATAATGGATTTTCTGAAGACTTTCTTAGCCTTCTTTCTTTGTTCTTGCTAAGCTCCTGGTGTAGCTTTTAGGACTCAATACTTCTGTCTCTCTAAAACTAGCATGTTCTGACTTTTTAACTTCCATATCTTTTAGATTTTTGTTTCTGAGTGCTGTACTGGAATTGTCTAATTTTTTCTACTGATTTTCCTAATTAGTGTTTACTTATGCTCTGTTTTCCCAACATAATGGCACATTAATAGGCAGGAACATAGTACAGTTTTTCAGAGTGTTCTAAATATTCTGGCAATTTTAGAAACTTGTTGGTCTTACTGGCTGCGTATAAATATAATGACCTACATGATGCAGGAATGAAAGAAAAGCAGTTGAAAATAATGCACTCATTGACGTAAGTAAACCATGACTGATAGGAAATGAGCCTACACTAGTGGTGCCAAGATCACTATAGAAACAGAATGATCTTGTGGCAAAATGCAAAATGCTAATCAACTGAAGAGAGGCACAAAGTCTGTGAGTGCAAGAGAGGAGAGGGAAAACAGCTGCCAATGCTCCTACTGATAAGGCAGTAAGGATTCCCGCCACTTAAAATGCCATACCAATGTTTGTGGTTCCTGTTGCTCCTCATGGGTGGAACCAAAGGAGGTAAAACTTTTCATGTTGGAATTACAGTCACTTACCCTTCTATATTTATTCCAGCTCTACTGCCACAAAGCGGGTATTGTAAACCTCATATGACCATCTGGAGAAGTTTCTGTGGTTCCTCCGTATACCTCTGTGTTAAACCATAGGTTCCACTTTGAACATGGAACCCTCAGTCTCCTGTGCTTCCTCGTCAAATGAGGTAATGGGAAAAATCCTGTTTCCTGTATGGTGATGAAAAGATGTAGCCTCTGAACTTCTTTGATGGGATACCCCTTCGATGGGATCAAATGGGATATCCCTGAGTGAAAGAAACAGTGGCTACTCAAGACAGATTTTTCAAATCTGAACGGAGCACTGGATTTTTTCCTGACAGTTTTGATCATCTCATCTGGCTGATCATAAAAACCACCTGAAATAGAGGCTTAGCAAATATACAAAGTAGATTTTCAACAGATTGCTTCAGAGGAAGCTTAATCAGCACAATATAGAGGGAAGTGTATGGACTGACTAGAGCCCTATATTAGAAACAGAAAAGGAATCTGATCTAAGCTTAGACAATGCTTACTCTGAGGAAGAAACTGAGGAACAGAAATACATCCCAGCATTTTGTTGTTTTATTTTAAGTGCCAAGTAAAGGTCAGTTGTAAATCAGGGTCTCGATCAGAAGAAACTTTTAGAAAGGGAAAGCAGCTGGATAGTCAGTGGTAGCCACAATAGCTTTGGAGCCCTAGGGCATGTGGGCCAAAATATCCTTATGAGAAGGTTTAGCAGACACAAAGGAGTAGTTTCAGAGAGGTTAAGGAAAGATACTGTGCTGGACCATACTTCACCTTGCAATAAAGGTGGATCTCAGCGAAGTTCTGGCTAAATGTGAAGTGAGTACTGGTAGAGAAAAAAAGAATCCTATTATATCATCTAATTTGATGTAACAACAATATTATGAAATTGCTAAGGCACTGCATAGAATATTGTCATTTTGGAGATAAAGTGTGATTATTTCATTATAGCCTGAGTTCTCTTCCAAAGGAGACAGGAAGACCTCTACCTTTAATATAGGTATTCTGTACAATTAGCTTTCTTTTTATTCCCGTGTAGAAAAGTCACACCTATATATTTGCCTGATGACCATTACTAAAGAACAGAAGTGTGCAAGGGCCACTCCTCTGATCAACTGTTTTGTTGCTTTATTGATCTATTTAATTTTCAAGTGAATTGTTGGTGAATAAGGAGTGCTTGTTGAAAGGCAGATAGCACAAATGCTTCCCAGCACTAAGATATCATGTATGTATGGTGCTGAGAGCAAAATATTTCAGTGTGGAAAAAAAATAATGACAAGTAGTAATGTGACTTGACTTCAAATTACACAGCATGAAGCCCATCACTTGAAATGCATCAGGAAAGATGTTGACTGCCCACACCATCCTACGATGCTATTAAATCTAATAAGAATAATTGCAAGTCTAGGAATGCTTCCAAGTAAATTTGTTTAATGATCTTAAACTCTAAGGAAGAGATGTCCACCTATTGCTTAATTATTTAATCTATTAAAGGACACGTGTGTAATGCAGCAGCTTATCTGCCCATCAGTTCAACTCAGCAGGAATATAACTCTCTCTAATTGTTCTGTGCTGCTTTCCCTTTTGGCTGAAGAATCCAACCAAGGGCTGCTACAGCCTGCTAGGACGCTGGACCTGCTCAGACAGGCAATCACCGTCTCATCCTATAAATCAGCTACCCTGACAGATTACCTTCGCTGGAAAAATAAAATAGGTCATGAACAGTAAAGCACCTTATCTGCATGGGGCTACACTTGTCCCAGTCCTGTGGCTTCCCCAATGGCTGAGGTGAACAGGCGTCCAACCTCACTGCACTGGGGGTTGCATGCAAAAGCACTCAGTTTGACTTGGCTGTTTGGTAATCATACTTGCAAGCATGACAACACTTTCAGGTTTTTGTATATGCACATATCTTGTACATACTTATGCATGTATGTATGTACAGACACACACAAACAAACCTGCATGTAATACATGTATACATAAAAAATCTGAAAATTTAAAAAGCTTGCTTTTGATGGGAAGACGGTTTTTGCAGATTTTTCTGTATCACGCACCATACAGATAAGTGATCCATAGATACGTGTTTGTGCATTTTGTACGTTTACATGCACACACTATATATAAAGATCTAGCATTCATAAACTATTGTAAGCTTGGATCTGAATCCCTCTAAATTAACTCCTCTGGATGTTCAGGTGGTGATGCAGATCCTGTGTGAATGCCCACATCGCAGGGCTACTCCAGCATGAAGTTATAGGTTTTGTCTTGTTTCCTCTGATGTTTTTGAAAAACTTCAATTTCGGTCAGATAAGGTGTGAGGGAAGCCTGAGAATCCTGCAAGACTGCGAAATCATTTCCTGTTCTGCTGTTCTGTGTTCTCAGTTCAGATCCATGCAAATTAAGAAGCAATGTAATTACACAAATGGAGGTGGCAGAGAATCAAGCCATGAAATCAAAATGGAAAAGCAACGAGCCAGGTAAAATTTAGTTTCACAACATAAAAGGTACACAATCTAGTCCCAGATTGACTTGTCTGAACAGGGAAAATAAAAACTCATTGTTTTATTTGAGGTTTCTGGGATCCCTTTGAATCAGAATGGTTGGGGCTGCTCCTGAAGTTGTTAGTGGTCTTTCTTGGTCCTGGAAGGCCCATACTGCAGACTCAATTGCCTAAGTTCTGTTGACATCTCCAGGCCATGGTCTCTTTTTCACTGCTGAAGTCCTGGTGAGGTAACTACGCCAAAGCAGTTAATCCACAGCCAATGGAACTGGTGAAGCTGGGTTTCTTACGGGTCTATGTATTATACATATTAAAATACCCTCACCATAATACACTCAGCTCATCCTTACGTTCCTTTGCCTTGCTGCCTTGATACATATTGTCCTCCTAGCTTCCCCTGCAGTACATGCAGCCTCCTCCCGAAGTGCCATACCCTCTCTTCACACTGCAGTAGTCCTCCAGCCTGCTGGTGTTAACAGAGCTCTCCCCTCATAAGCACTTCTTATGAGTCCAAGCTCTTTTTTCAGCTTTTAATTGCATAGCCTGGTAAAATGTGCATGCTAACTGGCCAGTTGGGACATGCCTGCTGCTAAAGGGATCACATTAGATTCTCCCTGCCTTTACTTCAGAGGAAGCACCAGTAGGTCTTTCCTCTTTAATCAGCATCTAGATTTCAATGTAGACATTCGTAGTATATATTGCATATGTATAATATATGGCAGAATCATATTGGGCTGAAATTGGTCAAGGAGTACCAAAAATAATGAGAAGGAAGAGGGGGAAAACTGACTGCTAGCCAGCTAAAAGAAGAAAGAAAAGATGTCATTTTGTAAGCTTTGTGTCCTTGGAAAAATGGGCTAAGAAAAAAAAGTAAGGGTGCCTCAAAACAGGCAAAACTAAGTCTACTGTATGTTCAAAGTTGCTTAGGAATGATTCTTTGGCTTTGCTCCAGGAGCTGTGCAGTAGAAAACATGAATCTAGGGAGCCAATAGCTTATTGCTGAATGAAAGAGAGGGCTGAGAGCAGAACTCCTCTATATCTTTTATATTTATGGAAGGACAGTGAAGTGGTAGCCTGCTCCCAAAAGAACTATTTGCCAGCATGTGATGTTAGTTGAAGTATCTCAATAAAGCAGCTGATTTTTCCTGTAAGTTTGAAAAGAGAAAGCCTAACTACCTAACTGCCACAGGAGCCAAAAAACCAAAGGTTAGGCTGTGTCTTCAGTGGTAGCTCTGGGCAAAGTGTGCTGCGTAACCGACTCCTTCCAGGACCAGCCCCTGGAGGTGGTACGTCTCTGACACACCATGCTCTCCTTCTTCCCCTTGAATATGGGACAGAAAAAATGATCGCAAACATCTGTAGCTATTAGCTGTTCTGGTCACTCTCACGTGGGAAGGGAACGAGGTAAGGAGATCTTACTCTTGCTCAGCAGCTGGAGCCCAAGCTGAGAAGTGCTTCTAAGATCAGAAAGAAGTCTTTTCCCATTGGTGTGGACAAGAGCTAGGGCAAGTTGGGTCAACACAGTATAATATATGATAATAAAGATGTTCTGCAACATCTCAAGTTACATTCATATTTTCATCTGAAACTAAAGGATCTAATTTTCCATTTTAAGTGACCCCAAGAATCATTTATCTATTTTTACTGCTGAATAACTGTATCTCCTTTTTCCTTTGTTTTGCTTTTCCTTCTTTGTGTATTTTGCTTCCCGCTATTCATGATCTGAGCAGAATGCTGCCATGTGGATTTCACAGAATCACAGAACAGTAGGGGTTGGAAGGGAACTCTGGAGATCATCTCGTCCAACCCCCCTGCTTGAGCAGGCACACCCAGAGCAGGGGGCACAGGAACGCATCCAGGTGGGTTTTGATTGTCTCCAGGGAAGGAGACTCCACAACCTCCCTGGGCAGCCTGTTCTAGTGCTCAAAACATATTTAAGCTATGATTTTTTCTGTTCCTTGTTCTTATATATTCTTCTAGAACTGAGAGACTATATCAAATCATTTGCATTTAGAAACTAGAGTTTGCCTTTGACTGTGAATGCATAGCATGAACCTGGCACTCCTGACAAGTGCTTTCATTTTTGCTGTGACCAAAGAAAATTTTTGCACTTACTGTGAACCTCATGGGTGTTAAGAAAACTCTTTAGTGCTCCTTTTTAGATGCCTTCTGTAACAAGTTGGAATAGTCAGTTGGTCAGTAAAGTATTCTATTATGTCTGATTATTTTATCATGCACATTAGAATATTATTCTATTATTCTATTAGCACATTTTCTTGCAGTATACAAAAAGAACACATTTCAAATATAAAAGTGATCACTGGATTTGCAGAGAAACAGATGGGCATGAATTACACAACTAGCTAGAATGAAAAATAGACCCAAAGTGAATTAAATGCTGGTGGGATGAAAATGAAGCATTTTTTTTCTGCTGAAGTGAGAAAACAGTCCTACTTACAATGGAAAATTATTCACTCTGTACTGTAGTGTAAGACAAAATCTATCACACTGGAAGAAGATATTACTAGACTGGAGAAATACATGGTCTCACTAGTAGAATGGATTGTCTCACTGAAGGGAGAACTACAAATGTGATTTAAAATTCAGCAGTTCTGGACAAAAAAAGAGAATGCTTTCAGTACCTACATATTTAAAACTTTAGCTGAATGTCTAGAATGAACAAAATAAATGCTTTTAAAATGTGTTAAAGTTGCAAATCTTTTTTAATTGTAAACTTACTATGAGATTTCATCACGTTTTTGTCTCAATAGATCTTGCCGTTATCATTAATTACAGTTGTGTTTCCACAAGCATCAAATGTTCCTATAGAATCTATCACTTCATCTTCAGATTTCAAAGGGCAAGTGCTGTAATAAAACTGAAATTGCTAAATATCAGTTAATTCCCACAGTAATTATTTAAGTATTATTTATATCACTGTAACCCAGAGAGATTTCAGCTGAGACTGAGGGCCTTTGTGCTAGATATTATCTAAGATTAAGTTTAATATTCTTAAGCACATTAATCTAGCTCAACTGAGAATGGCCACTTTACAAAGCATCAGCTGTGCTGCAATGATCAGACTTTTGTGAGAGTAGTTTATAGAGAATGATCTAATTGTTCTATGTCCTTGGGGCAGCTGAGCCGCTCTAACTTCCCAGTGAACTGCAGGAAAACATCTTTATTCTTTCTGGGCACCCAATGTAGTGCTGACCATGAAGGTGTGGGAAAAGCACCAGGGGGCTAACCATAGGACAGGACAGCTTGCATGCCACAGCATGATCACATAAACCTCTGAAAAATTTTTAGCTGTATTTTTCTACCCATTGGTAAGCACGCTTGATTTTCAGAAACCTGTGGTAGTGATGTTTGGGCTGTCACATGCTGATGTTACTTGAATTGGGAATGACACAGGTTATTACTGACATTAATTTTACAGAAAAGCCAAAATTAGCAAGAGTCTTTGTCCGAAAGGATTATAGTCTAAATAAAGAAACAATAGACAGATGTACTAGGAGAAATGAAATATCTTCTTTATATACTGGGTGAGGAACATGAAGATTAAGGATTAAAATCTCTCTCTGTGCAGGTCAGTGGGAATTTTGCCAGTGACTGCCACTGGATTAGGCCTTTACCCACAAGAATGATACAGCAGTGGTACAGGCAGTATGTAGTAGAGACAGGAACTGAACACAGCTTTTCTGAATTCTGGACCAGAAAAGGGACCATAAGAACACTTACCTGGATTGGAGTTTGGTAGGCATGTGACCTCTGTACTGCACTGTACACCACCAATATGATTTATACAGCAGTGTGATCAACTACAACCATTTCCATCCCAATACCTACATCTGGAACTTGGACCACACCAGGAAGTGCCTTAGGGAACGTGTGTATGCTTCAGGAGGACTGGTCTACCATTTTAATAATCACTCCAGCTCCTCAGGGTGCCAGCGGCAATGCATTTTTTACCATCTGGTTCTAATCGATCTTTGTGTGGCACCATGCCTACCATGCACAGGTTCCCTGCTGTAAAATGACATGTTACTGCACAGTGGCTACTCATTATTTCAGTCACTATGTCCTCACAATGTCATGCAGTGCCTGGGGGGGTCTCATAAATGTATGTGCTACAGTGAGGAGCATGGTGTAAAAGAAATGTTTGTAGTGGACTTCCCTTCATTACAGCTGGCTGCAGTGGTTTTAGACACATTCCCCACATTTTAACAACATTTGAGCATTACAGAGGACATTTCTTAGCAGAAGAATGACCGCCACCCTGCAGCATGCAGTTAAGGATGTGGAATGAAGAGCAGCAGGCTGCAGTGCTGAGCGAGGGAGGGATGGTGCTAGTGGAGTTACACAATTCACTTTTCCTGTGCAAACTTTTGTTTTAACAGAGGACCATGTTGCTAACGCAAAAAGTTTAAGGAAAAGAAGTTCCCTTATAAAGATGCACAGCTTACACCGACTTTGTCCATGAATGCTACAAGCCAAGCATGACAGAGGTTAAAATTTCATCTTGGAACCTCTTAATTAAGATTCTGATACAATCATCACCCACACTGAAATATGCAAAAACTAATCTTGGTTGAATGTCAAATACTGTGGACTGAGAAATTAAAAAAGAAAATCTCAAAACAATACATTACTGACCTACACATTAGACAAAAGACTAAGTATAATGCACACAGTGTGAGAAGGGGTATGCATAAATAAGAAATCTAGGTAATCTGCAGAGAACAAGCCATTTTGCTCATGGAATTTACATCGAATGAATCTCTGAATGGTGAATCTCACAAATATTTGAAACTTTCAGCATAGCGATTTCAAACTTGCATTTCCACAGATGCTGTGATGCCATTATACACAGCATTTAAAATGTGTACAAAAACTATGGTCTGCATATTCCCAGTAAAAATTTTCATCCCACAAGATGAAAGATTCCCTCCAAGAGCATGATACTTAAAGTCTGTTGTACAGGACCCACTCTGGCCTCAGATGTTACGGTGTAAAATGTCTGCTGAAATGACTGGGATTGCAATAGTGTAAAACAGAGGTAAGTGAAATGGCGTGTAAAGCAATACTAGAGGTTTTGTTCATGCAAGTGAATTGCAGATGCAGTAAACACTCATGGATTTTCCTCTCTCCCCAGATAAAATTATTTTAATAAGATAAAGTTAAGCGAGTGCTGATTATACACAGGGCTTGCAGATCCATGCACAAAGCTGTTTATTGTATTCAGACAGGGCAGGACATGTTGGTACACCGCACACGTTTGCTTTATTCCCCCAGCACTCTTTTCTCCAGAGCTCCCTCCCTGCTGGTCTCGCTGCCCTCTGTGCTCCTCTCAGCTGCCAGATGCTTCTTCCAGAGTGTGCCCCAGACCTACGGAGCACCCCGAGGTGGTGGACCTCATGTCTGTCACCATCTGGTGCCCCTCTTGCCCCACTGTGGTCATGACTCTGATTGTAGCACATATTGCATGTGCTTGTAGCTGACAATTCATGTGGATATGGGTGTTCTGGACAAAAAATATCCTGTCTCAAACCATGTTTGTTTTAACCTTTTAGGATCCTTTGCTTTATCAAGATAGTTTCACAGTGAGAATCAGGTTTAATCCTGGGTAAATACATAGAAAAGGTTTTACAAAATCAGTTCTTGCTTATGCCCCTCCAGAGGAGATGATTTCACAGTAAATTATCCCTGTGTCTGAGATCAGTACCAGACTCTGAGTGCCATTAATACATCGCTATGGTATATACTTTCTATTTTATGCTCAGCAAAGTGGTCAGCTGCAAGGGGTATACTACCCTTCGTCTTCTGGCTTACTTTTCCAGTAAGGACCAAACCTTGCTCAGAAGAAGGAGAAGCCTCTTGTTTCAATATTTTAAAATATCTTCTGTAGTCGCAGTAGTTACAATGACAATTTACAAAGACCCCAGAAATCTTTAATTTGTTCTCGAAATGTAGTGTTGTCCTCAGATGTAAATCAAGGACTCCTGGGGTAAGTATTGCATGCCAGGAACAACCACCCTCATCCTGGAGTATTTAGGTCATTTGCTCTACGTGACTCTGATACTGTTACTACATTGGGTGGTACTTTATTTTGCAAAAAAAAAACCCCACCCTTTGATTTATACAGGGCTTCTTGCAGAAGAAAGTGCCTAGAAATATATGGTTTTCTGAATATATTTCTTAAGATTATGAAAGTAGTTTGCAGATGTCAAACACTATGTAAATATTGCGACAAAAAAATATGAATCCTCAAAAAGATTTTGCATGTATAGCGGTAGGCAGTGACAGTTCATGGTGAGAGGGGTAAAATCCTTCCCATTTAGAAAGTAGAGCCATTGGGAACATCTGAGCAGGGAATCTGTGCAGTCACTGAAACACAGCCCGTCTGGTCTATCATTTGAAATACAGTGTTCTGTAATCTTGTGAAAATGAAACTCCGGTAAAACTAAGTGCACAGCACCCACTTCACAGGCTTCCTAAGTGTTTTCACGTTATACAACAAAGCCACTTCAGTTCCTCTGGGTTCTGCAACCTTTCTCTGGGCCATCCAGATGCATCTGAGGTATTGTAGAAAGAGCAGAACTCAGGCAGAGATCATCTCCAACTGAAGGAACCGAGGAGGAGGGAAAGTGTTGTTATAGAGGTACCTCTCAGAGTCTAGTCTATAAAAAAGGGCCTGAAATTCAAATTTCAAGTTAACATTCCAGCAGAATCTGAATATGAAAGATAGTTATATATCAGCTGAGAAAATGACAATCCCATCCTTATTGCTTCCCAATGTTAAATCTCAAGTAGCCGGGTTAATTTAAATAAATTTGCTACCAGCAGTTCAGTAATTCTTGTAGAGAATGTAGTTAAATTTGCTGTTCACACTATATATATGTGCACAAACATATTTCCCACATTTTATGTGCTCAGTTCATTGATATACTTTGCTTTTGCCTTATATAACTAGGTCACATAATATTCCAAACATGTCAGTTTGTAAATGTAAATGTAAAGGAAAGGTACATGCCTATTACATTGCCAGTACATACAGAGAGTTAAATTTCAAAGCACCAGCCAGGAGAAAAACCCTTAACACCCACTGATGGCCACAGGAGTTGTGCAAATGCATGAAAGCTAGATTTCAAAGGTAGAAAGCTTTCCCTTCCCTCATAAACTGTCCTAAGTAAAGATCTAGTTGCAATGCTCTGCTACTGTACCCGTATCAGGCATTTGACCAGGTAACTGAACTGGATTTGGATCTGAAGGGGACAGGCAAAACCCACTAGCTTGCAGAACCAGGCAGCTGATGCCTGCAGTCGAAGGTACCCCCCCAGTCCTCACCATTCTCATTCTGGCTTCACATCCCCCATGAATGTCGAGTTTTCAGGAGGCTGAGCTGTGGCAAATTCAGAGCAGACTTCATCACGCACAGTTCACATGGGAGGGCACCAAAAAGCTGCACAGGTGAAGCCCTTGAGAATGCAAACGGTGCCATTCTCGATGGGCATCCTTGGAGAGCTGCCGAAGAGGCCAGCGCTCTTTGAAAACTGGACCTCCTGTCTGCTGACAGCATCAGCGCAGAAGTGGCTCTGGTCAGTGTTCACCAGTAACATTTTTAAGGGAAAGAAACTCAAGATTCTTCCTTTCTCTTATTCAGGGAGGTAAAAAAAAAATAAAGAAGCAGAAACAACAGCCGTACTTTAAATCAGACTGCCATGTATGTTAATTAGGAATTTTGTTCAGAAACAGCACTAATTAAGTACATACATACTGACTCATTTTCTTTTTGGACACAGAGCAGACAACCCCAAATATATTCTCTGCTGACAATTGCAAATGCATGAGAAGGCTTCCACCCCAGCCTATTGGGTCTTATAGGACCTAGTGCAGAAATCTGGAATTAATTAAAAACCATAAAGTACAGTAATGCCATCTTCTCCCATTTGTCCTCAGCAGTCAGCAGGTGGTATGTCGTATGCTCAGCCCTGTGGTGCAAAGGCGGACAACTCGAAACTTACCCCCAGACTGTAGGGTGCCACAGCAATGTTCCTCGGGTGTGCCCGTGCAAATCAAACGTTACGCAAGGAAGACCCTTGACTTACAGGTGTCTGAGTCCTCAGCAAGTGTAGGAGTTACAGTCCTTTAAAGGAGTTTCAGATCAATGTCTATGAGGATCAGACTTACAAGCATTCACAGGGTTTGGGACCCCTTCCTTGTTGCCAGTGCCCAGGACAGCTCGTGGTCTGTGTGCTGTGGCAGGGCAGGAGCACCTGCATCGCCCCACATACGCCCAGCCCATGGCAGCTGCATCCCTGCCTGTGCAGATTCATCAGTTGCCTTTTCTTGGCACTGATTTGTCATGAATGTTGTTCTATTCTGTTCAGGTTCTCAAAACTTGTCCATCATATTGCTTTCTGTGAGCCCATTACTGCAAAGCTTATTTTACAGTCTGTGTCAGATGCTGGGTTTTTTGCACATGCTATGGAAATGTACTTTTTGGTTTGCTCAGTATGTGTGTGAATGATCCCATGTGCAATAAAACAATAAAAGGTTCTCATCGCATGCTCTACTTGTAACCACATTAAAGAGCCACATGTGTCTGCAGCAGTCAGGATGTGTGTTGTGGTTATTCTCTCTTCTGAGGTTTTTGTGGTTTGGGTTTCAGTGAATTTCTTAGGGTTTTGCTCTGGGTTTGTTTTTTTTGTTGTTGTTGTTGTTGTTGTTGCTCATTTTGCATATAAAGGAATTTTAAATTATTGAAACCATTTGTCCATACAGTCTTTCAGTGGAATAAGGTTGTATTGCACTGTCCCAAAATTTCCTTGCTCAATGCAAGAAGATGGATTAGATGGTTTTTTGAGACCCTTGCAGCATTTCATTTCTGTAGCTCTGTTTTTACTGCTGTTGGGGTGTGGGAGCCATACGGGAGGTGTTGATCTGTGCTGAATGCTCGCCTGTGGATTTTAGTTTGTATTTTGCCATCTGACTGCCTGATAATTAGTCTATCTTTTTATCCAATGAATGACACATGTCTTCCTTTCCCCAGTACATATGCAAGCCTATATATTTTGGAAAGGATTGTTTTCAAGTTCAAAAAATAGCCAGAAAGCAGTGTCTTTCTGCAGTCACGTGTATGTCCTCAGGCAAACCTCACCCACGTTTGGACCTAAATTAGCCCCTGCATCATACTGTGGTATTATGCACTCCAAGTATTGGATTACATGATTACATGATTACATGATGTTTTGAATTTGCTACATACATATATAGCTGCAATATAGTTATATTTTCCTACATTCAGTAAATAAAAGAAACATTAAGTTTGACACCGTGTTCATTCTTATATATATCCTCATCACTTCTCCAAGTATATTTCCATGAGGTCCATCCCTGATGGGACTCCATGAGTGGGGACCCTCAGGAGAAGCAGGCTGAGCAGAAGGATAGACAAGGGGAGCATGAAGTACCCGACCTCAGCTCCTGTGGTACTACTGCTAGAGAAATCTGTGGTTCATTATGGCATATGAAATAAGGAAATAATTAATTCAATGAAAATCTACCCCCTGACCCCTGGGAAAAACTACATTTTCTGAAACCTTTTTCTTCTCATTTGTCAGGAATTCCTTGGAAAAGGTTGTCCAGAAGGAGATGGAAGGCATTTTCTCTCTCTATGGCTTGCCTCTCTATTTTGGGATGTTGGCTATCCAAGACGGTACTTAAGAGCTATAACTCATGAGTCACTAGCTATGTATGAAATGTACAGGAAAAATCTCTTTTATTAATATATATTTGGAGAAAGATACTTCTAATTTATAAAACTGAAGAAGCTGCCTATTTTTTGATAAAAGTTTGGGTTTTTTTTTAAATTTTCAAGAATGCAACACATTCAAAATTAAAGGTGTGTGTTAGCTTGTGAATTATGGCAAATGATTTTTTCCTGTCTAGAAAGAATTTTTACCACAAAATATATTAATTTCTGCAGCTTCCAACAGGTTGGCAACTGCCAAAATGCCTGAAAAGACAACGTAAGGGACTACTTCTGCTCAGTCATTGTGATTTTGGTAGCGTGAAAATCATCTGCTAGAAATTGGTTTGAGGCAACAATTTCTGCCATCAAAAGGAAGTGAATAAAAATGTACCATAAAGTCAGTATTTCCCACACATCTCATGCACTGAATGAGACTTTTAGCTATAACCAATCTAAGCTGTATTCAAGTTGACAGTATTAAGGATGTATAAAGAAAATTACCATTTTCCTGAACTATCTAGTCCTATCTAGAGAAAATGAACATGTATAAATTTTCTAGCAAATCTGACTGTACATCCCCTTTCCTTTGGAACACCTTTGCTTTTCTACTGCCATTCGCATTACCATCTTTTGAAATAAAAAATGTTATTTATACAGGAAGACTCCATTTCTAAAAAAAAATAATTATGATCATATGGGTCAGGGTAAATCATTCTCTTCTCTTCGTAAGATGTAATTACTAAAGTAGTAATAGTTCTTCTTTTTGTCACTGACATCACTGACAACAAATAATGGCCAGAAAGGGAAATGACATTTCTGAAGAGAATTCCTTCTACACAGTATGAAACAGGGGTGTATGTGTATAACCCCTTGCCCTGAGTAGGCACTGCAAGGTCAGTCTTTGGCTCATTTAAGGTTGTTACTTATTATGTTGATTAAACATTGATTAAACAGCATCTCCATTTCTTCATTCTGCTCTGATCTATTGTATCCAGTGTTATCTCCCATTAACTGTGCAGATGGTAAGGGTTTGGGATAGGGCATCCTTTTTGTTATAGATGTGTACGGTGCCTGCCGAGTATAGGCCCTCATCTCCAATTGGAATTGTAGGCACCACTGCAACATAAACAGTGTTCTTTGAAACAAATATTAACTCTAATAAAAATAATGGATATTTTCTTCCCAAGCTAGAAGAAAGAGAAACAATTCATTCTTTTTTTTTTCTGCCCACAAGTGCGCACACACACAAATACACCCACATGCCCAAACACATTAGTCTAGATGAGGGTAATACCTTCATCTTCCATAGGTTCTATATTTGATTCACTTCTGTAATCAGATAGGAAAGGACAACCTTAATAAATCATAAAAGCAAAGTAAACACGTCAGAAAAAAGTGCTCAGGATGCTACAGAAATAAAATAACCACTCATATGTGCCCAAATACATATCGATCACATTTTGCTATGATCTCCACTGCCAATTTTATCTCTTTCTGCCGATGTAAAATGCCTCTCACCACAGAATTTAAATGTGGTAGAACATGAAATGAGACTTCCTAGAAAGCCAGTAACCTACCCCATCCTACTCATACATCTTGTGTCCTGGTCTTATGAGTAAAAGCATGCCGAAGCGATGAATGTTAAGATGTGATATGGAGACAGGAGGGCACGGGGCTTTTGTGGAGGGCTTTTACAGAGCACTGTACATGATGCTATGAAGTGTTTCCTCCCAGTTCCTTTGCCTGCACCTCTGCTCTCTGACTGCATTTCCCAGGTGACCAGCTACCAGGTAGTTCTGGGCACAGGGTAGTTATTTTGCTGACTTCAGGTTTTGAAACATCTCTTTAGATCAGTATTTAGTTCTGCAGAGATAAAAGCTTCTCTTGTTTCTAGAGAGAGAAGTTATACTTGCAGAAAACTCTTTTGAAAGTTATGCCTTCCAGTACCCAACGCAGTCTTGGACAGACATGAATCTTTGGGTCCAAGTCTCCAAGCAGTTTTGAAAGGAAATTGGATCACTGCTTGCTCACGACAAGTATCATATTGTATTAATCATGTGCTTCAGGGCATTCACTGGCTGCCTTTGGGCCAAGAAGGATTTTTTTTTTATTATTTTCTCTCTTGATGTATAAATTGGCTCCTAGATTTTTTGGTTTGACTTTTGTTCTGCTCCTCTAATGGCCAGCCAACTGGAAATAGGCCACGTGTCTAGACAGGATGTAAAAGTACAGTGCTGCACTGCTCCTGGTGCCACCTGAAGTAAGCTTATAGTTAAACCGGTAGCCAGCTTTAGTATTTGTAAGAATTTTTCCCCTAATCCGAGTGGAATGGGTAGGGTGTTTTTGCTTGTTTTATAGTGTTCCTCTACATTGAGGGACACAGGCTTTGTCCTAGATGCCCCGTGAATATGAAGAAAAAAAAATCCTGCTATGCTGGAACCTACAATATCATCAATATCTTTTATTCATCCTGCTTCCTTTCTGTAGGTCATTATAGATATTTTGGTTTGGTGTGTCCCGTCCCCCGCCCCATAGATATTGTTTGTTCCCTATAAAAGCTTGGGCAGTATTATAACAGGAACTAGATTTTTTTAGCCCATTCAGGACTCAGCTGCCTGCGAGTACAGGGAAATGGATGTGTTGACCTAGGTTGCCATTTCAGGCTGATGTTCCTGTAGAAGTTGAAGCCAGCTTGCAGCACCATCATCACAAATCACTTTAGATCCATTTATTACACATGTGTGTGGCAGAGCAGAATTCAGGCTTTCCATACATAGATACAAAATGATGATCAGTTTTTCAAGGCATGAGAATGTAACTCCAATAGCCAAGCTGATCACCTTTCTATCAGTTTATTACATAGAGTGATTGAAAGACATTTCTCTGAACAAATGGCCATGAGCACTATATCAGATGAGGCATCCAAGCAGTTAAGAAACATCTGAAGGCATGTTCAGATTTGTTGAGACTTCACATTTAATCCAGTCAATTCTTTTAAAGTGTGTTTCTGAATTATATGAGATGCACCTAGCAAATAGAATGGACTTTTATAATTTGCAAAGAAAAAAACTGGTATGTGAAATGTGAGATCCTTGGCCTGTTCAAAATAAGCTTATCTGGTTTGTAATCCTCTTGTGCATGCACTTACAGCTCTGTACTGTGTTTTTTCAGCTTAAGGAAGATTTCCCCCTTGGAAATTCAGTACAACAGAATGGCAACGTAGCTGATCAAAAGGTATTTAGTACGTGTGGATTTTCGGCATGCAAAAGCCCCGATTTTGAATACATAAGGTAACAGCTAGAATCAGTCTGAAAATAAGATCTTTCTGTGATGTTTTTGCTTGATAAACATGCCTATTTTTCATTCACAATCTTATTCTGAATTTTTGTCAAGTCTAGAAATATTTCAAGTAAATTCAGTTAAATGAAGAAATAACTTTTATTCCAGATAAACAGAGATTTCTGCTAATACCAATCCTGTGCAGTCTCTGGCTGGGACACCAGTCATTGTCTGCTTTCTGCAGCTAATGCTCATACAAATTCCGTCAATTGGGTGAACGTGTTATATTTTTAAAAGTCTTTTAACAGAGGATTAGAATAATTAACATCAGGCACTTTGAAATGCATGTTTGCTGTTATGTCATTGGAGTTGCAGATGATCTCAAATATAAATCAGCACATTAAGTAGACATGTTTAGTAAAAGCTAGAAGTCCATGGCACTTTTGAGCTTCATCAAGGTATGGATTTTGCATCATCCAGATTCTAACTACTTTTATTCTCATTTTTAATGAATTCTGTAAAAGTATGAGGCATCTTTTGATTTCATAAAGAAAGGTGCATACCTCTTATTGGGAAAAAATGGAAACTTACACACACTACCAACAGCACTACCCTAGTTTTGTTTCAGCCATGACATGAGATATAAAATCAGTCTCAGTCACTTAGTTACTTAATATCACAGTGCAGAAAGGCATTTTAGAACAGTGACCTGAACCTTTGACACTAGCGCCCAGCGTGACATCAAAAGGAAGGGTTGACTGTAACAGCAATGAGCCATATGCTTTTAGAAATATGCCTTAGATTAGAAACCCCAAAAGATTTCCCTTGGAGCCTGACAGTTATGGCAAGAACCTGCAGGCTGGTCTGGCAGGGAACAGGAACCTCTACTCCCTTTCTCATAAGGTCAGCGCAGTGTGAGATGTGAAGACAATTTTTCCTCCTTTAGGTGCTGCAACATCCCTATCCCCAGCTTTGCTATGGCAGAAGTTTGCCTTTCAAAACGCTATTTGCCACAACCTGTCATCTTTTAGTAAACCATGATGACCTGCAATGCATCTCCTTTTCTGTTCCTGAGTTTTCTAAAATGGGTGGTAAGCCTGGCACTGCCTGCTCCGCAGTGTGTAGCAGAGTATGTGGTACACCATGCTGTGCTAATAAGGGGCTATAAATCTGCATTTGCCCAGTAAATCCATGCCTGGCTGATAGTAGATATTATCCATGATATTTTAGGATGCTATTACCATGACTAGTCGCTGGCCTTGTAATGGCTGCTAGGTATACTATTTATGGAAATATGTCATTAGCACTAAAAGTGTTTATCCAAAGTGATTAATAGGAATAATTGACTGTTAGGTAAACAAGAACTTACAGTGGTTTATGAACTGATTTCTAATGACTCACAGCTCCTGCACATTTGGACACAAAAACCAGAGACCAGAGTAATCTGGCGGTAAAAACAACTCTTACGTGTTTTGGGATGTTCTAAAATAATTTTTAAAAAATGCAGTAGGTGCATCCCTCCTTAATTCCCTGCTCCTCCCTGAACCAGGTCACAGAGCTCTACAAGCAGCACAGTGAGACTAAGCGCCGAATAACACTGTCTGTGCCACGCTTCAGACGGTGAACCGAAGTATTGCTTTCAGCACATACAGTCTCAGGATGACCTGCTTTGCTCCCAGGACAGGACTGGTCAGAAACTGGAGACCTGTGAGCCTAGGTAGACTAGGCATGAACTCAGGTCTGATGCACCCACCACCACCAGTGCTGAATCCTTTCGTGGATCCTCTTCCAAACTTCGCTGCATCAAGCTGCTCCTTCCTTGGAGACCACCCTAGTGACCTTCATACCACAGTTCAGCCTTCAAATGGCCAAACTGCAGGTGACTGACCCTGGACTTCTCCTGTAAACACTGTCCAGTACATAGCTATTTAGTATTTAGTACTGGTATTAGTATTAGTGGTATACAGTATCAGAGGTCATCCAGAGTTCACATATATAAAATACTTTGTTTCTTTACCTTAAAAAAAATCACTTAATATCCAGAACTGTGACAAAGATGAACAAGGGTCAATATAATGTCCCACTTTTTATTATGTCTTTGCCTTCATTTAAGCTTAAAACACCTGAAGTTGGATCCTTGGATTACAACATTTTAGTCTCATAAAATTCTGAAATCTAGCTAAAGGAAATTAAAAATGTCATCTTAAATTCTTTATTTCTCTCCACAATCTCTATGCTGTCATTTCAAAACTGCCTAGGGCAAGTCCCTTAGGAAAAGCAGACAGGCAAATAACCGGAGTTTCTTTTTGTTCCGATTAAAGTAAAGTTTGAAAGAAGTGTTGCATTCTACTTTGCTAAGAGTGGGAGCTAGACATTAGGGTGTGTATTCATCAGGAACAGCTATTTGTCTTAATTGCTGCCCAGTCACTTTAAAGGACTTCTATTCTAATCCCTGTGATGCAACACTTAGGTTTTCCCGACACTCGGTATTTATGATGAGCACATTATTCATCACATAAAGCAGGGAAAACAGAAAGTCAGATTGTGATTTCCCTTGCAGTGACATAAATCCACAAAGGCTAATGAAATGATTGTAGATTTATGGTCTGGTGAGTGCAGGATTTGGCCCAGCAACTCTATAATTTCCCTACTTTTCAGCATAGCAGGACAGCTATACACACCATGTAAGTCCTGAATCATCTGGTTTCTCTGAGAGCACAGGAGATTTTCAGGGAGTTCTTTCTGGCTCTAATTGAATATGGCTAGTTATTTCTTTCCCCATATCTGCCACTGACCGCAATGATCCCTTTCTTACAAATTTTAATTACTTCATGAGCTGTACAGCACTTGACTGCATGTTACTTGATTAAATTGAAGAGACTATATAAAAGGTTGAGCTGATTGCAGCTCGTGTGAAGAGAAGGAAGCAAAGCCACAAGATCTTCGTTCAGCAGAATGGGAGAAAGATTTGTGGCAGCCAGGAAATGCTAGCAAAGGAAGGTCTCTGAGAGTAAAGGTGAAACACAAGCTGAGATTGAAATTCTTGATTGTAAACCATCAGGGGAGCATTAGAGTATAGCAATAACAATTGCTAATAATGGGCACTCCCTTTTTGGAAAAACATAGCTGTATAGATCACATGTAACCTAAATCACAAATACTATTCCCTTTTTTGCAAACATATAATCAAGACTACACAACTGGCAGGATTAAGAGAAAGGGAAAAAAAAGGATTTTTTACAACAGATGTTATTTCACAGGCACGTCAAGACCACATGACTTTCCAGAGCTGCTCTGGGAAAGCAAAGAAACTTTTTTTCCAAGTAGTTTACTAGTCTTAGAAAGCTTTTTGTCAGCTTGAGGAAGTGCTAAGGTTTAAAGGGCACTGAGCAGTATTTCAGAAATATTTGCCTTGTTTGCAGTTAGAACTGTAGCAGAGCTCCTGATGTGTGTCATTCTTTCATGGTTACAGTAAGGCAGGGGAGGCTGAAGGGATCGACAAGTTCTGGAAAGTCAATAGAGCGCTATAGTGTGTTAGCCAATGTTCAGTCAACCAAACTCTTCGATTAGCTCAGCCTGCCAGTATTCTTTTTCCAGGGTAAATTATTTGACGGCTCTGAACAGCTTTGACCTTACTTTACCTTTGGGATAACTTTACCCTTCCATTGTTTATCTTCTAAAAAAGAAATTATCTTTTCAGAAAGGAGACTTGCTTTTTAGAATAATAACCATGGAATATCTGGCACAAATTCTCTGAGCACATTTAGGAAGACATATGATGTTTTGCAAGAGACCGATTTAGGTGACAAAAGTAACACTCCAAACACATCACCCTTTATTAAGGAAAATCCTCTGTATCAAAGGCAGTATTCATGTGATCACTGTGATATTTGTAATATATGAAATAAACCCTTGGCTTTCTAGCATAAGCATTTCACACAGCATGAAGCAAAGAAACTGTATGTTGATCTTGGTTACCCTTGTGAAACATTACAGACTTTAGAAGTATGATATAAAAATAGGAGCAGTGATTAGCCCAAACTCTTTGGCATACCTTGTACAACAGCTTATGAAACTAGTAGTTTTCCTTAATGTAGCAACTTTCATCAGTCTTTCATAGCATCTGTACAATAGCTAAGTTATCTAGCCTCATTTTGTGTACAGAGAGACAGAGAATGGCAAAAACAAGTTAAAGAATTCATAAGAACACCTTGTTGAGGAGAAGAGTAGCATATAGCAGGGCTCAGAGCTTTTGTTTCTTCCCTAATCTTTTGCCACTATGATGTTATTCTAGGGCTCACAAATACAAGTGTTTATTTTGAAAGCATATGTCAATGAACTCCAGCAGTGCTACCTGTCCCAGCCAGTGTTGGACCTTCCTTTCAGGTCAGTCATACCATTTGAGAGGCCAGCTGTTGAGACATCTGGAAGTCAGCAGTCTGAACACGAGAATCCCTCACTTCCTCCCTGCTGTGTGTCCTTCCAACACCCCCCATCAGTCCACAGGACCGACATAACCCAACTGTCTTGGCTTTGTCCCCTCATTTTGCTTTGCAACAGAACTGTGTTGGTAGCAAGTCTCTGCTGATTTTGTATATTTTCTTAACTGAATGTGCATTACAGGGTTTGAAAGAAGTCCACTGTCCCAGTATATTGAATTAGGCCAGAGTATGTCAGTGTTTTTCACAGTGCTTTGCATTGGCAGATTAGAAATACTCAACAGAGATTGCGCTGGATAGTATTAGGAAATACGCTGATTAGATGGCAGTGTAACTTTGTCTTTGAAGCTAAACATACAGCCTTATCTTTTTAAAAACATAAATGTGGCAACAAACATACATATATCCATTTCTCAATAACTTGTGGCAGATGACACAGTTGTTAGTTGGATGCCTTGTTTCTTTTCTCAGTCACCCTCCTGAAGAGGGACAATGCCACACCTTCTTTTTGACAAAACTGAAGGGTACATGCTGCCCACACGCAGCCACAGTCTGCCCACTACTCCTTAAAGCTTCATCTCTTCTCTTGAGACCTATATACGCATTTTTCAAAATTAAATACACTACATATGCTGCTACAGCTTAATTTGTACTTCTTCTGGATTACCCATGCCTTTGCTGAATACGGGTTTTCGCCTCTGCTGCTCCTTTATGCTGGACAATTGATATACAGCCACTGCTCACTTGTAACATATATTGGTGTCTCAGCGAACAGTAGTGTCTTGGGGAGCAAATGGCACTGTACAGAATCAGCATAAAGATGGAGGTCACAAGGAACCCTTATGCTCCTTCATCTGAAGCCGCTTGCTCAGGGCCTTGTCTCTCTCTCGTCTCTGGAAAGCCGTAGCACAGATTAGCTATGACATGTGGGAGATTTCAGCCCCTAGTTTCGTGGTGGTACATTTTTATCCATTTGTATTTGTGTAAATGTTAGGAGTTGAGCAACGTTAAAGAGGAGTGTTTGAAATCACTCCAAAAAGGTGCTGGCAAATGATGAACTATGTTTTTTATTGCTTAGCTATTTCAAAAACGTCCAGAGCTTCTTGTTTCTCATTTTGGAAATGTAATAGTGCTTTATGTTTGTTGTCTTGGCTCTTCCAAAATGTTTTTCTTCTTCTTCTTACTTTTGCTAGGATTTAAAATTTCATAGCTTTGTTTATATATCATGTTTCTGCCATTGAACGTAGATCTTATTCTGTCCTTCCCAAGATACTTCCAGATCAGATTTTATGCAAAACAGCTTTTATCCTCTGATATACTTTGCAGATATGATTTGCCCAGAAAAGTTAGAAATATTTTGAAAACAGAACAGAAATATTTTCCTTTGCTAGGTCCTTTGCTTTGGTAAGACATGTTGAACCAACTGCAGCTGATCAGGATATCATCTCTCCCCTCACACACTCACAGATGCTCAGCTCTGATCTGTTGGCATAACGTCACAGGCAGTTGCACCCTGGTTCTGTCAGTATGGCTTGGGTTAGGGGAAACACTATATTTAAGCACTTTTTTTTTTTTTTTTTCACCTGGATCATCCAGATAGATAGACTGCATCAGAGAGCAAGGGAACAACTCCTTGCATAATCATATCATTAACTGCTTAATCCAAGCTTTCTGCAGAAGGAATCATTCAAGCATCTGGGCTTATTGACCCAATGTGAGTTGCTCTAGCCCCTGCAACAGGAAATCTGTTGGAGGCAAGAAGGCTATAAAAAAGCTGAGTAAGTTGAAGTGCTCAGCTCTGATCTGGACTAGGTTAGAAATAGTTTTGCTCCACAGGAAAGTAGCAAGAGCGCGTCTGATCATCTGATCTCATAACACTAAACCTGTTTTTTTTCAGGTGTTTTTTTGTTTGTTTGTTTTCAAATTTCAGTATGACTAAATAATTAACTTACCTTCACAGAAACTGATGTAAAGAAATCTGAAGGGGAGTTATGCCATCACCACCCCCCAATAATCCTGTATTGTAGCAGAATTTAGTGACAGCTTTGAATATGGGACAATCACTCCTATTTCCTAAGAGGTAGAGCTTGAAATACTGTTATCTGCATCAACATATTTATTCATATCAAGAAGATTTTCTGTCAGTGTTTTCTATAGAAGACTCTGAGGGTTTCTGTAACTATGCCAATGTGTTTTCTACCTGGAGAAAGCAGTCTCAAACAACAAAAGAACAAACTAATAGAAAGTACATTTTGAAGACCCTAGTATCCTGAAACTTACTGCTCTGCTAATTGTTTAGTCTGTGCTCTGTGTTTTTGTTAAATCTCTCTTTATTTAATATCTCTCTACATAAATCCTCGTCATATTAAGTAATTATAAATAGTGCAATTGGCTAGTCTCTAATTAGGGGAGGAAAACACTCAGTGATGCGTGAACTACAGGTTAATGTAGAGCAGTCTGTAAATCACTCTGCCCAGGGCTCAGCAGATTGTATTATACTCCTTAGGCAATGGCTTTAGAAAGCCTTTGTAACGTAATGAAATCAAACCAGTGTATCATTACATGCATACTTGTAATTAATAAGAACAAAACAAACATTCACTGAGCAAATCAGTGAAGTGATGTGCTGTTAAAACACCACACGCCTGAGGTTTAAGAGTTTTTTATAATACTGAACATTTAGTATGGAAAATAAACATGCAAAAGAGCTGAAAACAGCAAAGACACAAAAGGTTTCTGACTTTAGCATCTCCCATTGTATTAAGACAAGATAACATAGGTTACATAATAATTCCTGGGGAATAGCTACTTCATTATCTCACCAATTAACTGAATCTTATCAAGGAAGACATAATTGTATGTTAAAAGAAACCAGCAAAGACTGCACATTAGTGTTACATCTTAAATGAGTGAAATGCCTCGTTTCACTTCTACTCTCTAAAGGGCTAAAACCAGAACTCTAAGGCATGGACATAATTTGGGGCGGGGGGAGGAAGAATGAATAAAAAACCTTTTGTGTTTCACTACTGGGATCCTGCTCCCAGCAACGCCTGGGATGAGTTCATGTAGGAGTGGATTTTGCGCACCAACCCAGAAGCACTTGAACCAGCTAGTGGGCTGTAGGCTTTGTTTCTTCTTTCAGGATTACGATTTTGTTTTGCTTTTCTTTTATTCTAGGCTATTTGACAGGTATCATGCCCTCCATGTTTGGTTTTTTTTCTAAGAAACCTCCCCTTTACAAATCAAGGGATTACTTCAGTGCCTCAGTTTCCCTTTGGTAATAATTTTCTTCCAGCATTTTGAGATTTACAGCCAAATTAGTATTGTTACCAAGGACCTGAACCCTGTGCCTGGTTTACAGAGATGGGTCTTGTCCACCCAACTGCTGGGGCATCCAGTGAACTGAAAGCAGCTGGGGCAAATTACTTATGACCTTTGAAAAGAACGCTAGCTGGCCATGATAATTCCTTACTTGGTTTTCCCCTGCAAAGCTCTGTCAGAGTTGTGACAGTGCCTTGTTTGCTAAAACTGTGGATGGTTTCATCATTCATTTACCATAAGATTAATTCTTTTCTTTATTTTTAGTCTTGATTTTAGTGATGACTGGTGGTGATGAGTTCCACTGGTGTTTTTGGTGTCACTGACCCAGTTTTGAACCCCTCTTCTTCCTGTTTATATCTCCACTGAGGCAAGCTGTGCAGAACTGAACACAGCATTCCAGGAAAGATTGATTTACACAATATTAGATTACTTTCAATTGTATTTTCTACTCTGTTCCTTCAACATTCTAACCTTGTCTGCTTTTAGGACCTCACATTGGATGGCAGTGACTCTGCTGATCTGTCCTCCATGGTGCCAAATGCTTTTTTCAGTGCTGATACAATTCATTTAATATTCAGCTACACTGTATGAATAGCTAAGTACCTTTCTTTCAATGTATATTGCATTTTACTTCCTAGCTTTTAAAAAATATTATGGCTCCAAACTTTTTTTTTCTATTACCTAATTTTAAAACACGAGTTTTGCTATCTCATTTTGCTATCTGAAAAAGGAAATTTGTTAACTGATTAATCTTATACCTCTTATCTGATTTCTGATTCAGGATAAGACTTTTCCTCTTGCTTTAAACAAGAGTGTAATGACCATATGGCTTATTTAACAGGGATTTCATTACAGAGTATGTGAATCCTCATGCTGATTATAAACAACAGGGCTTTTAGCCATAACTTCAGAGTCTGCACACAGGGAATTCTACTGTATTAGAAAGGTATGATTTTTGTATGCACCAGCTATTCCTCTATAGGACATTTATAATGCAAGTACTGAAACATATTACAGACATTCAATATTTCGCAGCTTGAAATATTTTATTCAGTTCACCTGGCACTGAAGCAAAGCTTATCCCCGGATAATCTATTATGCTTTCTTTCAAATGTTTCCTACACCCCAGCCCTCCATATCATTGAAGTACCACAGTAGCTGATTCTACTGTAAGTTTAACATTCATTTTAAATTCCTGGCACTACTCCCAGTGGAGCTATGTTAATTTGTAGCAGCTAAAAATATGGCCCAATAGTGCTGTGTTGCTGCATATCCCCTCCTCCCCAAACAAAACAAAGCATTTCAATGCTTAGAGAGCACATTTGTCATATACACAATGCTATTTAATAACACATTGACAGAGAATAGTATGATATCTAGAATGCTGTGGTGAGTGCCTTTAATCTGTTTCAATAACAGCTTACAGTGCACTGAAATACCTTTTTGGTTTTATATAAAGTCTATTATTAACACTTTCTGAACTAAATTTAATAGTGTTCCATAACTCCTGGCTTTTTTTCTCCTGCTTTAGAGGCAATGGTAGAAAGTGTCAGGTATACCATCTCAGCATATCCTAATTATCAGTTTTCCAAAGTCAAAACAATGTTAATAAACTGGAAAGCTTCACCTACTGGAAATCACCTTGTCAGAAATGGTTCATCATTGTGGTAGGAGCAAAGCAACATCCTAGTCTATTACAAAGAAAGGAAACCTGGGTCAGGAAGCAAAAGATGACCTCAGTTGCCCATTACCTGTCTCTACACAGGTCAACCCTCAGCTCTGTGAAGACTCACTGTGTTGAACAGATGCTGCCTGTGTGTGGGGCCTGCCTGGTCAGGGGGTACATATTTAAGTACCTTTGAGTCCATAGACAAGTATAAGACTCACAAATAGAAATAAAAAATATTGATGAGAACCAGGAAGATAACTAACACAAAGAACCTCACAACTAAAAGAAATATATACACTTCTGTTTTTAAAAATAGACAAGAAGAAGAAATCTAATTATTTTGGGGATTAGCCTATTCCCAGTGTGGTCCATTCCTATTCATTAGTTAAACCTTTGTACCTTCTTCCCATTGATGGTCTTGTGATTTAAACAGATGCCTGGGTTCCCTCCTGAACAGGACAGTCTTCTTGAACTGGGTTGGAGTAAATGTCATGTTGATACGAAATTAGATCTTTCATGAACAAGATGAAGCAGTATTTAGTTTAAACATATTGAATTTTGAAGTGGGATGACTCTGTTAAATATCAGAAGGCCCACTATTAAGGAAAAATAGCACAGATAGATATAAAAAAAAATGTTCTGTGTGCATTTCTGACAATTGACTCAAAATCATCCTGAAGTTCACTCTACGTAGGTCTTGGTGGCGAGCATGGGAAATTCCCAAAGCTGAATAAAATGCAGAAGGCCTCAATACCTTTATGTAACAGTTTTACAGCTGGAAACAGCATCAGAGAACAAAATGAATCATTCATCCTACATGGAGAGAGAAGCAGAGGTAAATTCAGGTTTTCAGGCTAAGAACCTTAGGCATCTGTGTCATTAGAGGTAAAGGAGAAAAATGCCTCATAGGCTTCTGTGTTGGTCTTCTATATTATTCTATATTAAAGGGGAGGAGAAGCATTTCTGGCTGCAAAATCACTGTCTCAGGGACAACATCATGTCTAAATCCCTCCCTTTGGTCAATCTGTGTAGCACAAAGTATTAGAAAGAGAGGTAGGTTTTAGTCTATGTAGCACGTGTGAAGAATAGTCTAAACCACACATTACTAAAACAGACCGGAGAGGTACTCCAGCAAGCATTCAAATTAGGTTAGATCCTTGCTCACATTTTCTTTCTCATCACCCATCATGCACCTATTTCTTTTGGCTGTTTGATAAGTCAGTGCACTTTCTCACAGCAGTACTCTGCAGTCTTCACCTCATGAGAGATTTTGCTTGATTACTGGTAAGACCAGCAACAAGGAGAACTGACATGCTAGGGAAAACATTATTCTAAATCTGATCGTTGCAGGACAGTGCACAGCTAATCATAAAACATGCATCTTGACTTAGCAAGGGTCTGAAGTTCAACAGTAGCATACTCCATGTACAATAAACTGCAATACTACTCATACCTCTTGGACTTTCCCACAGCATCATGGGGCAATTACTGTGCTTATTGGGCACTCTCTCCCTGCTCTGCTTACCCTCACAAAAGTTGGTACTGCTGTTCGTATTCAGTGACTGTCCTTACCCCACTCACCAAGCAGTACTCCATCTTTTCCTGCAGACCTTTACAAAACTCTTCCCAACAAACTGAATCCTCTGGCCTTCACGAGCCTGAGTTTTCAGCTGTTCTTATAGTTTCATCCTCTTCCTCCACCCTTGTACAGGAGGCTTGTGAAAGCGCCTTGCCTGATTCTTATGCTTCTTTATGGAACCACAGACAAGCTAAACCCATGTGGAGTTTGATCACATTGTTTGACCACTTACTGGCTATTTCATGTTCTGGAGAAGTTTAATCGCTACTGCTTTTAAAGAGTCCCTCTTTTATTGTTCTTTCTTCTGCATTTCATCTTCACCAATATTTTTTTTTCTTTTGTCCTAAGCTCATTTACTTAAGTCACTCTGGTACAACTGCCCATCCCCAGGAGTGTACAGCAAAGCTCACAGGTTTCATCTTAACTCTTCTACAGTCCTTACAATATATAAGGTCCTAACAGACTTTTAAAAAATCATTGTAAATATGTAAATAGAGTGTGAAAATATTCAGTCGTGTCTCATAGCATTTGGAGATTATTTGAATGGTATAAAGGTAGTTGGGATATGGTGTCATTCCCTGGACTTTTGCTCTCATATTTTCCTCCAGATGCAATAGCTATATTGCTGAAACTTGCACTGAAGTAAGGATTTAAACAATTAAGCCTTCTGTAGTGTATACCATTACCTGAAAATATCTAACCTATTTATTAAGGTAGGTTCAAAGATTCAATCCATCTGCCACCTTTGTGCAGATAAGTCAAGAGGAAGCCAAAAGTTTTTTCAAAAACTTCAACAAAAGCTAACAGGAGCAAAGACTTGAAAGTGCAGTGTAAGCCGATGGAGAGATAAAAAGCTGATCTCCATTCAGGACTGCATATTAAGATATTAATGAAATAGTTTCACCTCATACTTAGTCCTAGATCCCGCACCCACGCTGTCTCCTTAAACCTCCTAGAAGAGTTTTTTCCAATGTTATTTGATGTTTTTATCAATGAACCATAAAACATACAGTTCATAGCTGTAGAATAAAGATCCCACCAAGATGGGTGAGGCAGTGAATAATGAGATTAGGGACAAGTTATTGATCACAGTCCTGCAAAATGTACTCTAATACAGGCAAGTGCTGTGTAGTGTACTTGGGTACAAAGAACACCAGCTGTGCTTACAGGGAAAGAGACTTGTTGAAGTAGTAGTCACTGGAAAAACCCAAGTGCCTTTTCACTGACCTGTTTCAATGTTGTGGTCATGGCATTTAATGAGGTGCTTGCATATGCATCGAAGGTAACATTAGAACAAGATGGGAAGGCACTTTGCCTTTGAACACAGCATTGCTAGGACCATTACCAGAACCCTGTATCTGACTCTCAACAGTCCCATTTGAGTAAAAATGTGGAAACTGCAGAGCGTACAAAAGGGCCCACAAATAATTCCGGTCATGAAAAACACAATTTATGTTGCGGAGACTAGAGAGTAGTACTAGACTTTTTAAAGATCTGATTCATGAGCAAAGCTTTTGTTCACATGGTGGTGGGTTTTCCAGTCTTGCAGACAAAGGCATCGGAACATCCAATAGCTGGAACTGAAGATAAAGGGAGAAAAATACAACTTTGAACCCTAAAATGAGATGTAATTTCCTAGCTGTGAAGGTAGTTAAACGTCAGCTTATCAGGAGGCTGTAAGTTAATCACAACCTTAGGTCTTCAAGAAATGATTATGTGTCTTCCTATAAAATGTGCTTCAATCCAGCTTCTGAGCAAAAGTCTGCAGACAGAGAAGGTCAGACCAGCTGATTATACTGGTCCCCACTCGCCTTCACCTCCATGAAAGAAATTTGTGAAGAGCAGAGCTGAGATTTAATTAATCACATTTTTAAACCAGAATCTTTTTATTCATGGTGAGTTTTGCTTTTTTCTTTTGTTCATGAGAGAGATTACCAATTCCATAGAGAAGAGTTTACAGTAAATATGAATAAGAGCTCAGCAATAATAGTTTAAAGCTGAAGTATCATTTTACCATAAATACTTAGTGCGGAGCCTGTGGTGGAATTATGTCATTTGGAACAAGTAATGCCTATAATCCACTTACTCCTTTCATTTTTTTGTTCCTTTTAGTATTAATTCAAATTTTAATAGTATTGGAAAAACACAGCTGCTTCTTGTTGGAAAGATAGCTATTTTCTCTCTATTTACAGGAACAATTGATTCAGTGAGATGTAATCTATAAATCTGGTTTTTAAAAATGAAATTATGGGGTGAACCATGTTTGTCCGAGCTGTTTCCAGGGAAGATGTGTCATTAACCCTTTTTCTCATCCTGTGGATGGTTTTGTTCCAAATGTGATTAAAAGGCTACTGTCAAGATTTAGACATGAGTATTAATCTTCATACAAATTGCTCAGTTCCACTGTGGAAGTTTCCCACATTGTGTTCTGTGTGACCTGGAGCAGAACTTTTACTGATAGATGTTCATGCAGTGACTATCAAGGGACATTTGTGAACAACACTAAAGCCTAAAACAAGAGATAAACACATGCAGATATGTTTATACATCACAGTTATTTTTTCAAAGAAGTTATTAGGGTCTTTGTGATTCAATATAAAACTATCTGTAGTTCAATGTAAAATTATCTGATGACACATAGAAGTAATATCAGCAGGATTTTGGACAGTGATCTACATGTAGGTGGCAAACCATGAATCAGTTACACAATTCATACAAAACTTGTGTCTGCAAAATTCTCACACCCTCTGCAGAACATATGAATTTGGGAATTGTCACATACATTACCGGGGAGGGGGGGGAAGCGCAATATTTAAGGGGATTTTTAAAAATGCTGCCAGAGCTAATTTTCATATCCTTCTCCTTATAAATTGAGATGCTTTATCTGTAACAGTACTGCATAAAATATCTAAAAATAACCTACCTTATGCCTTCCACATGCATTACCTTGAGAGCTAGGCAGACAACTAGCTATGGGTTCCATTGATAGGCTGCAGATTTCTTGTACTCAAAAGGTTAAAGCTTCTATTTCTGGGCCTGTAACGGCATAAGATATTACACTTTATTCATGGAAAAACTGGTTTTGTGTGCAGAAAATTTGCTACTAAGATTATGATGTTTGCTGAGTATCTTTTTTACATGTGTTTGTAGGGAAAAGCATTTGCTCTGGAAAGAGCTGTTGTTAACTAATACCAGAAACAAACTAAAATATGTGTGGCTACATGTTTGATTCTCATATTTACTAAGGCTGCAATGTAAGCGTATATGTTTTACACTTACAGGTATACATCTTTGGAATGACACCATGAAGGACTTTTAAAATTATTCCCATATGTAGACCCACCTACATCCACTCCTAACAGAACAAACTCAAAGAAGACAAATCTGTTGTGTGGCATCTACTGGGGTTTTACAGCTTAGTTCCACTACACAGTAGGATGAAACTAAAACCTTTCAAAGAGATTCATTAAAGCATAACTGAGTGAAAATTTTGACAATTCCACCAAGAAGGTGGATGTCTAAATGGTTAGGACACTGCCCAGGATATGGGACAAAGCTTCAAATCTAGATCTGCATGCAGTGAGTGAAAGCTTTTTACCACAGGTAATCTTGAAGCAATTAAAAGTCCTCAGCTGGGCACCTCCTACTTCCTAGGTCCAGTACTTTAGTGACCATACCGTTAAAATCTTTTTCTCTCTCTCTTTTTTGTTTAAAATTGTGTTGATACACCTTTGCAAAAATATGCATTTGATAAATTGTCATTTATTCAGAAATGTCCCAGACAGTTCTAATACAAATTTGCTTCATAGATACTACCAAAAGATAAAGAATTTCCTCTACACTGCATTAAACATCTCCCATCCACACTTAATGTACATACATGCCCTGTTCCAAGACCTGCACTAACATCAGTGATACTTGCCCAGGAGCATGAGGATTTTGCAGTGCCCATCCTCTCTGAAGACAGAACAGTCATTTCACCTCTTGTTGCAAAATGCAGGGAGCTAAATCAATGTTTGTCAGAGAAAAAAGGAGTGGTTCAGAGAAGGAAAATAAAACTTCTGTTTCTATGATTTTTTTAAATGACGTCACAGCAATATTTTAAAAGTACCTCATATATAAGATATCCAATTAATGATTGAAAACTATTCATGTCCCAGCTTCTCCATTGCAATGGAATACTATGTGAAAACGCAGTCATCCATATTAATTAGTACAACCCCACTGAGCACAAAAACATACAAAACAAAATAGCGTTACGAAAAATTAATACAAAAAGCCTCTAGGGGTACTCCAAAGGCAAAATGAAAAACCTGTAAAATATAAGCATCTTTTGCCAGTCTAATTCAACATATGACTTTGTTACTTTACATAGGTCTTGGAGGAATGCTCCAGAAAGCGGGCTTTTCTGGTGAGGGCACCTTCCCCGCCGCCATGCCTCCCATGTGTCTCCCTGTGCTCTTGGCAATTGCAGCAGCAATGCTGGGGATTTGGGAAACTGGTGCAAACAAGAGCAGCCCTAAGGCTACTGTGTTGAAACTGGAAAGTAGATCACCACACAGCTGGTCTAGGACCAAGCAGTACTGACATGGCTTTCAGCCACCACTGCAAACTGTTCCTGAATTATACTTTTGCCCTTCAGGTACTAGAAGATTTGGGCCATTAGCTCCTATTCTGAGATAATCAAGCTGGTTAATAGATAAACTTCCCAGTCTTAAACATCAGAATTCTTAAAAACACTGTTTTAAATTAGACACGTTTGAAAGCAACTGTTTCAACACAAACTGTGTGCATGACCCCTTTCCCCCAGACACTAAACATGCCCTTTTTAAGTACCTTTGCATATCCTTTAAAGATATCAGAAACTATCTGTTAATAATATCAAATACTATCCAAAGTGCTACACTGCAGTAAATACAACTTTTCCTAATATGGTAAGATCCCTCTGCTTTAAGCTGCCTTCTCTGCATCTTTATGGTACTGTAACTCCCAGTGTTTGTCTAATATCAAGTGCATTAGATCTGGTTAAATGCCACAAGTGAGGCTTCGGTGGAAAAGACAGCATAATCTCACAGTGCCTAAGGGATGAACAGCTTATGCAAGTGGGATATCATTTTGCCCTTGAGTGAATCATTGTATTCTTTCAGTGCCCTACATATGTATAGATGCATAGTTATGCCTGGAGAGTGTTGTAAAAGACTCTCTTTTAAACTTCAGACACTGCAAAAGCTACAACCACATCATTCCTCCTTTGGGAATCTGTTTGTTGTGCCGTGTGTGCTAACGTGTAGATCTTGGACCACCATTTTCTCCTTTCAACTCCAATATAATGTGAATGTGAACATGCTGGCAGGGCTCAGTATTTTATTATCCAATATCTATATGGAACCCGTTCTGGTAGATTTTCAATGGTGAGCTCCTCAGAAGAATTAGCAGCTGTTTTGTACACTTGTTCCGTGTACACTGTCAACCGGCGCTGAATACTGTCCACTGTGGATCATGTATGGACTCCAATGGACCATATTCTGATGGAGTACTGTAGAAATGAATGATATCCCACCAACCTTAACCCACCTAGAAGTGGAGATCCAGTGTGAATTAATGATACAATCTCCCTAAGAACTCACTGCAGAGAGACAGGCGGTTGCAGAGGCAGACTCTGATCACACTAAAACAGGTATCTGAGATACATGAAAAGAACTGATCCCTGGAGGTACCTATATGCCATCACTGCACATAGAGAGAGCTGAAATGATTAGTCAGGACCAAGCATCTATCTTCCAGATGGTCTAACGTGGGTGAGATGAATCCAACCCTCGCCTTCCAATTCAGATGTTGAAATGATTAAAAGACAAACACTTCAGTGCAACAAACAGAGAGGTACCTCAGATGGCATCTTTAGCTCCTTCTCCTAACTCTGTAGGGTGCTGAATAACTTGCATGATGGAGTGATCCTGAATGTTGTGCAGGGAGGTGCCAAGGACTAACCCACAGGAAACCCCAGGCTCAGGCTGCGTCTGAACAGGCTCGTATCTGATCTCTTGGGGAAATAGGTGCCAAACTAGGAATAAATTAGAGGATAGGAGACAGAAATCACTCAGCCTGGTAGGATAAATATTTGGCCTGGAGAGAGCTCTATTCTAGGTATTCCTCAACGTAAATAGTTTCCAGTCCACCTCCTGACTGTGGGTGGTGGCTCTAATGATATGATTGTTATGGGGTTATTTTTCAGCTCCATTTTTTAAGCCAGGCCACTGTGCAGATAGGAATGCAAGATGTGAAGGGGTAAAAAGAGCCTGAATAAGAAGAGTACTGACTTATCCATGCTTAAGTCCCAGTCCTGTTGACTAAGACCCAGTCCCGTTGACTAAGACCCAGTCCCATCTCTGCTTCCAGGAGTCCTCATGCATTTTCTATTTAAGTCATTGGATGAAATACAGTCACAGAACTAGGAGCTTGGATCAGAACTGGTAGTCCTGGTGTCTAAGATCAGAACCAAAACAGAAGCCCTCTCAGACCTCCTTCAAACAGCTGGGAGGTATTGAAAAGAAAAATTTTATGAAAATTATCACAGACCTGGTAAAATTAAAATAGAATTGATATAAATATTTTTTCTTGTCATTCTTTTGCATGAAGGACTCACTTTGGGTCCAGTAGCTGCGCTGACAATAGCTCTAATAGTGACAGGTTTGTGAAACAGGGATATCAGGTGCTTCCTGACCCTGTTAGACATGTATGTTTTTGGCATACAAATCCCTTCAGCAGTCTGGGAAGCACCCAGATTACTGGGTAGTAAATCTTCCCCAGCTGCGCTTGCCTAAGTTTTCTCCCACCCCACCTCTTTTCATGCTGTCTTTCTTCCAGGCCTGGCCCTGGGAGCGCACAAGTGCTCTAACATCTGTTTCCGCAGAAAGAGGCAATAGCAATGCTGACGTGAGAGCCCTGATGGTCTCCTCATCCTGTGCCATGGCCCTGTATACATGGCAAAGCAGAAATTTTCAAAAAGACTCTTTATGATAACAGAGGAACCAGGAAAGGATTTTTCTTGAAACAATGTCCTGGAACCTTTCAGAAAAGAAATAACTCAACCCAGAAGTGCACCATTATACGTGACAGCCCGTCAGATAAGTAAAATGATCTAAAAGATACTAATATAACAAAAGGCAATGGAATGAAAACAGAGTTCCAAGAAAACCAACAACTGGAGCTTAGACCCTAATTCCTTTGGTGCCTTTGAACACATCCCACAACCCCTGTTTAGCAGTGAGGGGAGGTGGCAGCTCAAGGAGCAACCCTAAGCTTCTTCACCAGATTCCCCAAGGGAGCACTATGGAGCACTAATGAGAGTAGGATGGTGCTTTCAGTGACACACCGTGAAGCTTCTGCTTTAGGGTGTTTGTCTTATATCCTTAACTTCATGTTAAGGGACTTAAAGCAGACAAGGTCTTCAGGGCAAGATAGTATCTGGATGTGTGTCTTATCACACCCATTGCTCTAGGGCCTTGAAGATAATATAGATCTCTAAAACCTACTGCACCATAAATCATCTTCACCATTTTCTTCCCACTGTGACCCTCACCTCCCCCTCATAGCAGATCAAAGTCTGTTATAAAGTAGCTGACCATTTCAAGCATTCATCCTCCTCTGTGGATAGATTGCAGAGCTTGTACCAGAACAGGGCCCCCCTGTGAGCCAGCTCACCCAAGGTAATGTGACCCATTTGAACTCATCTTACTAAACATTACAGACCTGGCTGAAGAACCAGCTCAGATGGAATTATATTCTCAAGACCTAAATACTACTCATTTTACTCTTTGCCAGCGGAACCAACAGAGACTTGCTCTGATTCTGTAGCTCTTTAAAAAGCTAATTTGTGGAGTAAGCTCAGGTGAAAACAATATTTCTTTCAGACCTCATATCACCCTATTCAAAATAAGAAGTACACTTTGGTCTGAAGGATAAAGAAGGTTTCCAGACACAAGGAGGAAACAACTGAAATGGAACAGTGGGCTTTTAAGTCACATTGTGCTTGAGCAGGATTATAATGCTCTCAGGGCTGTGTCCCGAATCCCTTCTTCAAACACTTCAGCATAATCAGCTTTTTAGGCCTTTCAGCTCCATGCGAAATGGCAGTAATGCCAACGCTGTCCACATGAGCCAAATCACCTCCAAATAAGACATACCAGTATTGTCATCACAACACTCCAATAAAACTATGCGGCAATAAGGAAATCAGGTTTCTTTATTCTGCACTGGAAGAGAGTCTATCATCATTCTCCTCTTAGAAGCAGGGTTACCAAGCCACAAGGTGAAAAAAGAAAAATGGGAAATAAGTTCTTCATGTTGCCAAAGACCAACACCCCTATCATAAGAGATCCTGATGTTTCTGGATACAGCAGTATTACCAGAAGATTACCATGTGACATTACAACACTCTGGAACATGCTGTTCTTGCTGGGTGGGTGCACAGGGAATGGACAGAGGCTTTACCCTGAACACCTCAGTACCGAGATAACCTAGAAAGCTTCTCTGCGATTGCTTCCCGAGATGCAGTAATTGATTATGTTGACACGTCCAGTCCCTCCAGGGCAATGTTAAAACAGTTCAATGGACACCATTGTGGTGTAAGCTGAGCTGGTAAACTTTTCCCTGGACAGGTAGCTAAGAGGTGAAGAGATAAGAAACTGGTTACTCAACTATAACTGGGGAAAATTCTGGTCTTAAAACTTCACTACCAGCTCACTCAGTTGGGTGCTGGTCTTGTTTAGGAGGTAACCAAAACAATCAGTGAGTTCTGGTGCTGCCTAGCTGAGGCTGGTGACCAGCATCCTGTGCTCCTCTGCTAGGCTGTTCTCCACTGATAACTACACTTGCAGGCTATAGACAGCAATGCTTCACATAGCTAATTACCAGCTCTAAGTTGGCAATAACCTACTGGAACGGAGTGAAGATCAGCAGCCTGAACCTTGTCTCAGCTGTCACTGGGACTTTAGCCATGAAGATTTCAGCTGCCAACAGCCATGAATGATGCCATATGTACAGTAAATTTAGGGTGTCAAAGGCTCTGTCACACTTTAAAACGAGTGTATTACTGGCATTAGAGACAAGAATGGACCACCTGGGCTGTCACAGATAATACCATGGCTACTCTACGGGCATTGACAATTCATTGTGAGATGGCAGCCACCTTACATGGTGTGTGTTGGAGAGGTTTGGACTACAGGGCTCCATCTCTGCATCTTGGGCAAGCAGGAGGAGGATATTTGTCCATGCCTATGGGGACAGGCTTTCCGTAACAGGCTAGTTATGGATGAAAAGCTGGCATGTAAACAGGCATGTTCTGACCAAGCTTGTATCAGAGCTCAGCCTCATAAATTGTAGAACTACACACACATATAGCCTTCAGGAATTTATTACAGATCAATTCTGTCTCATCTGTTATTCAGATATCTGTAAACTGACCAGCATAGCTGTGCGGGCTACAGCTGTTTTTTAAGAAAAAAAAAAAGTCTTTGCAAAAATACCAATTCATTAGAAATTCAACTTTTCATAGGAACATACAACTTACGACAAATTTATTGCCAGAAAAAGTTTGTGTGTTTTTTTGTTTTTTCCCCCAAATCCAGAATGAAATTTATTTTCAAAATGAGGAAAACCACAGAACTTCCTCAATACTATAGCAGTATTAACCTTTTTCTGGGTCAGGTTGGTAGCCTAGGATCAAGTCTCCCTTCTGCACAAGGCATGGGTCTTCAGCATTAGACTTTGCTGGGATAATTTATTTTACTTACACAAATAGCTTTCAAGAGACTTGGGTTTGTTTTGATACAGAATAAAAACATATTTTTAACCATGGAAAAGTTCTGTAGAATGAAAGAACAACTCTCAGCCAGCTCTACTCCCGCAGTTCAGGTCAACAACTTGTTCACCAGAGCACTGCCTGGACAATAAAAAAATACTGGAAAATAAAAAGATGTAAGTGACCCTCTCTGAAGAGTTCCTGACAATTTGAGCTGAATCTCAGTACAATATCTTTATCACAATACCATCTTTCCTCTCTGAAACTGTCACTGTCACTATAGTAACTGCCATATTAAAAAAAGTTCCCCTGCTAATCTTGAAATATGAACATATACCTAAAATAGCCTGCTTACTGTACCAGTAATATCACCCAAAGATTTTGCAGTGCTTTCAGAGACATCATAAGCATTAAAGTTATAATCAAGAAACATTTTGTATTTGATAGAATAAGTCTGTTAGCTGTCGCATATGGAGTTACGTGGCTTCATCTCCTTAATGAATTGTATATACAGAAGAAATAATGGAAAAGAGAGAAAAGGTGGAAATTGCTTTAGAAGGGAGACATGGCTAGATTGTGAAAGACAAAGTAGAAATTCTTTTCCACTTTACAGCTGTTACAAGAGCAAGTGGTAGTCATGATAACATGCAATCTCTTTTCATATTGTTGGAAGATAACATAACTGCATTGCCATGAGCAGACACAACTCACCATGTCTTGTTTGCCATTGTTCTCCATGATGAATTGCTCCTGGATTCTGAAAATCACTAGGAACTACTGTGAAACATTACATGTCACATAGAGACAGCCAAGGGATAAGGCAGATCCCTACTGTACAATATATAAGGATCAGCATAAATTAGAGCTAGCACATGATCTGCCCTTCTGTGTGCAAAGAAGGATTTTCTCCCAAAGTAATTAGGCTTTATGTGCATAAAGCCTTTTTTACGTTACTTTTTTTATAGATGCCTGATCAGATATTAATCTCTTTATCATCTTCCTTAACCTAAATTTTGTTGCTGTTGTCTTGGATTTTTAGCATGGTAGTGGACACAGATAACAGTCGACAGATAACTGTATCTCAAATCAATAATTTTTGTTTTTTCCCTTTAATTTTTCATTACTAATTGTGACAATTACAGTCAGTTATCCTTGTTCAGCATATAAACACTTAAAAATGGTTAAATCTTTGATATATGAAGTACCAAGCTCTGCTTTAAGTGTCACTGAACTTCCTATTGTTGACTTACATGCCAATAAAAAGTATCCTGCAGGCAATGCTGGACATGAAATAATATTTTTTAGCAATATAGAAAAGATACATGCAGACAGAGAGCCAGCTTTCCACATTGTTCCTCCAACTTATTCTAAACTACAAGCATACACTATGGAGACAAGGAAGCAGGGTGGAATGGGAGTTGCTTATTATCTACCAATCACTGGCTTCTCAGCTGAGAAGGTCAAACAAAAGGAAACACCTGTAATGCCTTTATGGTCAAAATAAATGGATTGGAATGGAAACAGGTTGAAATCTCTTAGTTGTTTGAATTCAGGAAATACTTATTACCTGACAGTGGCCTTCAGATTATAACTGTACTGAAAATTAGCTAGAGCGAGCAACCTACCCTTTGGATCACACCTGGGTACGCAGAGCCACACTGCAGGCTTTCTGTGCAGCTAGGACACCTTGCAGCATGTTGTAGAAGTCTTCATGTTTCCTTGGCCTGAGCTGTTTGGTGCTTCCTTCCTGATCAGTTACAGAAAACCTTGTTTCTTCTTCTGGCTTATGCAGTGAACAGTAAGAAAGCATGAGCAGCCTGTCAGAGCCTATGTGGCATTGTGCATGTCTGTCCTTGCTATGAAGTGGTTGGTTTACTAGTCCAGGCAAATTTGCAGTCTGTTTTAGCCCAACATCCAGCTGTGTCGGTTGGAAGGGCCACTGGAAGGTCAAGCAAGAAGGTTTTGCCTGTGGATAGAAAGGGCGTGAGCAAGATCCCTACATATATTGCAATGTCCTTAGTGATTTTAGGCCCCTCCTATATTCTGTATGTGTTCTATCCCATTGCCTGCACATATCTGTGGTCCAGGCTGAATCTGCTTGCACAGAAGTCAGCTGCAGAACTTCTATTGACCTAAATGGCAATGGGAACAAAGATTTCAGCAAGGGCCATGTGAAGAATAAGCTCTGCATCCCAAAAACAGTGGGCTGCTGAAAGAGAGGAGAAATGAAAACATGAAGCAATCCTGGAAACAAAACAGAAATTCAATACATTTGTAGAATGTATTCTCATTTTTAGATCTCTGCTCAGAGTATCACTAATGAAATAAAACTAACCAAGAAAAAAAAACCAAACAAAACAGCCCTATGCTTCTGTTACGGGCAATGAAATGTAGAAAACTTGAGAAACAAAAGAAGAGTTTGCAGGACGAAACCAAATGGATGACAGAAGCTTCTAAAATTTGATATATTTGTTCAAGGACAGAACTGTAACAGGGCCTTCTCCACCTGTTTCAAAACCAAAATAAAATCTGTCCCCTCCCCAAAAAGAGTCCATGTCTTTACTGAACAATTTAATGCACACCAGCACATTAACTTAATTAAAAGTACTGAAATGTCAGAACTCTATCAAGAAGCTGGGAGCTGTTGGCCTGTGGCCCAATTAGTTCTATTGTTAGCTACTCCTCTAGAATAGTTTTTAATGAACTGGGGATGGATTTGATCAGGAACTGATTTAAAAGAGTAGGTTATAAACAGTATGTTGTTGCAGGGTAGAAGATCAGGTTATGCCCCAAAAGAATTAGCTGTGTCAGACTACGACACTCTTATAACCTCATTTGTGTCAGAAAGAATTTTGTTTCTTGTGTGGAATTTTAAATTGGTTGTTTTCTCTATGTATTTTCTTTAGACAGACAGATGCATTTTTTCAGGATCTTAGGTTTATTATATAGTTTGAAGTTTGCAAGGGAAGGAATAATGACATAGAACAAACACTGTCTAGGTTTACCTGAAACCTTTACAGATATGGGTGTTACACAGAAGGCCTCTGAGAAATTTGGAGTTAGTGCAAGAATTTCCTCAGCTTTAAGAACAAAAAGACACTAACTCTCTATAATATTACCAATACCTGTTGCAATTCTCTGCTAGGATGGCATGGCTTGTCAGAAGCCCAGCTGTGTAAGATGCTAATAATGTCAATAGGCTGATGAGCACCCTTCCCCTGCAGGATTTGGTGGGAGGGGAGGGTGTTCCTGACTTCACTGGAGCACCCCTGCACTTCAGGAAAGGCAACCTCGCTTCTGCTTACTTTATTTTCTACAAAAACATATCCTAAACTCCAGGAGACAAACTGACATAGATCAGCATAATAGGCCATGTACAGCCTTCTCTTATTTTATATCAAGACCTTACCGCGGAAGAACCGAGAACCCACTTAAAATTAGATACAAGTTTAATTCATTTTCTGTCTCAGGGGCCAAATTATCTTTGGTTTTACTAAGTTTTTTTTTTCTTTCTTTACTGTGAACCAAGTTGCATAAATCCAGCCTGGGATCTGAAGTCTTATTAGGTTTCTGTCACAGAAAGAAGGGAACTAATGCCTCTGCAGCTGAGTTTCTAATTACTAATCATATTAATGTTCCATGGGCCAGGACATGACCCTCCCTGTCCCACAGATATTCTGATTCTCCAGTGCTTACAGGTATGAAAAGAGAACGGGTCTACTGAGAAAAATTGTTCTCTTTTTTTCTGCATTAGCCGTTTTACTGACCACTTTAAATAAGAATACCACATTTAAACTGAGTAAACACTGTACTCGTTCTGTCAAACTTCGGTGATCCACCATGCTTTGAAAATAGCTTGAAACCTCTTTTGGTTTATTTAAAAACTTTTCCTTTACAGAGTATTCCTTGGAGATTTGCCATTTCTTTGACAGCCTGGAGACAGACCCATCAGGCAGCATTTCTGGTAATGTATATTGAGAACAAATCCATATAAATTCTGCCTTTCCTCCACGTTTGAGATAGAGTTTAACCTATTATTTAATATAATTACAGAAAAGGTCTGCTTTTCACTTGACTTAGATGATTTAATAATCTAATGTTGTGGTAAGGAAGAGGGTTTATTTGTAGGAAATAGATCCAATCCTTAAAAAAAAATATCAGTAGGGCAACTGAAACACCTCTTTTGTTTCTTGAAATTAAAATAATTCTATTTTTGGAAGATCATGTCAGTAATAAAGTCCAATTTGAGGGCAGATACGTTCAAATTTATTTTGTCCTCCTTTTGGTGCAAGATTTAGAAGGCTTTGGCAGAGTTATGCATCTGAGTCAGCCTCAGCATAAATGGGCATTGTTCTACCTATGTAATACAGCCTAGTAGTTCCCAATCTTAAAAAGGCCTAAAGGAATAATCAAATCACACTCTTATAATGCCACATGCGGATTTTAGACTAATCCTTATCTTCTCCCTGAGTGAAATGGGATAAAATACCTGTTTTACTGAACTCAGTCTAATAGATTCACTTTACTGAGGGAAGCTAATGCTAACACTCATTTCCATGGAAACAGAGCTTGCAGAGGCATCTTACTTACATGCAGTGTTTTGGGTTATGTGAAAGAGAGTTTGGGTCCCACTTTCCACACAGTCTAAACTGATTATGTACTGCAAATATGCATCACCAATCTCCACGTTATGACAGTCGTCTTCCTCTGGGGACTCGGTACCCCCCGTGAGAAGCACTCCCACCGACTCACGCCTCTGCGCTTTCCGCAGGCTCTGCCCCACCCATACTTGCTGCAGAGCGCCAGCTGCCAGCTTCTGCTTGCCTTTTTATCAATGAATTTATTTTTAGTGGGTTTGAAATTAAGAGATGCTGAACCATGTGCTGCCCTTTGTGTACTGCCTCTGCACTGGCTGGGGTAACGGAGAGGGAGGGCGCAAAGGCAGGGTAGTGTTTCGACCTTTTTATCTGCAATTCGGCATTGCAAGCTGGACCACAAAGCGCAGAGACCAGCTGAGCTATACATGTGGCATTTCAGCACAATAGTTTTTGTGAGCAAAGAATGCTTGTCCTCTGCCTTTGATGGGGCTTATATTTTGGAAGTGCTCTAATCTCATCTGAGTTCTGAAGTTTCTCCAGGTGCAAAGAGCCTGAATACACGAAACCATCACGGTAGGCAGCTGCTTAGGAATCTCCTATTTGTTGCCATAGTTCTTACTTTGAAAGAAGAGAATATATAATAAAATTAATCTAATTCTGGTACCTTAGTGTGTCTAAGTTAGCCAACAAGGACCTTGTGAAAATCCTGTTATTCTTCAAATAGAAAACGATTACGTTCTTTATCTTTCAAAAAAGCAGGGTATCTTTCCTGAGTTTCTTTCTTTTGTCTGTCTGATTTGATTTAGTTTAATTCCTTCAGGCTTTGCTGTTCATTTCTCATCCTGTTTGAGTGCACTATTAGTGAGTTCACTTTTCATTTATTATTATTTATTTGCACTATCTTAATGCATAAGGACCTACATTCCTTTGTTTAAAGAGCTGTATAAATCACCAAACAAAGCGAAACAAAAAAAAGCATGCACTAGAAGTAGAAGACTAGGGATGGCAGACTAATCCAGACAGGCAGAGAAATTCTAAGAAACATCGCAACTGTATTTGTCAGCATGACAGGAAGGGGTCTTAGAGCACCATCAGCCTAAACATTTAAGTTCTTGTTAAGCAGGATCGCAAAGACGACTTTGACAGGCAATTTTGCAGGAAAGACCTGTGTGACAGATTAACATTGACAAATTTTTGAAATGGATTTGCATTTGCAAAGGACCGGCATCAGGCCTATACACAATCTCTATCTTGAATTAGGTCTTTAAGTAAAGCGAGTGTGGGAAAAGGTGGAAGTCTGGACTACAAATAGCATTGTTAGATGCTGGAGTAGAATCTTTACTTCTTGGTGGTAACAAGCTATATAATGTACACATACATGATTGCATACATGTACAAAGAACATCACATACATACACACAGGCAAATATAGTCCAAGGAATATGTTACTACCTAGAATAATCTGGATGGCTCAGCCCTTCATCTTTCTTCACTACTCAGTAATATAAGAAATCCAGATTCATACAAAATTGCCATCAGCATTGTTTTCCCAAACTGCATTACACTTCACAAAGGCAAATGTTTGCAGGCTGAAAGTGAGCATGGTCTATTTTTCCCTGCAGTAATTTGTTGGAGGGGAGAGCTTCCCGTTTCAGAGCTCTCAGGCAGTCAACACTGCAGAATACTAAGCAGGGCTTCCCCCCATGTGCTGTTTCCATGGGGTATTGCATAGAGAGGGAAGGGGCATAGACTGACAGAAGAAATATGTTTACAAATGCCAAGGACAATTTATTTTTTACAAGCAAACCTAAGGAAAAATATGTCAAAAATATCTCAGCGTGAGAAACTGCATACCATAGTTAGTCCCTTGGCTTAATGTATCAGAAAAATATATGCACCTCAAGCTGATCCCGCCATGATCTCTCCATCTGTGGCACATCATTTATTCCAGTAGTGTATAAGCTGCATTCATTAATACAATATTATTCCAGGTTCATCAAAAATGAGTGTTACAGGTATGAACCTAGGGCCATGTTTGAATTTAAATCTGGATTGTCAGTAAACTATTCAACCTTTCAAAAAATGGCACTTGACATGGGCATTTTTCAGATTGCCAGGCTAACAAAAATGCATATGGGCTATACAAATTTGAATTTTCCTTAGGTTTATGTTTTAATCAACATGCATTTATTATTTCTGACCCTTAACACATCCAACTGTATAATGAATTTGTATTTATAATATTTCTTTCTTGTGTTGCAAGATGGTCCCAGCTCCTGAGCTTCTGTAATAGTAGGCAACATACTAAACCTGAGCTAAGACACAGAGTCTGCTTCAAATAATTGTACAAGGTTTTAACTTCCTTTCTGAAGAAAATTGTATCATATTCTGCTAACGCTGACAGCTTGCATCTGTGTCCCAGGAAGCTGCCTGTAACAACTGACCTTCTAGTTACAAAAATCAAGAAAAATCTACAATAGCTCCAGTAACCAGTCACTCTTAATAGGATTTTGCTACGCATCCTCCTCTGCTTTGCCCAGGGAAAGTTCATTTCAGGTTGCATACAAGCAGTCTGGGTGGTTGGTGCATTTACAAAGGTTGCCAAAGCAAGGGCTGGTGCAACCCCCAGCACCTGCCTGCACCGACAAATCTATCAGCAGGAATTCAAGCTCTGCTGGTGCTACCTGTCTCTCACAGCATGCTACGTCAAGGAAAGACAGCAGAGGGGAGCAAACCAAAGGTTGATCTTGGCAAGGATATGGTGCAGTGGTGGAACTGCTGCTTGGAGAAGTCCCAGCACCTCCGTGAGGCCCAGCCCTCCTCCCAGCCCGCATCCAGTTGAAAGCCTCCTCCCCACCAGACACGGGAGGCTGAGGAGAGAGGCACAAGGCCAGAGAAGGGCACATCCCTTGGAGCATCCAGCCTGGTGGCTTGGGGCATGTGTTGATGCAGAGGACTCACTGCGCCTGCGCTGGGACAGTGGACCAGCTGCTCTGTGATGAGGAGTGCTCTGCGTGTGCACAAACCTCCTCTGTTCTCTTCTGCCTAACCCTTCCCTTCTCCTCAGAACTGTGTACATCCATGTCACTCCACAGCTACACCTCTTCTTTTCCTCCCCTGCCCTCTTCTACCTACTACACCACTTTTTAATTTCCATTTACTTGTTACTCTGCTGTGCAGCCTACTTGAAAGAAAGTGCTTAAAGAGGACTAAATGACATTCAAGGATTACCTTGTTGATTTTCACGTTGTGTACTTTCCCTACATCTGTTTCATTTTTAAGTAAAATAAATGCACTTCTGCACTTTTAAGGCTCTTCAGGACAGACCCCATGTACTGTTCTGTGCACAGATGGGCTCCCAAGTCAGTCCTTAGGTACAGCTGTACCAAACATAACTAATAAATAAATAACAGTGTTTGCAAAGGACTGCAAACAGCTACGGCTCTAGATTTTGTATTAAGATATTCCATGAGTGATTATCAGACTATACATATGTTGTTCTAGAAATCTTCTCAGCTCTGTGAAAGTCTTTGACTGACCACAACTCCTGGTTTTCCAAGCTCCATCTTTGGATATCTAACACAACTGCTTGTTCTGGCTTCAGACTACTCTAATGTTATAAATACTTCTACTTCTTAGACTCTCAAACAAATTACATCCATGATGATGATAAATTATGGTTTTCAAAGTTCTCAAGAGGTTTGAATGATTACTTTGTTGTTGTTTTATCCTATTTCCTACTTCATTATGTAAAAGATTATTTTTTTTAAATAGAGCCAAATAGAAAGCACTGATGTGTTCGAGAAGAGCTGGCAAATGACACTTGAGAGCCCATGCCCTTACATAAGCAAAGGGTATGCCTGGTCATTTCGGGTAAGGACAAGTGATTCTAATTTTCCAAAACAGTCAGAAGTATTATTTACCCTGTTTTTAATGCAAGGAAAAATTAGGGGCTGTGGAATAAAAGAAATCATGCTGATTGACGAAAAGGTTGTAGTTAATAAAGCACTGTCAGAATCTTATGTCTTTTCTGGATATATCTCAGGTTTGTACTGACATACTGAAACCTCCATCACACATGCCAAAAATCAAAGAATTTAAGCTTGACACTGATCTCAAACCAGGCTGGTCTTCCAGTTTCCTGGGACAGGCTGGGAACTAGCTGCCACTTTCAACTGGTGATGACTGCACACTTTGAGAGATGCAAATTAAATTATACGAGTGCTGATAATTTTACAGAGTCTTTCTTTTCTTAGCCCACATACCCAGAAAGACAGGCAATTTTCTTCATAATTCATCAAGGAAAGAATCGTAGAGCACCATAACCCACTGCAGCACGGGAATTGTGAGCTCTGTGCCCAGACAGCCTGGGACACACATGCAACTGCAGTGAAACAGGTAGTGTTGAACTCTTACTTTTCTCACTCTTACCGTAAGAAAGGGGGTGATTATGAGAGAAAGATTTTTTTTTTCAATTTTTTTCTCCAGAAAGCAGTCTCTGTCCTCTCTGTAGACCAGTGGGAAGACACTTTATCTTTCATAAATTAGGGACCTTAGAGACTTTAATGTCTCTAAGGGAAGATCTGGTCTCTGGCTAGGGCCTGAATTCGAAACCATCAACACTCCTCTGATAAAGACTTCTTATTGCTTTTGCTACTCTGAACTGGTTACTGTGTTAGCAAGCCTGAAGTCTGTTCTCAGAGAAGTTATATTTAAGCATGATTTGCTGTATGCAATAAAGTTTACTTTACTATATTTACTATTTACTATAAATTGAAACTTTCTCAAAATGACCTTTCTTTTTTTTCTTTTCAGCAGTCTTACTTTCTCCTTAGGCTAACCTACTAAGTTCAGTTCTCAAAAAGGAAAAGGAAATATCCTCCAGAATGACTTGCAAATTGAACACTTATTGCATGTAGATTACAGTAATGCATAGAGTTCCCAACTAAATATGTCATTCCTCAGTGCTGAAAAATTTAGCAACCCTGCAGTGTGAACCTGTCCCTGCCCAAAGCCATGGGCAATCCATACTAGCAAAATCATTGATAGCTTTCTTACATGTCAACATTTTCTTTAATTTTGATTTGACAAAAAGAAGAGAGGGGATCTGACCACCATTAAATGATTAGTTGTAGCAGAAAAGAGCAAAGAATAGGCCTGATTCATTCTGGCTTTAAAAGATTAGAAAGCTGCTGGATTTTAAAGAATTTCATGAAGTAGAGTGCCAGGCCAGAATACTGCCCTGTATTGAAACTAAACACACTTTTTTGCCTCCTAAATCTAACTTTTTTTGAGAGTGGAAAACATATTTCTAGTGACTTATATAGTTCCTCCTCCTCATGCTGATTGAGGGGATACACAGGACTAGGAAAATGGCTAGGCTCTATTTCACATAAAGATTTGAATTGCATTAGCTGTATGTGGGGAAAAGAGTTTATACCCAGTATCAGTGTGCTTATATAAGTAGAGCATATTCTGAAACAGGAAGGGAATATACTTTATTCCTAAAAATATTTTCATACTAGTATTCTTGTGCTTAAACCAGAATTTTACAGAGATAATTATTTTAGTATACAAAAAAAAATCTGAGATGCAAAGGCATTATTTGTCTAATGACTGCTTTGTTAAAGGTTAAGACAAAACTTTGAGACATGTATAATTTGGACAACAACAGAAAAGGTTTTTAGTTCCTTGGTCCTATGGAAAATACTCAACTGGATACATACTTGTTCCATCCAGACCTTTTCGCTATACTGAAACTAATTGCATCTTGAGCCTAAATCTTCCTTCAGACAGAATAACATGGGACTAAATTCTGCTTTCTGATATAGCAGTATTAATCTGGAATAAGGCCTTTGAAGTGGGATTCATTTTCATGCAACATACTTTTCAATATATTCACTGTTTGCAGGTTTTATTTGGAAATCTCACTTTCATCAGCTTAAAGCATCATGCTAACAATTAAAATAATAAGTAATAATAACAATAACTGGCAGCGCAGCAACATACTCCTCTCTGAGGATCTGACTGCTCCTCAAAAAGGTGAATGATTGCTAACTCATAGGAGGAGACTGAAATACACAAGACACATGAATTAAAGAGTAGAAACCACCTCCTTAAAAGCATCCTAAAATGTCCCTGGGGCACCACAGTGCAGCTCCCACGGGGCAAGGGGAGGGGAGCAGGGTTGGTCTGGTGATGACCAGTGGTTTTTCTGCCTCTACCTTTCCCAGGGACAACACGGGAGCTGCTGGAACCTACCCCTGCCTCGAGCTACATGACATGTGTGCAGTCACACCGGCGCTTTTGGGAAGCAGCTGAGGGTGGTGTTTGTCTCCAGCAGTGGCGTGGGGAGAAGTGCAGGCTCCCACATTTTGTGGCTGATCTGAGAGAACAGCGAGGCAGCGTAACATACTGCCAAGTGAGGTGGCTTATCATTATCACTGGGGGAGTTCAAACGCTGGCTAATAAAAGCCTACAGGGATTAATGTAATGCAAGATCCTGCTTGAAGGAGCTGGTATGGGTAACTTAACGTATTTTTTGTCTCCTCCTGCCCCCCACCCCAGTCATTCATCTATTTTTCTCTTTGATTTGCTTATTAACCTGTGATTTTTCTGCTTTTATGCTTTACTTATTTCTTCTGTTCTATCGTGTGAGGTCTGAAGCAAACACTAATTAATAAAAATTTGCTAAAAAATCTCATCACTGCAGATAATGTCTGTTTCTCCCTGTCGTAAGATAACCTTCACACTCTTTGACGTGCTTCGCCTGTGCTGTGGGTTTTGAAAGCAGCTGCAGTTGCAGGCAAGGCATCTGCTGCTGCTGCCTGCCCTCTGAAACATCTTGAAGCTGCAGTCAGGAAGCACTTGCTGGCATACCAACAAGCCATCATGTACACAAGCATTTGGGGTTTGTCTTCGCAGAGGAAGCTATCTTGAAGGGAAGGGGTATGATTACAGTGCCACTCTCCAGCTGCCAGCTGGGACACACAGGTCTTGAATCAGCCCCTGAAACCCCAAACGTGTAGCCAAGATGCCTAAAGTAGGAATATCCTCACCCCACGTTTCCTCTTAGCTGTCACAGAGGTGCCTGTTCTTCACTGCACATACAGGGAAGGCAGGGAGGCAAGCCTCCCAGCTGAGGCACCCCCACTGAATACTTTAAATTAGCTTCTGTGAGGTCCCTGCAAGCATGGGAGTATTTTCTCCACTGCTGTGCACACCCAGTCCCCTCCAGGTGCTGGCATAGACAGAGCTGCCAGCTATCAAGCTGTGGTGGCATCTTCAGGTGGCCCTGAGGCCATCCTGGTGACTACAGAGCCCGCAGCCACAGCTTCAGCCCACACTCTGGATTTGAAGGCAGAGGGGGGTCACTTTCTGTTGAACGTGGGTCTCTGGTTTGGAAAGGTGCTGTCCGGTGTGCAGGTGCGAGTAATGTTAGCACTGCGAGAAAGGCTGGTGTGCACAGGAAAGGGGAATGGTGGCACCACTCAAAAAAGTTATCAAGATCTTGGTATCTGAAAAGTGGTTAGGTAGTCGCAAGACTCGAGACCTGCTGACCAGCTGTGCTTAGACTCACAGAATAATTTAGGTTAGAAGGGACCTCAGATGTCACCTAGTCTGAACTGCTCCTCAAAGCAGGGCCAACCTCCAGCTACAGCAGTTCATAGAATCATAGAATCATTAACATTGGAAAAGACCGCTAAGATTATCAAGTCCAACCATCAACCCAACAGCACCACGCCTCCTAAACCATGCCCTGAAGTGCCAAGTCTACATGTTTTTTGAACACCTCCAGGGATGGTGACTCCACTACCTCTCTGGGCAGCCTGTACCAATATTGACCACTCTTTGAGTAAAGACATTTTTTCTAATATCTGATCTAAATGTCCTCTGATTAAGCTTGAGGCCATTTCCTCCTATCACTAGTAACTTGGAAAAGGAGACCGACACCCCCCCACTACAACCTCCTTTCAGGTAGTTGTAGAGAGCGATAAGGTCTCCCCTCAGCCTCTTCTCTAGACTAAACAACCTCAGCTCCCCCAGCCACCCCTCATAAGACTTGTTTTCCAGACTCCTCACCAGCTTCAGGTCTTTCTACCTGCATGTTGAAAATCTCAAAGGGTGGAAATTCAACTGTATTTTGAAGCAATGTGACCCAGTGCTTGCCTGTTCTCCGTGTGAAGATGTTTTTCCATACAGATAGTCCCCTGTAACTTTTTAGTTGAAAACAGCATTATGACAGGACAGGACAAGGGGCAATGGGCACAAGTTGGAGCATAGGAAGTTCTACCTCAATATGAGAAAAAACTTCTTTCCTGTGAGGGTACCAGAGCAGTGGCACAGGCTGCCCAGGGAGGCTGTGGAGTCTCCTTCCCTGGAGACATTCAAACCCCGCCTGGATGCGTTCCTGTGCCCCCTGCTCTGGGTGTCCCTGCTCAAGCAGGGGGGTTGGACGAGATGATCTCCAGAGGTCCCTTCCAACCCCTGCCATTCTGTGATGCTGTGATTCTGTAATACTCCTCCTTAACCTTCTCCTCTCCAGGTTGAGCAAGCCCACATCTTTCAGCCTCTCTTCACATGTGTTGTCCAGCCACTGAACTTGCTCCAGCTTGTGAACATCTCTCCTGTATGTGGGGGGCTAAAACTGGACACAGCACTCTGAGTAATGAATAGAGGGGAATGATCAGCTTTATCTGTCTATAACCACTTAATTGCCAACTATGTACAAATATATTCAGCTTATTTATAAGCAAGGTTGTCCTGGATTTTGTCTTGGTATTCTTGAATGTCCCAGCAGAATCCAGGGTTAGGCTTCCTTGCCTAGGTGAGGGAGGAACATCTGATACTAGGTTTCTCAGAATAGTCCTTTGTCCTGCCTGTGATTCCAGAAAGATGTTGCTAGAGCTGGAAGGATTTTGTTCATTTCCAGAGTAATTTCACAATTCCCAGGCTCATATTTTCTGTAGCACAGTTCTCTTTTCTATTAACTAGGCTTGCTCAGCAGTTCATATCCACTTTGCTGACACTTAAGTCTTTTGGCGCATGTGCCTTGTTCATTTTGAGCTCATTGCAGCTCAAAAGGGTTTAAAAAATAAATCTAGTCTTGGCTGTCTGAAGGCCCAACTGTCAGGTAAAACTCCATGTGGTTGCAGCTAAAAGTGCTCTTTCAGAAGATGCCACTTAGAATCTGCCCACATAAAGTATCTCCAGAGGAATATGAGAGAGATGAGACGAGTAGTTGAATGAATGCAGAGTGCATTAAAAGGTACAGACTGCCAGCACAAAGCGGGAGATGTCAAAGAGGCTCAGGAATGTCCTGTTTACTGATGTTGCGCAGCTCTGCACACAGGTCAGGCAAACAGCTGGCATATGGCGAGAGAGAAAGGGTGACACAGAGGGTGGCTGTAGAGAGGGAGGAAAGAGGTGAATCTCCATTGACTGAGACAGGCGGAATGACTTGTTTGGATGGCTGCTGGCAAGGACTGCAACCTGCACAACCTCTGGACAGCCAATCTTCGCCCTGTTTCATATGTTCCACCACAGAGCTGGGGGCAGCAGTTGTACAGTTTGTGCTTTGCATCAAGGCATGTAGTTTTTGCACACTTCTTGACTCTGTATTTTTTGGTAAAAGCAAAAAACTTTCCAACTCTTTATTTGCCTGGGCAGCTGGGACAACTGCAGAGGTCTCTGCCCTCCAGCAAGCTTTGGCTGTGGTTTCACAACGCAGAGTGCTCGGCAGCCATACCAACCCCAGGCACCCTTGTCCTGCCCACTGCTCAGTTCCTGCCATGGTGTGCTGGATCCCCGTCACACTCAGACAACAGCTTGCACTGATGACAATGAGCTTTAAAAACATTCCCCAACAGATTCCGAAACTGCTGTATCATGAAACCACAGCCTCACTCCCTACTCAGAGCGGTAGTCTCCAGTCTGTACCTCCTCCTGCCATGGTGAGAGTCTCTTTCCAAACCTCAGTGGTTTCTACTACCACGCTGTGGTGTGAATGTGAAACCTTCCTGCAATATCTGGCAAGTTTCTTAAAAGGGATTTGTCAGTCCATCTGAGGCACCACAGCTGTGATGGCTGTGCCATTGCTTGCCAATTAGATGTACTCAACCTTAGCGGCTGCTAATCACATTGATATGGAAGGGGAGGATATCAGAAACTTTGCTCTGCCCTTTTTGTACTTGAAATGATCCTCTGAAAGAATTTCTTGCATATTGGGGGTCCAGACTTGGTATTAAGCACTAAACACCTCCTCATCTGTCACTTGTCTTCTCCCCTAGTCTTAGATAGGTAGACATGTAGTAGTAGATAGAGACAGGAATATGGTCGTTGCCCTCAGATGCCTCCTTTGCCCCAGAACTTCTGCTATGCCAATATCAATAAATGAGGTGCACCCAGAAACTTGGCTGTGTTGTTCATTCTTTAGAGCAGTCCCTTGCATAGGTTGGCCTGAGTAAACTACGACTCATAAATAACTCAAGGATTTCAAAGTTCTCCCGGGTATGGTTCAGGAACTAGCACAAGCCAGGGACTATCTGCAATAGACAATATGCATATTGCTACCATTTTGGAGAGGAAAAGAGTTTAATAATATGGATACATGCTGTGTCATTTGGCCTCAGAAAAAGGCCCTGAGGGTCTTTAAAATAATTGCAGTTTCTTTTTCTGGCACTGGGATCTGATCCTACTACTTCTTTCTACAATTTGCCCTTCCCAATTTCCTCTGCCCCCAGTTTTGCTTCTGATGTTGGCTTGGTATTCATGCCTTCCTTACTGTCACTAATAGTAGGGCTGCCTGCTACTATTTTGTTAAGAGTTTCACAGCTGACTTCTTTCTAAAAATATCAGATACTTAAACTAAGAAGCTGTATGAGATTCATACCTTTCCTATTTAAGAAGGAAGAAGGAAAGACAAGAAGAAGCAAAAAGAAGAAAAAAAGGAAATAAAAAAACCCACAACAAAAAGGAAGCTAGACCTAAATGTTCCCTTCCAGCAAACCAGCGAATTTTGAAAATATGAAGTAGATTGAACCTAAAGGCTCAGAAATCTAGAGGTATGCAAAAACAGTTCCTTAAAAATTGATCACTATTTAACCCAAATTTTGGAAGATGTTCCATTCTGATTTAGCAACAGGGCTGAAGGAACAATTCTGATCCAGAAAACTCTCACCTGAACAGAGGTTTTGCTCTTTTCTCAGTTTTACCAGTTCTGTACTGAGGCAAACAAATTGCATCCAATCCAGGGGAGCTAAGGAAAACCTGATCCATGCTAGCATCACTGGAAGGAGAATGAGGGCCAAACTGAGGGCCTGTATTTCAGGTGGGTATAAATCTCTTTTCTTCCAGAAAAGAATATAAATAAAAAATGTTTGGGACAAATTAAAAGTTGACATCTCCAGGCCAGCTGACCACAAAATTTAACAGTCCAGAGATTTGCTTATCTTCCAGAAATAACACAGAAACAGATTCTTTTTGACAGCTACAAAGTGAAATGATTGCACATGGCAAACATATTTAAGCTTTGAAAGTTTAATCTTCACTTGGAAATCTTTTCTGGCTGTTGTCTGTGTTCAGATAATAATTTCCCAGTAATACATCAGCTTCTTCTGTGTCTCTAGCTGGAGACTGAAACTCTGAGTTTGCCTAGTGCTCCTAGGAACAAGCCTGTGGATGCTACCTGCCCTGTAAGTGCATCGGTGATGTATTTTAAACCAGTTGCTGGAAGGCAGGTATATTTTATTGTTCTTTTTCACAGTAATGCTTTTTATCAGCTGTAGACAAAATTAGTTCTCCGGTTACTCCATAGTTTTATATGGCTAGAGTGACTTGGGATCTGTTGCTTACCTGATTGATACACATACATATTAGTAAATAAGAATCATAAGAAAACCTATCTGATTATTTCCCACAGGAGATTCAATGGAGCCAGGAATTCACTCTTCAAAGTGACTTGTAGAGAAAGTGTTTGTTCTATGCAATATTTATTATTTTGTTTAAAATTTTGGATGAGGACGTAACTTTAAGAATGGCTACAGAACCACTGTCTACTTAATTCTGTTGCTGTTGAGAAACAATCTCAGATTCTCACTAAATAATAATGCCTTCTCATGCCATATTTCTCCTTCAATGAAGCATCTGCAAAGCTAAAAAATACTCTTGACATTCATTACATCCCTTGATAATTCATTAAAATCTTTGATAATTTTGTGTACATTAAACTTAACCTGCAGTTTGCAGAAATCTGATAATCAAGTGTTGAATGACGTGGATGTCATCTTAGAGATAACTTTTGCCTTCTAAACAAAAGCTAATGACTACAAATAAGTAGGTCTGTCTGGCTTTCTGAAGGCATAAGGGAAGTGACAGACTGGTACTGCGCTCGCTGACAGTGCCTACGAATCACAGAAGGTCAGTTAATTGTGCTACCAGATGCTCTGCAATTGGAGAGGAAAGTACATGTACCTTGTTTGTGCTAAGCCTATTAATGCAGTCATTAATTGCAGACTCCTGCTCAAACAACATCCTGAATGTAAAATAAATGAAATGTTATTGAAGGGATTGCTTTTATTCCAACCTGATTTTCAAACAAAGACATAGAACTGTAGTTTGTGCTTGATAATCATTACATAGACAATGTCACTGTGTGTATAGCACCTAGAAAGAGACAAAATGAGGACCACCAGTTAATTTATTTTCTGAAAACACCTTTCTGAATTCTTTTCTTTAAAGTGGCTCTAAGTGCAAAACTCCCCAGTGAAAAGCTTCATCAGGCTTACACTTCAGCATTGGCAGTGTCATTTGATAGCTCAGGCAAGTACATTTTTCCTTGTTTAACACGGCATTGTCGTCTTGGGCTTAAAAATGATGGCCTGGATATTGTGCTTTACTGTTCAGTTCTTGGCACAAAGGAATCAGATATACCTTTATCTTTGTGATTCTTAGGGGCATCTGGGATCAGATCTAGTCTGCAATGCAAGATACACGTGCTGCTCAGGCTGCTGCATTTTACGGGTGAAGATGTTCTCATTCATGCCGTTCTTCTTCCTTAAGATTATTTTTGCACCAACAGCCAAGGCAGGTTGCATGCAGATATGCTTTGTCAGATGCGGCTCAACGGGGAATTACTGAGAAGACAAACCCCTAGATAGTTAGCAAAGCAGAGTCATGCCAGCTGTCTTTCTTGTACAGTATCAAGAAGCTACATCAGAAAGGGACTACATTGTTCTTCCTATTCGATTTAAGAATAAGTGCACTTTTGTGCTTCACCATTTGAGATACATGTTCTTGCAAGACTGGGAGGCCTGACATACGGAGAAATCTGAAATCCTGAATTTTTACCTTATTTCTGAGTTAGAAACATTTCCTCCCTTGAGAAAGTTTGAAATCCTCCCAGAGGACATTTAAGCAAAAAGATTAAGAATTTCAGTGGAACAGTGTTCTGCTTCAATTTCAGTTTCTTAAAACACATATTTTGGTAAGCAGATATAACACTGCAGGAACAATATGCTAATAGTAGTATATTTTTGAAATTATCTAAAAGCTCATTTTAAAACTTTGCATTGGAATGGTTTGTTCTGTGTGTTCCTTCAAAACTGACAGTTTCAGAATGTGTTTGTCTCTGATGGAACTGAATTCTGCAAGGGGAAACAATTCGGTCAGAGTTCCGCTCTAGTGTGAACCTGCTGCTCCCAGGTACGGCGACAGGCAAATTACACGCGTGTATGTACCCATCTTTTATTTGACCGCGGTTTGTTGTACAAATGCGCCACAGCATCTATCAACAAAATGGAAAACAGAGCAAAACTGTAATTGTGCAGTCAACACATTGACAGTTTTTAGTCAAAGTGCTACTAAACATCTGTGAAAGAAGCCCTGTAACAAAAAGTATCTGTCACAATTATCAGGTCAGTCATACTTATTCCTCCTCTAACTTTCTCAAAAACAGGCCAATCCTTACTTAGCCCCAGTTCTAACAAATCTCTCTCCCATCTGGACAGCAGCCTTTTTCCAGGATGAGCACCATGACACTGGGGAAGGAGGAGAAGGAGGTATTTGTTTCCATAATTAGCACAGGTTTAGCCACATCGCTCCCCGCAGTGTGGAGATACCACAGATGACCTTGCTTGTGGCACGTGCCGGGACTGCCTCACTGAGGTTTCACATGGCTGATGATGCACAGGGGAGTCACTCACCAGCTTTGCTAGAAAGGCTTTATATTGCCTGTCTCAGCACACTTTGGAGATGTCTCCTTTCCATTCTGAGTAACAAGGAGAAAGAATCTTGTGGTGATGCAACATTGTGGTGATGCAAATGCGTGGTTGGACACAGGCTAGAAGTGACTTTTGAGAATCCTAAATGAGGAAACTCAGGCAAATATCATATAGGCAAGCCACAATGCACATCTAGTGCCTAACTAGAGATAGGCTGGTAGCAACCTTAACATTTCCTACCCTGCCCTGTGATGCTGTCACCTGGATGGATACTGATGTCACCTACTGCAGTGCTGGATAAGATGTGTAGAGTGCCCATGGTGCAAAAGTCCTTCTGACATGGAAGCCAGGTCATGAAGCATGCCAGACTCTTCACTATCCCTAAGTCCTGGCATGTAAAGACGATTTAGGAGAAGTCTCTGGGTATTCTAGCCATCAAATTGCAAGTGTCTCTGCTGCCATGACAGGGATGCACAGGACAGCACCATGGTCCAGTCTACCCTGTGGGTATTACAGACTAACCTCTGAGCCCAGCTTTCTTCAGAGCTTACCCCTCTTACCATCACATACCTCTGAGCAGTCACCTGATTAACTAACCCGCAGAGCAGCACTAACAGTGATTACCTTGGCAGGGCTGAATTATTTTCAGTGCTTGCAATTCTGTTCTCTCCAGGTGTAATTACAAAAGCAATCAAAACCAGCCAACTGTCTCCAAGTATTATTTCTTGAGAAAGCAGGTTTCGAAATAGGTTATATATACTCTCTATCTCAACTGTAGCTCAGGATGGCCTCAAAGCACTCTTACACAGCCTCTCTGTGTTTCTCTTCCTAACCTGGCAAACCCCAGGCCCTCCTTTTATGTATTATCACTGGTTGTTAACTGTAGAGTGATTCTCTGACGTTTTCATTCCCAGGCCTACCAGCTCACTGGCTTTGGGGCAGGACCTCCAGTATGTGTGATAACTTGCCACCTCCCTCTTTATTCAGAGGTTGGCTCTTGACAGCTTGTATAGTGCTTCCCTGGTTACCCCCCACCATAACCTCCATTTAGGGCAGGATTACAAATTCATAAAGGAAAGTCTTATAGTCTAAAAACGTCTTTTCACTGACTAAGTCATATATAGTTTTCATGGGATTTTTTCTCTGTACTCATGCTGTTACGCAAAATTGTCACCAGACCAAAACTACAGGGAAAACAGCCTGCTGTGGGCAAAGAAATAAGCAGATGCTTTTATATTTAGTCAAACATAGAATAAAAAGAAAAACTGGAACACATTAAAAAATTAGTTCAAGAGGTGATGAAAAGTTGAAGTGTCTGCTTACATAAGTCAGTCAGAAATAAAGGTGTCCTTTTGGCTAACGTTAGCTGAAGCTGGGCAGCTTTGTTAGGCAGTCTGTAAGGGATACTTAAATTTCCAAACTGCACCATTAGTGTACTTTCTGCAGTATTACAGCTTCTCAGAAAAGTGAAAAAGCAGATTTCGGCTAATATTATAACAATTATTCTTACCTCTAAAAAGAAATGTTAATGGGGAAACATTCTGTGGGTGCTGAAGAAGCTTCCAACTGACAAATTTGTGTCTTGGGAAATGATACCCATCAACCTACAGAGCACAGATGAGATCCCAAATGAGCTAACGCAAGAAGATGCAAAACCCCTTGCTTTCACCAGTGTAGTTGTGAACTGAAATGCAAATCCTAGCTGTCTTACATATGCCAGCATGGGAGCCCTCTGATGAAAACACACTAACTGTATTAAAAATTAAGACTGGTGAGGGTGTGCAGAAAGACCACTTATTAATACCTTTGTCTGTTGTTGCACAGTGCCTAATAAAGTAATTTTCTTCATACACGTACGCTCTGTAGGTAAAAAGGAACACTTTCTACCTCCAAACACTTGTGTCTGTATTATACCTGTGGCTCCAGAGGTGCTTTCTTTGAAGCTTTCACCTCAAATGCGTTACCTGGTTTTGTGAAAAGCACTGTCATTTTATTGGAGGGAACATAATTTTTCACAGTTGTAAAATATCAAATACATTTTCTTTGAACAAAACCCCCCACCTTTAGGTAAAAATAGAAATACCTAGAACTGCAAGTGCCTTCCTTGCCTGTGGAGAGATTAAAGCAGTCTGAAGCACATTTGCAAAGAGAGAGTGAGCAAATCAGTCATTTTTCTGTTTAATTGCTGTAACAGCCATGCCTTGTTTGCCTTTTCATTATTTGAAGTCTTGGCCATAAAATGAAGCTGTGGAATAGGAAGAATTGCAGAAAATGGAGGAAAGACAAAAAAAATGAATGAAAATGTTTGCGAAGCAGCTGAAAGATGGCTGCATGCCAATGATACTGCTCAAAGCATCTAGACTGTGACTGGCAAGAATGATGAAACTTCAGGAGCAAGCTGATTAAAGAGAGAAAGTAGAGGGCCTAACATAGCCAAAAAGTTGGGTTTTTTCCCAACAGCAGAATGCAGCAGTTCAAAAAGACAAGAAATGGTGGAAAATAGTGTCTCTTTGTGTACTTGAAGAAAGAATCAAGTCACTGCTCAGGCTAGACAGAAGAAATGAGCTAAATAAAAGTATTATCATACGTGCCTCAAATATGGACTGATAATTTGTTTACGGCAACAGAATTACAGAAATAAACTCAGGTAAATTCTCCTCTATCCACATTAATGTTGGGTAGGGTAATTTACAGAGTACTGCTACCCCAATGAGCCATCCCTGCTCTCGGCTCCAGATTCAAGGAGGAATTATTTGTTCAAAGTGCTACATGAATGCATGGGGACAGTCACAACAGAGCCATGTTTGTGAAATACTACATTTTAGCTAATAATCCTGGCCAGATTTGAGATGGCCTGTGCAAAACTGGTTTGGGTATGTTAATAGTATACTGCCTTAGTTTACTTGTTAATTCTGCTATAGGGTATTTTTTTTAATGTCTATTTGTGATATTAATTTGTGATACTATAGGTGAGGAAACAGTAAAGCCATTAATCATAAGAAAATCACTAATGCCAAAAATTTGCAATAACCCTATTAGTCATTTCCTAAATTTTAAGCATACAGTTTTTGCTTTGCTTCCAGCAATGGGAAAATGAGACATGACCTGGTTAAGAATAATTGTTTTGCTCTTCCCAAAAGGTCTTAATAATACACACCGCTAAATTATTGGAATACAGTGGAAGTACCATGTACTGTTGATCAGGCAGTTATTTTGATTAAGATTTGTAGTGCAAAAGCAGCTACATTGTAAGCTTTTGTTATACATGCTCTTATCCAAGTCACCGTGCTGTCTGTTTGCCATTTTGGGCCTCAGATGCGCAAAGCAACGGTTATGCAGGGTATATAAATTTGAACACAATCTGTTGTCTGACAAAGGTCTCAAGACAATATGTTTTCAGTTTTATCATGTAGGTGCTTATTGGGGTTTATTGAATATGCCCTGCCTGAAACCTGTGTGAGGAAAATACACAGTTTATGGGGCACATTTCTTAATTTGTGTGTCCTATAGTCATACCCTTATAAATCCTTTTCACCACTTCTCTATTCTTCAGTAGGGTCTTGTTATACTTCTAGACTGCACAATCTCTTTTTAACCCTGTCGCTATCATTATATTGGAGATTGATAAAAATGTTTTGTCGTGAATGAGTTTTTAACAGTCCCTGCTTTATAAAACTCAATCAGACTTTTTGTGATTCAGACTCTCTCCTGTTCTAAATTACTTAATCTGTGTCAAGAAAGGCACAGCTGTTGAGTGGCAACTAACTCTGTGGCAAGCTGTCTCTGCACCCTCTTAGGGAATGTGTATGTGCAAACAGCCTCTGGGGTGGGAATGACTGCATACACTGTAAATACACCTGTGTCTATTTTTTTCCCTTTTGTGATATATCCAACGTAATGAATCCTTATTACTAGCTTTGCTGTCAGCTTTTTACTTTTTCAGCTTTGGACTTAGCAGGGGAGGAACTTAAAAATCAGTTTTCTGAGCTGTTTGTCCTTGAGCCTTTTTCTTATTTTCCAGAGACATTATTTATAGTGTATGTTGGCCAGTTCTGTTCTTAGTTTCAGGTCCTCATATGCGAGGTTACTGACACTTAGAAGCATTTTGTTTGCTCGTAGAGGTATAACTTGTAGTCAAGCACTACTGTTGGGAATGATTTTCACAAAGACATTGAGCCAGAAAAGTATAGGCAGGAAAACAGTTTCTTTACTGTAGTGTTCAGGCTTCTAAGAAGAATGATACCATAGCTCTCTATTTTTCCACCCCAAGATCTTAGTGTTATATCTATTGTAGGGAAAGATCTTGCTACCAAATTTGCATCGTATTTAGCTTGTTGCTACCCAGTGTTGTGTTTTTGAAGGAGAATCTATATGTGGCAAGAGAAAGTGCATGGACACAGAGGTTTTACCAGAAGCAGTCTTCCAGCCCAGGAGCAGAGGAAGGAAATCTAGGTGTCAGACCTGGCAGGTAGCATGGCAGATGATATGGTGGCCTCAAAGGCACTGGAAGTTGGGCAGAGGGACTAACATCTGTGTGAGAGCAAGTTGGGGGAAGATCTTGAACAGCTATAATGTCAGTAGTACAGCTGGCTTGGAGGAGATGAAAAAGCTTGACTGGAGAAGCAGTGTAGGGGCAGGGAAGAGGGCACAAAAACAGCTAAGGAGTTTGCTGGAAAGAGATCTTCACAGCAGCAAGGTCAGAGGGTGACAGCACAGTGAAGGCAAGAGTAACTGGGGAGCTGCTTTGGAAGAGGGTTGAAGGCAAAAGAAATGGAAGTATATGGAAGACTGAAACAGAAATAGTGAGCACGTCTCAGGTTTTACAGAAATCAGAGCCACTCATTTGGTGGATTCATATTCAAAGAGTTCTGGAAAAGCCACCTCTATTGCCATAGACTTTTTTTCTGCCTTTATATCCCTCTAAATATCCCTTGAAATAAGAAAGATGGATTAACATTAATAAGGACCTCACCTTATTTCAATATTTTCATTAAAAATAGCCTTAGTAGCCCAAAGTACCATAATCCAAGGCAGAACAAAGCTGAATATTAGTTTGTTTGGTTGCCTGTCTCTCCTACCACACATCTAGCATTCAGGATCACAGTGTACTCTGCAAGTCTTCATGCTCACAGTGCCAAGTTCTCCAAGTAAGCTGTGAGGGTTACTCTTTGCAGTAGTCAGCCCTTCTTTTATATTCTGCAGTTTTAAGATACAATTTAATAGCTGGTCATGGACAACATATGTATCTCAGAAAAAATATCAGTGCTAAGAACTGGGCAAACATCATACTGAGAATGTGAAACAGGCATATAAGCTGCAAAAAGCAAGGAGTAATCTTTCTCCTCTGCTTTGAAAGGTCCTTATTTGGGCAACTCAGCTGTGTCTTGCAACAGGTCCCACTCTTAAAGAAAGAAGTAGTCTCACTCAAGGCAAGCAATGAGGATAATCAGGTGGATAGAAAATTTGACCTGTGAGGGAAAAAAAAAAAGAAAATTAAGTTCAGCTGGTGAAATACGTAATAACAGTTGCAAAGATGGAGATGTAAACTGCCCTGTGCCTGTGGCAGAAATGACAAAGCTGTAATTGATGACTCAAGTTACACATTGGAGCAAAAAAGAGATCTGAGGGGCTGTGGAGCCTGGAGAATACTGTCCAGTAAATACTGTCTAATGATACTCTGTCATTGGAAAGGTTGAAGAATTGCTCAGACAAGAGATGTGTCCTAAATAAATATAGTTAATCTTATGTGGTACAGATATGCAAAAGAAGCCTATTGATATATACTCTGAGCCTGGTTTTCAGGAGTAATAAATAAGGCCTGTTATGCTGTAGGAATTATGCAGTGACAAAACACTATGCAAAGAAAACCTCTACATCTACTATTGAGTATATGTAGGTGATTTGTTCTGACAGACACTATCTATTAATGAAAAACAGAGAAAGAAGTAGAGGAGGTCAAGCACAATCTTGGTATGAGGCTGCTCTTCCTCTTACAGTGATTGCAGTCTGGGATTTTTCTGAGCTGTACAAGGTGGAATGTCACTTGCCAACAATATTTGATGGGTGAGAAATCTGGATTATATTAGTAGATGATTCTGTAGATGATTAACTCAAAGGATTGTCTGCCTGTTCCTGGATGATTTCATTCTTTGTGTGTTCATCTCTTTTGCCCAATAGATATTTTTCTTAACTTTTTGCACCAAGATTTTAAAAAAATATCTTCCTAAACTAGCTCTTCCTTCTGTAGGTCTATGCCACAGCTTTCAAGTTACCTGCAAATGTATTGCTACTTTGCAAGCTTTAGGTTCAAAGCAAAACAAACAAACAAAAAAACCCAAACCCCCAAATCCCTTACACCAGTGATATATCATATGGGTTTTTTCCTGGTTGCTTGGCAATAGAAATGTAAGCATGTGACTCCCTCCTCCATCTCCCCAGCACCACTTGCAGATATTTTGTCTTGGCCTTTCTTCTTTTGTTCTTACCTCTCTGTGGGAGTGTTAGTTATGAAAGGGATTTCAGCCTGATTTTTTTTCCTCTGAATTTATATCCCACTGTTTTCTTTAGAAGACTGTTATATATATAAAAAGATGTGACAAATGGCAGCTGGGGATCAGGAGGGACAGAGCAGTGGGAGATCAATGTCACCTAAGTTTAGGCACCTAACTGGGGTGGCCTAAGATACTGGATCATCTGCAGTGTCCCTGTGTCAGCGAGATGATGAAGATGTCACCAGAACACCATTTGGTACCCCTGGGACCTGAGTCACCACCTGCAGCTGTCTACACATCAGCCACTGGTCTCAGAAGGAGACCAGGAGAGACAGGACAACAGTTCTCACCCAGGTACCTCGGCTAGGTGTTGGGAGTCAGGTGGGCTCCCCTGCTTAGGAGGTGCAACCACCAAAGGCACCTACTGCAGGCCCTTCTGCACAGAGAGGTGGGGTCTTCAAGCAGATAATGCCCATGTCCATGGGGATCTTCACTGCAGGGTCAAGAGGCCATCCGGTTCTGAGCTCCTGAGTTAGACAAGTGTCAAAAGGATCATTTCCACATCTGACTCAACTGCGCCCTCTCCGATTAGGCAGTTCTTGGTAGCACTTGGACTGGTCTTCTCTTCTTTCTACAGCCATAAAGAGAGTTTTTGCTACCTACCACTTTCCCAGTGAACTTGTCTGTCCTTCTGAGTAGAAAAATTGTTGTGGGAAGGCAGGCAGGAGGTTGTTGGCACCTGTGTGACTTAGCCCTCAACATCACTGCAAGGTGGGTGAATCACCAGTCCAAAGAAAAGCAATTCTTGGCCTCAAACTTATCTATACATTTGTGCCCTCTAGTGAAAATACCTCGGGTGGGTGGAAGACTAGGAGAAAGAGCTGAGAAATAAAAGGGCTCCAACTGCACTCGAAGCAGGAGGGTCAACTCTAAGTGCTTTGACCTCACCTACCCCTCTCTCATGGCCGTGGCTGTGCCCCAGGCAGGAGCTTCTCATCCACTGCAGTTTTCAGCAGTGAAGATAAACAAGTTCTCATTTTGGTTTAGCCTCATGCACTGTACTGGAAGCTTTATCAGTCCAAGAGCTGATTCAGAAAGCAGATTACACATGCCTGCCTTAAGGACAGGAAAAATTTCAGCTGCCCAAATTTAATCCACTATCATAAACCTGTCCAGGCACTAAGTCAGCAGTGGAGACATACCTAAAGGTTTACACAGATACACATCGCCAAGCAAGTTAAATCCTCACACTTTCCTTGTTTAATCCATCATGAATGGTTGCCTTTCACCTCTTCCTCTATCTGAGAAAAGTGTGCAGACAGATTGCAACATCCTCAGATATGCTCATTATTCAAAATGATTTTCAAATTGTTTTGCAGAAGGTTTCCCAAGTGCAGAGCCTGTGAGTGTTTTGTAACAAAGCGCTGGTTATCTGGGCTTGGTTGGTTGAGTAACTCATGCGTTGCTGGGTTTGCCTCAGGATTAGAGAATACAGTGGAAGGCAAATGGCAAGCTCTCATAGACATCATAAAATTTACCACTTGAAATTTATCACCAGCTGAAACATCCCTCTAGACTGAGCGTGCAACTTAATAGCCTGTCTTCATTTAGATGTGAATGTGAGAGTGTCATGAACTCAGAACTTGGTTTGGGATTCACATTATTTATAGGCATGTATGTAGACTGCTCACTTAGTTCTGGTGGTATATCTGTACAACTGTTCAGTTAGGTGACAATGCATGTGGCAAAGTGGTAGCTCTGTAGCCTTAATGTATTCATCACAAGGTGCATTGGTTTCCTGATCCAGTTTCTGGAGAAATATTTAAACCTCCAGTTGGCATGATGTAATGTAAAATTCTAAAATTAAAAGGTGACATTAAGGGAAAAAATAATGAGTGGTCTGGAGTGGAGCTGACTGCACACAAAACCTTGGCATAATGCAGAATAAAAAGCATCTCAGGCACCGTGTTGCTGAATCTGGGCAAGGCATATGCAAGAGAACAGGAGTGATTGGCATCCACAGACATGGTGTTTCAGTGCAAGCTGCTGAACCCTTCTCACAGAGTGCCCCATGCTAAGCACGGGCAGAAGAGGAGATGAGGCCCCAGGTTCCCTCGCCAGTGACAGCCCTGAATTTCCATTTCCTACTTTTGTGTGCACAAGCACGTGCTTGCAGTCCAGTGGGGTGATTTTGATTCACCTGCAGTGTCCCAGGATTACCAGGAGCTAGGCCAAGCACAGCCTTAGCACAAACTGCTGTGCATATAGTCAAAAGCCATTTGCTCCATAGCCGAAGGACACTCAAAGATCCACAAACACTCAATCAGGCCATATACTTTCATTATGTCCCTTGTATTAGTCAAGATGTGGGGTTTTTATGAAAAAATACTTCAAATGGCTCACAATTATATTAAAGAGGTAGATCCTACGTTTTTTAAAATTATGTTAAATACAGATTAAATAAATACTGTAATAAATACAGTCATATATCAAAATATGCCAACATAGGTAAAAAGGAGTTTATGGTAAACCAATAACCTCAAAATACTAAATTCTATAGTGCTTCTTAGGAAAACTCTCCCCCAGCCAAATTGTTTAGTGTTTTAATCACCATTTTTCAGTGTCACTACTGTGACTTCTAGTGAGTCACTAAAGGACTCAGTTTTGAAACTTTTTCCAGAAGATCTTTTGAAAATCCATGTTAGTCTATAAGCTCTATCTTTTGCTTATCATTACCTGAGAGGAGCACTGTCACTTCTGTCCCACAAATTCTAGCTAATAACTTGCTTTCATATCCTAGTATTCCGCAGTAGCATGGAAAAAAAACAGCTTGGTATTTTTCCATTTGCAAAAGTTTTTACTGCAGCTTAGTATAGAGACAAATATAGTGATGATATCCAAACAGAAGGGGTTTATTCAAGAATGCATGTAGCTGCTTCTGCCTCAAGATAGTGGTGCTTTTCCATGCTTTTTTTACATCATCCCTGCAGTTTTCTGAGGGTAATTAGGGACTCTACGTGGTGTTGGGCACATCACAGTAGTGTTACTTTCTGTGGAGTTTCTTGTGGAGCTTTAAGGTGCAGGAGGCGGCCTCTAGCCGGCACAGTCCTGTCCATGCACCCTCCACCTTGTCTGCCTGCTTGGGCTCCTAGTCTGCCCCTCACCAAGGAGGTGGAGACCCTGGTGCCACCTCCAGAGTCTCCCACCAGCATGTGGACATGTGAAAGCTTTTTAATAAATTCCTACGCTAGCTTTTAGAAAAGGGGAGCTAATTGTTTTCACCAGTGAGACGACAGAAGGTATTTCATTGGCATAATATTAATGCAGCTTGGAATTTGGGTAGGGCATCTCCTCTAACCAAAGTATGTTCTGGGACCTGGGAGAACAATTATGTTATTGTCACACTGTATGCACCGTGTTTTCTTCACTCCACATTGCAGGCCCTAGAAAAAAATCTCCCAGGAGTATAATATTCCCTAGCACTGTACTTTTAGGCATAATATCAAAGCCAATTTAAAAAGAAGACCAGCACTCTTGGGTTCTGTGGCACATCTTCCTCTGGTGCCATGGGATTGCTATCATCTTCGCATCCAGTTCATAATCAGACGTTCCTGGCACAGGAAGATGCAGTGAAGAGGGTTATGAGGTTATGTGATTAAAGGCTAATCACTAAAACCACAAAGGCCTGGCGAGGAGCAAATGAACCGTGGAGCAGAGGAGCCCTAGCAACCCAATCACTGGGAAAATGGTGCACACTGAAGTTGCTGCTCTGAAGGCTATCCAGGGCCAAGCATTAACCCATTGTGTCTGGTGCGAAACCCAGCAAGATGAGTTAACCAAAGAAACTATCTCCCCAGAACACCTTGCAGACTGCCAGGGGCTATTGCCTAGAGGGGCACGGGACTCACTACGGACGCTGGGAAGGGCATTTGGGGAATGTGTGAAACTTACTATGTCAAGTTTTAAGATTGTGGGAACATGTAAGACTTATGGGATAATTAGGGGATGAAACAAAGGTGAGGGAAGGGAGGCATCAAGGTGGATTGGGGAGGAACAAACATGCAAAAATAGAGGTAAAAGGGGACAAAAGGGGCTGGTTATGTGTAAACAGGTTGGCAGTCAGTGCGCTTGTCTGACTGAGTCCTGTGCTTCATCACCACAGTCTAACTGATATTCTGGTTAAATCCTATTTATAACTGTCTTCTGTTCTCAGTAGGAATGTGTGAATGCTAGTGAGCTTCAAGCTGGACTTGTAGGTAAGTAGGATAAGAGGTGGGTATACCAGCAAGAAGGGCAGGGTGGTAAACCTCCACGCCTAGTATGTCTGGGTGCCAGCACCTCAGGACACCAGGGAATCTGGGACCTGCTACTGGAATGATCCATACAGTGGCTTTCCATATATACATATACACATATACATATAAAAATACACACACACACACACACACACACACACGCTTTCCACTTCAAGCCTAATCAGCTGGAGAAAAGAAACAGTATCGGACAACCTGTGCTCTCTGTGTCTCTGTGTGTTTATGTGGGTGCTGGTAATGCACTGTGTCTATCTGTGAGGCTGGCTCTGTGTCTCTGTGTGTGTGCACTTACCGGGAGCATGTGCTCAGCCTCCTCACTGCCTGGACTCCGCTATCAAAATGCCTTTCTGACTTCAGAGTTCAAAGAAGAGGAAGTGTATATTAAATGTATATGGGGATCTGAATCTATATAATGCATACATAAGCTTTGAGAGATCACAATAAAAGCAGGACCACAAAGCAGACACCTCTGATTGGTGCAGGAGTGCATTATACCAGTGTGAGTGCTGCTTTATATCAGCAATTTCCTCCCAGCCACCCTGTTTTCTGTGCCGTTTAATATTTTGGAAAGCTTCCTTAGTGGAAGGAAAATCCTCTGAACCTTTGGCAGGGTTGAGCTGGGCTCCTGGGACTGCACACAAGCAAACTGCACACAGAGGATGCCAAGAAGCAGCTCTTCAAAAAAATCTCTCTGTCCACTGCAGAACTACAAAAGCTACCTCAATTGCCCATGATCTCTTATGCTTATACCCGACCATTATTCCTCCATGTGTTGAGACAAACCAGACTCTTCTGCAATACTTTTTTTGCTGAAGGAAAGCTTACTTTTTAAAAGGGAGCTTATGCCCAGTTTTGTGGATGGAGATGTGACTCTGACATGACTGTCCACATTTTGCATTCATCAAGTATAAGCTCACAAGAAAAGTATAACTAGTCCATTATAACCTTTCCAAGCCTGGCAGCCTTATGCAGTGATTTCTTATTACAGTGAAGTCTTTTGAAATAAGGATGAGGATTGTTCCCACCCCATTCACTCTCTCCATCCTATTTTTACATTTTTAGGAAAGTTTCTAAAAGGATATAATAGGTAGAAAGGCCTCTTATTGGGGTTTCTCAGAGGGACAGCTTGGAAGATGCCTTTCTGAAACACTGTCCTTTATTTCATTGATAGTGGAAGCTGTCCAGGAGTAAATCAAAACTTGAGCAACAAGTATGGCAAACACAATTGGGTTTTTTTTTCCCCAGAAACAAACTGCAAGCCTTCTGGTCCCACCCTTGCTTCTCCACCTGTCATCAAGTTCTGCTGTCATGATGTCTGGTCCTTTAATAACTCTCAAAGCCAACAAGAAAAATCACATTTCATTTGCAAAATGGATTTAATCTCAAATCCAGCTCTTAAGATTAGTCTCCATCACTTCTCCATGAGCATTAGCAGCACCAGCCTGTGTAACCTTTCCCAGTATTCATTTCACACATATGAAAGTACACAGATGGCCAATTATGCCAATGACTGCACTGAATTATTATGTATAATTAGAGATGGGAGCAAGCTTCTAAGCTGAGAAAAAGTCAGGTCTGATTCTATCAGACTTGTGGATTTATAGGCTTGGGGAGGGCAGCTGGTTTGTCCCTTATCTATATACGTTGTGCTTCAGCACAGATATTTAATAAGCCATTCACGTCATGAATGTGAGCAGGGGATAAGGAGGTGATGTGAGGTGCAGGGGAGATGGCGATGCACTGCTGCCAGAAGCACACGGGAGGAGCTGGGCATGGCAGAGGGGGGTCGGGTGCCAGCCGAGGATCAGCGAGGGAGAGCTCAGCATATGGCCAGGCCTGTTCAGAGCATGGGTAGGGGGAGGCACGGGACACCAATTTTTCTCTTTGTAACTCTTCTTGACTGTAAGGTATAGATTGCTCAGCTTCTTGCTAAATATTTCAGATCCAGAGAGAAAAAAAACCGCTGTGAGAAAAGGGAGGTAGCATTATTATTTACATAAATAAGATGGCTGAGGAACAAGCTCACTTCTCCTCCTACCCAATCTTGAGATGAATTAGCAGCATTCATTCCTACCCTGCTATGTTCTACTAGAAACACAAGGTTACACTTTTCACTTCAGGATTGAGTAGAAAGACTTGACTGTGAAAAATCAAAGCTTTTAGACAACTGCAAAGTCTGAATTAATACTAAAATAATTACACATTGACTGATATTTTGTTCTCTTCTTTCAAATTTATTCCAGTACAAAAGAAATTAATTCTTCAAGTACAGTTGAACCTTGCCTATTTTATACTAAAATCTGTGTGGCTCACTGGAAGTTGCCAAGTTTTTCAAATTCATGAGCATGAAAGCAATGAACAGCAGAAATTAATGCTTCTCAAAACATACTTATTTTCATTTGATAACTTTTGTTTAGTCTCATTTCAGATACTATGGAGTTGCTAATCAGTCACCAAAATACAATTATGGTATATTTTATAAGCAGCGATATCTCAATAGAAAAGCTTCCCAGCCCCTTAAAAGATGTCCAGTATGATCTACTGAAATGAGGGAGAGATTGCTGATTATATGAACCATTTAGAAAGTGGGTGGAAGGTGCTTGGCAATTATTTTTTGATATAATGGGTTACTGTTTACGTCTATACGTGTTTTGCAATAGTGGCAATTATAGTTAAGGTGGGAAAAAATCTTGAAGATTGTTCTAGAGCAAACATTTAAATACATTGCTTTATGCATTATGTTTTACAATATTCAGTTTCCTCCTCACTTGGTCAAATGCAGCATTTTTCAGCCAATCAATTAATCAAATCACTTATCAGTCTCCAAACTCCCTTTCCACTTTTGAAGTCTGATCTTTGAAGGGCTATTACAATAGTTCTAATGCTATATTTAAGAAAAACACTTATGAGGACAAATAAATTATAAGGAATGTGCTCAGCACAATTTTAAGCCTGTCAGGTTAACAAAAATCATAATGATAAGAAATGTAAACCTCAGAAAAAAGCAATACAGTGTGGTATGCAGTATTCTCTAGTTAATCTTGTTAATATGTAGCTACATATATGTAATTCCTTCTGCCATGACAAATCTAAAAAAAGGAATCATCTCATTTAACACGTAAGCATCTCCTTATCGTATACATCATGTAATAAGCCCCCCAAGTTAAATAATATATCCAAAAACCAAAATAAAACAAACAAACAAACAAAACCAAACCCAAAACTCTGCTGTGTCAGCACTAGTTTTACATGGATCTGAAGCTTGTTAGATGCAGCCCAGATTGCTACTGTTGCTGAGTGTTATCAGTGAGCTCCACTAACATGGTTTCTGCCTGGATATTAACAACAATCAGTTACAGCTCTGCTATTTTAATGGCTCACAGTTGTCTCATTCTCTCCCTCCCTCCCTCTCTGAGGTTATGAGCATGTATTGCAGTACCTATAGTCATGACAATAGCTGAAGTAATTATCTGTTCCAAACATTATTAGATCAGCTAAAGAGGAGTGTGACCAAAACAGCTTTACACTACCCCTCAAATACTGCCTGGCTTAAGCGTCTCCTTTCATGTAGAGGTGTGGAGCCACTAGTCCAAGCTTTCACTGTGATCCAGAGAGGTCATTTTAATTCTCTGTGGGTTGGTTTTCCATCCAGAGATGTAAATCTCAGCCTTAGTTCCCAAAAGAGCCTAATGCTTCTGGCTCTCAGGTCAGGGTATCCTGATGTGTACCAAGGTATGGCTCAAAAAGGGGAATAAAATAGCCAGGTCTAGCCAGATGACTGTCTTATTTCAACTTGCTTTAGTTTTTGAAAGAAAAGCAAAGCTGTGATGAGCTGAGACACAAAGGCTAACAATCAGAACATTTTTGTGGGAGGGAAAAGCCTGAAAAAATTCCATTTTGGAAGGATGCAGACATTTTTTCGGCTTGTTTCCTGGGCTGCCCAGCTCCTCTGGCTGCCTGCTACGTAGGCGGGCTCCCACAAAGCTGAAAGCCTGCTCCACAGAAAGACACAGCTAGAAAGCATGAGGGAGAAACCCTGAAGCCTGCTGACTACCCGGAAGAAAGATCAACCGAGGGACTGCTGCTCTCTCCTTCCCTGGGCTCGTATGGAGACCCTGGGCAGCAGATACCCAGCTAACTAGTAGTCTACTCTCTGGGTGACCAAGAGGCTGTGGCCATCAGGAAAGCTGACATTTGAGATGAGACGGAGGCTGCCAGCCAGGAGCTGCAAGCCCTGGCTCTGGCAGTGACCTGTGTTATGTACTGCTCAGATACCAGCTATCCCCTGCAGCCACCGGATGGCAGACTCGGAAACCCCAGCCCACCTCCAGCCCACCAGAAACAAACAGATAGAGAAGGTTTCAAAGACCGTTTAAGGGAAGGTTGAATTGGCAGAAAAGTTGGCTTGAGAAACTCTTTTCCAACAAACTGGCATTTCTCAATGGAAATTCATTTCATAAGGAAGCTCCTGAGCTCCTGATACCCCCTGTAACATATACACTAAGGCTGAGGGATAGACTTAGCATGTGTACATTTAAGATAAAAATAAGCTTTCATTAGTTGCAGGGAGTGTCACCGTGCCAGACCCCACCACCTGTCTGGTGGCCAAGTACCTACCACCAAAAGCAAACGTGGGCAGTGGGGTGTGTAACGAGCCTGGAGCAGGGATCCACAACAGCCCGTGCTCTCTTGCTAGTGGAGGTGCCACAGTTTGATGAGTTAAAGAGCTAGGTTGACCAGTTTTGTCCATTAGGAACCTAATATGTTCTGGAAGAGTTATCACACAGCTGGTAGCAGCCTCTGAATGTTTCAATAAAGTGTTTGCTGAATAAAAAGGAGATGACTATATGGCTAGTCATCTAGTTCCTGTTTAAACTAGATTCACTGCACCTGGACATTTCAAGATTTAAGGTGCATTTTTTCCTGATGTTATTAACTGCCCAAATGTGGCCCAAGACAAAAATTAAGACTAAAAGTTCAGAATCATTAGATTTGCTCCCTGAAATAAACGGTCATTTATAAACCATCTAGCAGCGAGGATACAGTTAGCAGCACCTGACATCCTTCTACTATAATTTATATTAAGCAACAAGAGCTCTAATCCCCTTTATTTCTTATTTTATCTCTTTTATATCTATTTTTATACTTTTGTTTCTTTCTTTTTCCTCTCAAAAGGCTAAGATAAGCATATTCAACAAATGTATTTTTATCTTAGGCCTCTGATCACATTCCTGCAGGACAAAGGAATTTTAGATCTGCTTGCAAATACTATGTTACTTCTTTAGTTGTCTTTATGCAATTTTGGATTAGGCTTTCAGTATCTACCTGCAGGGAATTCATGCTGAGCCATAAAAGCCTATTACAGCAGTGACTGGTGAGGCACTAAAAATACCTTAGTCTGAAACAGCTTGTTTCAGCTCTTTATCATGCACTCAGAAGAGTGTGCTGCATAATATCTTACAGGAGAAGGATGATTTCCAGAGGACAAGCACAATACCTCTGGAAGTGACAGAAAGAGAAAAAAGAGAGTGTGACAAGCTAAGCACTGGATGTTCCTTTCCATAAAAGAGGAAACTCTTTGCAAAGCAACTGTACATAGCTAAGAGAAGCTACCCTGAAAGAAGGTAGTCCCAGTTCAATGCTCTTGTTCACAAACTGGGCCTGCACCAGCCATTGTTCTCTTACTCCTTTCTCTAATTCAACTTCAGATTTCCTCTTCTTCCCTCTGTGTGTCCTCACTTCATCTCCTTATAATTTCTCGGACATTATTTCTGATGATTTCTCATTTGTTCTCTCTCATCTTCTGATCTTCTCTCCTACTAATGTGTTGAAACATCAGTGATTAAGCTTCAGTCTTCAGCCGTGGTTCAATTGTCCCCTCTCATCATAAGGCCTACCCTTCTAACTCTGATACCCATTTCCCTTACTTCTGCTCCTATCCTGCAGAACATCCCTAGGACTAGACTATCTCCTCCCCATGATTTTCACTTGACGTATTTTATTTTAGCCATCTTCTAGCTATCTCTGCTTCTCTAATTTAGCTGACAGTTGAGCCAACATCAACAGTCCAACATATTTTTACTTCTTAGACCTACTCACAAGCAGTCCTGTTGCCTGAAACACAGCCGGGGTTTTCTGACTCTTCCTTGCCAGTTGCAAACCCAGGGAACTCTTTCTCTTATAATACAGAATTGTTGTACGTTCACTTTGGTCCATCATTTACTAATTCTTCATGTCTGTGTATGAATATTGATGCAACATATGGTCATAGTGTCGCCTGTTAGAAATAAATCATGCCTTTAGGCCTTAGCCTTTCAGGAATTATAATAACTCATAGTCATCTTACGTGTAGACACAACTCAGGATCGCAGTTCTCAATTTGTGAGATTGAATTCAGAGTGTTTCTGTTGTTAAAAATGAACAAAAATACTTAGAGAATTTTAAAAAGAAAACCACTCATGCCTGTCTATAATTTTCAATTCAGGTCTCAGACGTGGGTTGGGAACAAGATTAAGTGTGAGTCTATCTACCTTTTCTTGCAATTATTCCTTCCAGAAGTCAGGTAGTGGATGTAAGACACCACTAGCCATGAAGATCAATAATCCCGATAAAGCAACATTTTTACCTGTTGTTACATGGTATGACATGATTTAAACCTGAGTTTTTGGCTAAGCAGAGACTATTGTCTGCATTTTTTCCTATAGTCTTATATTCCTACACTTCAGAGGCAATGCATTATGCAGCTAATTTTTCACAAAATAATGCAGCTAGCAAGGAGAGTTAGCAACAGCAAAAAGGATATCTGATGCATTGACTGTAATAATTATTCAGAGAGACGGAGTTTTAAGCAGCCTAAATTGGTGAGCGCTGAGGGGCTGTTGCTTTAGCATGGGCCGCACCTTCCATTGATAAAAGAGCAGGTTCTATAATCAACACATTATGATTAATTATTATTAACAATCTTAATTTGTCCCAGCATTTCTGGTCAGGAAAGCGACTGGGAGATTTGGCAGCCTGAAGTCTGCCTGCTGCTGCTGTGTTTCCCCAGGGCTTGAGGCCTGAGCCGCTGCAGGCAGTGATTTCTGGCTGCTCCCTTTCGGTCAGTCCTGTGGCAGTGGGGCAGCTTCCCCCAGAGCGTTTCCTAATTCTCATCCTGAGTAAGACCCAGCTGCACTTCAGTTAGCAGGAGTTCCAAGGAAGAGGAATTCCTGAGCATCCCTGAGCATCCTCAACAGCATGCTATTAAAGATATGCCTGTATGCTGAAGAGAGTCATTAAGCAACTTGTCCTTTGGATATTGCTGACGACCGCTGTAGGGGGTGACTGACCCTGAAGTGAAATAAAGATTAATAATATGAGGTGCAGTAGTTTTTTAATGCTCCAGCTTGCATGAACCGGAAGCTATTAAAAATCATAAGAAAGGAAATGCCAGAGCCCTGCACAAGGTCTACACAAAATTCAGACTATACAAGCTAAACATTGTGCAACACCACCAGCATGTTCAGTATATCATATTTGAATTAAGTGTAAATAGAGTTAGTTAATTTATTAAGTGGAGTCTTCCTTCTCTGTTATGGTTATGTGGAAACATCTTGTTTTCTTTTTAAATAGAAAAATAAATTACAGACCTTGCCATCCCCTGTTTGCAACCATCCTCCCCTCTTCCAAGAAGCAGCCCCTGAATAAAGATATACTAAATCAAGTAGCTCTATAGAAGGCATGTTTATTTAATACAATAAACCCGTTACATGGTGTTAGCATGGGGCAACAGTGGAAGCTCTGACAACAGTAAGTAAGTTTTACATTATCCATGGAAGAGCTGAGTAAAAAGCAGGGCCTCAGGCTCCATTGTTCCTGCTTAAAAGGTAACAACCCAGAACCATTTCTTTTTAATGTTGCTTCTAACTGAAGCAAGTGGAAAATCAAATCTGAGGTGTTTGGGTGAGTGTCAGAACTGAAAAATTAAGCCAGGACAGGAACTGACTGGCTTTCTGCCATGGGCCCAGAAGTCCAAAATATTATATTGTCCTTAACAAAATAATGAAGAAGCAAAGAAATCACATAATACTTTGTTAGGAAGTTCGATAAATATTTTACCTCCTCCTTAAATACTAAATTGTAAGCCTGACACCTATGAACACAGTTAGAGCAGGTTGGAAAGTCAGCAGCTCCCAGAGCAGCAAGAGATTTGCTGGAGCCCTGCTAAACCCTATGACAACAATGACCATGTTATTATCTTATGTCAACATTAAATAATAGCCATTGTCAGAAGACTACAGTGAACCTCCTAAAAATGACCAAGTTGTCCTCAGCAATCTGCTCCATGCATCTAACTTGGAGATATCTACAGCTGTCCATGTGATGAATCTCACATGTAACAGTTTTCATTAAATAAATAAGGTTCCTGTGAACACGTATGTTGTGTGGGGTTTAGTCTGACCTCTGTGATACACCTCTTCCAGTACATGTACTTGCAACTGATGCTTAAGTGAGTCATTGGACACTTAGTTCTGTTTAACAGTGACATTAGGGTTGTTGTCATTCATCCTCAGGAAATTACTACAAGCCTGTTTTGGCTTATCTCAAGGTTTGCCCATTGATCAGAAATTATTAATCTGAGAAGGGGTCCCTGAACACCACAAGAATGGTGAGTGAAGAGCTGCGGTACAAAATGGGAAAGTATCTGTAAAGGTCAAAGACCTTGAGTGAAAGTTGCTGAACTATCATGTAAATGAAGAATTAGTCCTTGATCAGAAGCTGTCCAAGGTCAAATCTCAAGCTGCACTGTTCAGATGAGCCCAAGAATTCCCAAGATGTTTATTGGACTGGGAAAATTGAGCCTACATGCTCGAGGGTCAATGGGTTCTTTCTGCTCACTGAGCTCTGTCTGCTTTCAGGAATACTATCAAAATGACCTTGCTACAAACTGCCAAGTGGTGCTAATACATGGTCACTGTGGCAAAGCCTTCCTGCACACATTTAACTAGCTGAGTCCTTTCAGGACCCAGGAGCTCTGAATCTGTGTGTATGCCCTTTGCATGACTCCTGAAGGAGAAGGATTTGTCAAAACTCTGAGCCATACTTGGTCAAGAAACTGAAATCTTGAAAAAATATTACTGCCAGTTCAGGGTTTTGGCAAATCCTTCTCATTCAGAAGCCATTTTATCCCATCCTTTGCACAGTTCAGAAGGCTATCTTGAGAATTACGATTTACTTTTATAAAAATACCCATAGGCAACCATCAAGTCTAAGCTGGCAAGTAGTTAGACCTTTTGTCCTAGCTTTTTTTTTCGCTATCACATACTATATCCAATGCTCCATTCTTGTAAACCTCAACTGCTTGCGATGAAGACCTTCAGTGAATGCCCTTGGCAGGAACTGAGCTATTTTAACTAAATTGGTCAATGTTATCACTAGTGTCTGGCCACTTTTCAAGTGTGGCTAGCTCTGAAGACCACAAGGGAACTTCTGTGAACACTTATCAACCACATGAAATATTTTCAGAATAAGATAACCCAAAAGAATGCACACTAATGTTTTTGAGTTTTTTTTCTGATTATTTGGTTTGTTTCAAGCATGTCTGTGGAGTTCCATCTAACCAGAGATCAATGACTTCCCTGAAAGTGCAGTGGATGATGAACAAGACAACAAGGACTGTTGACCTGGCATTGTTGGTAAACTGTGCTACATTTCCTGTAATGGTTTCAGCCTACCTAAAGTACTGGCGCCTGTGAACAACAGCTCTAATAAGACCATTACAGATTACACTTTCAGTAGCCACACTGTCCAAGAAAAGGAAGGAAACCACTAAGACCAAAAGAGAAAAATGCAAGAATTTCCTGAACTCTGAGCCAGTCAGTCTGCATCACTGACGTGTACTCATGGACTGGTCAATTAGATGCTCTTATCTCTGAGACTGTCTTCTGCCGATTTACCATATTCTCCTTGGAAACTTTGGGTTACCATGCTTTTTATAAATCAGCTGAGGGGACAATCCAAAATGCTGAGGACAAAAATCCAGTGATATATTGAGGCCAGCTCCTTGTTTGAGCTCTGAAGCAGCACTTCAGTGAAAAATGCTTGTTTATGCTTTTCTTGTTATAAGCTGAACTAAGAGTGATCATTTGGGAGACTGAATCTTGAAGGCTATAATTAATTACCTTCAAGTTGTAGACAATTAAAGATGTAGATCCTTAACTCTTGAGCAAGCTAATGAGGAGATACACTGCAAGGCACACTGCATCCAAGTAATGTAAACTAGTCTGGGAGAAGAGAGAAGATGAGAAGACGTATGCTGATACTTACCCATCTTACCTGTACAGGTTATCTCAGCAAAAAAGGAGGCAAATACTGCAGGAACCCTATGTTAAAAATCAAGGAGCTAAAAATGCAAGACTAGAATGACTATTGTGTCAAGGAATCATTTTTGTCCTTGGTTATGTAAGACAGCCTGGAAAGATCATGTTGGGCTGAAGTCTTCAAGGATGATGTGTTCCAGATCTTGTGACTCTATCACAGAAAAAGAGAAAGGGTTTATTTCACCTTCAGGAATAATCTTGCACCAAATCACCTGTTTTCCTTCTTTGATCTCTTTATTAAGAGGTGGAATTTTCAATTAGTAAAAATAAGACTGAAAATTTTGTCTATATTTGTCTCACCTGATTGCAGAAGTTTCACAAAGATTCCAGTACTGTACACAAGACATAGACACTATATATCTGGTAAAACTGAGATCATACTCTGTCTCTCAATTCCTTAAGGACAAGTTCCAAAAAAACCATTTAGGAGTCTAAAGCACTGTTCAAGTTGAAGATTTGGAGGTCCAAGACAATGATTCAAAAAGACAAAAATCCTGCCCTTCTGCCTCTGATGCCTGAGAGTCTGTCTGTACCTAAGCCTTATCCAGAAAACGTATTTGGGTGCCAAATGCTGTGCTGTCACAAATGGCCGGAGATAATACTTTCTTGCTTGACCTGAACATCTGATATGAAACCATCTCCCATCTAGGATTCTTTAGGACTCACAAAATCAGCATGTCTCTTAAGAGACCCATCTGGAGGCCTGATCTGCACATATTGCACACACACTGAATTTAATGAAATGGCAGCAGTAACTGCCATTAATGGCAGTGGCAGCAGTAACTGATCACTGTTTATACAATACCTTAGCTATTAGGGCAGTTGCCAAGTAAAGAGGAGGCTGAAGTCACAGTCCCACATTTTCCACCTCCCAGCCTGCTTTCAACCGCTCAGCTCTAATCAAAGAGATGGAAGGCAGCTGGGTTTGTCTTTTTGAAGGATTGAGACCGTTGGTGTATCTGAAAGGGTGAACATCCAAAAGGACAGCCTGACCTAAGCACAGGCGGGCATCCCCTCACCCAGTGCCTGGCTACTGTGATTCTTGTTCTGAGGTCCCTGGCGGTGCTCAGCAAGGGTCTGGGGTGTCTGGGCTCCCCCAGGAGCAGGGAGCCTTTGCTTTAGTTGCTGCAGTGATGGGTGACATAGCCTTCAGCTCCAGTCTGGGAGCTGCCTCCAGGATCTCCTTGTAGAGGGACTGCTCATTGCATTCTGCCAGTGAGTTCCTGGGGGATGGCACTCTGGGGCAGAGGTGGCTCGGGGGGGAATGCTGCTGCTGAAAGCTGTCAGACTACAGCATCTTTTTGCCTATAATCTCTCCTTTTTTCCTTCTTAACAGTCAACACAAGAACTTGCGGTTTCACAGCCTCTCAGATATGGTGTGCTGAGAATGGCCATGCCCGGCTGCTGCGGTACCACAAAGGACAATTCTGCACCAGCAGGAGATGTGAAATGAGCCTTGGGGTTTCTCGAGTTAGCTGAACTGTGCTGCCAGAAACAACACGCCTGCGAAAGGCCTGGTGGAATTAGTGTGTCAGAAACCATGGCATTTTCAATATTTCTGATTTAAAAAAATATACTTGGAGGAAATGATACAGAAATTGCCAAATATTTAAGGCCGAGTCATGTTTCCATAAAAGTCAGTGGGAGATTTGCCACAGACTTTTAAAAGACAAGGATTAGACTCTAAATAGCTCATTTATGAGGAACAAGTGATATTTTAATGTACCAGTATTTTTCCAAACTGTTTTAGGAAAATTATTAATAACTGAAGAAATCTGAAAAAACCCCAAAACCTTGAAAAATGCTTAATTACCATAGCAACGCCTGTCTTACTGTCGAATATCATAACTCCAGAGAGACACAGAGCTGCCATGACCAGACGGCTTCTTTTAAATTTTTCTGATTGCTGAAATCAAAGAATTGTACTGTATAATCCTCTTAAAACACAATAACAAAAACAGCTTCTCTCGGCATTAGTCACAGTCTGCCAAACGGTTTTCCACACCTTTCCATACACAAATGGAGATTACCTTTACTTAAAGCTTTTAGAGATCTTTTTGTTACAAAATGAAATATGGAGTTGAGTTAAATTATGAATGATATTGCAAGATCTGTACGGAACCTTTCCTTCCATGATTCAGTCTCACTGAGGGAGGCAAACACTCTGAATCCTCTCAGTATTAAAATCCTACACCCTTGCACTGAATTACATTGACTTGCTGCATAATACATAAATATTAAGAACCCCCCAAAAAGCAGAAAAGGAAATAGATTTATCATAGTGTTCTTAACAATTAACTCATCTTCTTTATAGATTGAAAAGCTGATGACCTGCCTCCAAAACTACCTGATAATAAGTGCACAAAAATATTACCGGTATGCTAAAAGATATCATTCAGCCTCTCAAAGTGAAAGGACTACCATTGACCTCAGCAGGCTTCAGATCAGTCTCTAAAATTGCTGAGCTGGAGGACTTGTGGCCAACAGGGGCCACGCAGACAGAGAGGAATAGTGCTGGGCAGCACGTCTCTGCTCCTTATAAAGTGCCCTGTTCCCCCGCCCCTCCCTCCAGCCAGTGGTTCCTTGGAAAATGGATGCAGCATCAGGTACCTTTCTGTTATTACCAGAATCTGTTATGAATGTTTACGATGCCCAGAGAGGTGGTGGAGTCACCATCTCTGGACATATTTAAAAAACATGTAGACATGACACTTCAGGGCATGGTTTAAGAGACACGGTGGTGTTGGGTTGATGGTTGGACTTAATGATCCTTAATGATCTCTTACAACTGCCCAGTTTTTTAAGATACTGAAATTTTGTCAACTTGGAGCAATTTTGACACACATGAATGAAATCTTTGAGAAGAAAGATCATGGAAAAACCTGACATACATGTGTCTGTTTGCCAACATGAGTTCTGCCAAAGTTGAGGACATTTACGCTGCAGGTGACAGCAGAGGGTGGAGGTGGCAGGCTGGCTCGGTGGAAGCAGCGCAGCCATGACATGGCAGGGACACGTTTGCACAGTCTAGTCTTCAAACTCAAATAGTCCCAGTTATTTTTGACTGCTGAGGAGCAGAGACCCTATTATAACAAAAAAATCACCTGATATACATGAAGTACTGTAGGAAACAATAACACACTTTGCAGAGGAAGCAAGTTGGTTTATTTCTGGCTATTTATAGCTCACTTGAACATTTTGACCATTGCAAACAGCTCTGTGGACTAGCTATTTAAATACCCTGCTGACTGTATCCCAACAGGAACTTGAGGGGTTTATTAATTTTCTAGCCAGAGAGAATTAAACTTGTGATTCACTGGAGAATGTGCCAAAGCAAGTCAGACACTGAATTTGTAAACTTTTAATTCTTATAAATGATCTTTTAATTAGACTGTTACCCTAATTGTCCCTCTCCTCTTCTCATGCAGGTCAATCATTTTACATGCAAAAAAACCTCCCAAATCCCTCATGTAACATTTCAGCATAAGAAATTGCAACCCTCATACTGAAACTTTGCTTCATTTGAAATCTAAGGTCTTCTGAGGACTGGATTAAAAGGAATAACTTTTTGGAGGGATGACTCTATAGCACCAGCTTCACCACACTACAAGAAAACTTTCATTCAGCCATTACTGTCACCAAGGAAATTGAAGTTAATTCTAGCTACCACCTTCTCAGATACAGACTTCGGGTAAAAAATGTATAGCCTATTTCTGAAACCTCTGTAAATATCTCTAATGACTTTTGCTGCTGCCTAGATCAATTTCCTGACTAGCACACTCCAGATAGCCTAAATTAAAATATGTTTGATATTATGTGTCATTAGTAAGTGAGCACTCTCACCTTTTTAGATACAAGACATCTTTACATCATTTGCATTTGAAAGGGATGAGTAATTTTCAGCTTTGAGAGAATTTAACCCACATGATTTCTGCATAATTTTGCATTCCACTTAGAAATTCTCTCTCTCCTGCCACACCTTTCATATCCTTTTATGCTTAGGTTTCCCAGTATCTCTTGCCCTGCTTGCCAGATTGTCCATACCTCTCATGAGTACTGCCTGGGAACTCCCAGAAAGAAGATGAAAGCTCAGTCCTCCTCTGTTTTAGTTCAAATCATTTCATCAGTGTCTGCTGGGGATTATTAATGGAAAATAATTTAAGAAGACAATGTATTTACTACATAAAAGGCAAAGAAAAATAAGATTTCTCTTCTACATGACTAACATTTGTGCTAACTTAGCAATAGGTACCTTTCTTTTAATAAATACTCATACCCTATCTCCTGTGGAGCTCCATGGAAGTCTGTTTCTATATGGAGCAAACAAAAAAAAGGTGTCCTAGACCTTCTCCTGTTCATTTTATCTTTTGTAGCAGATTAATTTTCTGCTTCTTCTCCACCAACAGTAACCCACACTGAAAAAACCAGAAGCAACTCATGTCTTCTATGTTGGTAAATAAAAGCTACTCTTTTAGAAGGATCACAAGTCATCTTATGTACCTTTTACAAGTGTTGTCAGTGCATGGATTTTCCCTGTGCTATGTACAGGATCTAAAGGATACATTTTGCTACTAAAAGTGCTGCCCTGTCTGGTTTTAGTCTGTATGTAATGTCCTATGGCAAAACAAGGCAATGCACGTGGTCTGATGGTGAACACCACAGCGCTTTTTCATGTTTTACAGTCCTTTCTTTATAATTATTTTCAGTAGTGACCTTTTTGTTGTTTGCATAAATGACATATTTGCTTTTTTTTTTTTTTTTTTATTTTAGATTTTCCAACTGTAATTCTTACTTCCCGATTTCTCAAGCCTTCATCTTAACAGCGTTGAAGATCAAGCTTTGAATAGAAATTCTCAAGGAATGTTCTGGCTGTAGTGTAGTGTACTGGCTGTGTTTTAGCCAGTCTATAATAATATCAAGTATTGCATGTCTGATTTTTGCTATTGTTTTATTATTATAGTTTTAACTACATTTATTGTCTTATTTGGCTGAGGTGAGTTGAATCACGTATGAAAAACAAACCGCCTCTTCCAAAGAAATCTGACCCCCATTCTTTGCTGGACCTCATTGGTAGCTGATATGGCTGCAGCAGAAGCCTAATCTCCCTTCTTTGAAGTTCTATTGTGAAAGGTACCAACTAGATAGACCTCAAACACCGGGTATTCCATTCATCCATACGTCAAGAGAAGCAACACAGAATTATTTATGAATGCTATACAAACACCCACAATAAATTACTACAGCGTTTTTGTGGGACACGAATGATAAGAAACACTATTCCTGATCATGTTTGCTGTGCATTTCTATAAAAAGACATGGAAGTAGCAAATGAGTTACTGGTTTTAGGCATATGGCATTGTATCATGACTTCTCTCTGCATAATCTAGCATAGCCATCAGAAGTAATCAGTTTTGGAACAATATCTGTGCATTTTCATTTAGCTGCTGAACCAGCACCATCTTCTTACTCTGTATTGCTGGGTTACTTGCACTAGAAACAAGGACATGATGCTTCTCTGGACTTCAGCATGTGTTGCAGAGATCATTGTTTTCAAGGGATACCATTGAAATAGAACAACGAGCAGAACCAAGTCTCAAAAGTTGTTTTTAGGACCTCCACTGAAACTATTTTCTGCCACTTCTGGTAGACTGAGGACCAGTCTGTGATATATAAAATTACCACTGGATTCCCCTATTTATTGAGAGGTATCTGTAAGGCTGGGTTTTTTTTCCAACATTAATTTTCCTTGGTCAAGGTTTGACTTAGCCACATTGCCAGTTAAACTACATTGTCTCACAAAGACCTAAAGTCAGGTTTTATTAAGTCTAGACATATCTAATAATCTCAACAGCTCCAATAAATTGATTATCTTCTATCATCAACTGCACTACTTTATTTAAATTTACATACTTTATACCATCTCTTAAAAGTCATGAAGGTGAAGAAGAATATAAAATCAAATCAAATCAAACTTGTATATTTTGATAACAAATTTAGATTAATATTGCTGTGTACTTCCTAAAAGAGGGGAGAAATAAGAGCATAAATAGAAACAAAAATGAAGAGAAACCATCAGAATGACAGAAAAAAATATATGGCCTTAATGCAGAGGCTTATCTGATGTGACCTCTGCTTCCCCTATTGCTTCAGTGTGACATCTTTCCAAGGAGTTATTCTTCACAATACTGTCCCAGGCCTGAAGTCTATTTTACCATTGCTGCTTCTTTGGTCAGAGTAACTATACAGCATTCAAATATAAATCAATCTTTTTTAACAAAAGAAAAAAAGAAGGGGAAAAAAAAGGGAAATTTGCTTTGCAATTTTATTTAACAAAAGAAAAAGGGAATTCTGTTTTGCTAGACACAGAATAAACAAATGTAGAAACCTTCCTGTCTGTGCCTCAGACGGTCTCACACTTTGCTTCTTTGGGTCATATTTATGGGTACTTCCCAGACATTGTCTTCAAGTCACGTGCACATGTATGCATGTGTATGCATACACCGAGCCTGCTCCTGGACGAGTCTCCCTGGTACCATTAGTTTAGCCCCAGGTTAGCGTGGGACCACCACTGCAGGTGGTAACAGTCACAGTTCCCTGCTGTCTAACATCTACTTGCTCTTTTTGTTGAGCCTGAAGTAAGCTTTAGAGTGAGTCTTGGCATTATTTTTCTATTAAAATCTCCTGTAAGTTAACCTCTAACACCTCCCAGTAAAGAAAAAAAAAAAGTTCAAATTCATTCATTATATAATTGCTTTACTTCCGAAGACTTAGGCTACATAAACTAGCCTCAGGCCAGGCTCACCTCTCACATTCCCTGACCTGCTATAAACCCAACTATATTACCAGATCAGTTGATAAACTGACATTTGGTTGTGTGACCACAGCTCCTTTCACCCACTCTGACCAGAAATCCCAGCACTCAGAAGGAACAAGATGGGCTGCTCCTGAAATACCACTGCTTTTAAAGAGTATTTTGATTTTATGAAAAGGTGTTCCAATTGAGTCTTTATTTTGATGATCAAATACTATTTATTCCACAGGAATTCTGACACATTCAGTGCATGTGGGCAGTGTTATCCTATGTCAAATGAAGGTTGTGCACCAGACGAAAATATTGCCCCCCGAACACCTGCCTCTTTCATTTCAAATCTGAGTGCTGCTGTGGATAGCTGGGATTGTCTCCCTGCATCTCTCCTCCAGTCCTGCATGACGCTGAGAAGGTCACCCAAACCACAGTTTTCAAAAAAAGTAGCCACAAGTTATGCATTCCTCATTTTCTGGGTATCTAATATGAAACAGCTGGGGATGAATTTGCAGGCATAGTGAGTACTCACAAGTCCAGCTGGAGCTGATTCCCACTGCATAAAACTATAAAAAAGGTTAAGTGCTCTGAAATATGGATTCTGAGCTGGCTATCTAAAAGCACAGGACATTTCTGACAATGGGATATTATCACAAAATGTTTCTACAGGAATTCAGTGAAGACAAGGTCACTAACATTTGTGAATCAGCAAATATGCAGGGATTTTGGTAGTGGAACAGATAGACTTCAGGTGCCCTATCATAGTATAGGATCCACAACTATGAATTAGTAGTCTGAAGACATCAAAACATTTTGCCTAAAACCAGTGCAAAAACTGAACCCCTTCTCCCATCACATTTATATATAGTGTTATATGCACAAGCAAGCAAACAAGGAGACTTGAGGAAAGCAAGAATAAACAAACATTCCAGGCTAAACTACTTGTAGGTATTTGTAAATTAAAACGGTTGCGGCAACACTACAAGACAGACCTCTTTCCAAAAAGTTAGGTGTTTCTCCAGTGTAAAAAGCTTGTGAAGCTCTGCCTTCCACACAACATGAGGAAAGTGAGGCACCTCCCAGAGTATCCAGCATGTCGGGTTACCTAATGCCGGCATCCAGACCATGCAAAGGGTGACTGCCTTCACGCTTCTGGGTCTGAGTACATACCTGTATCCTACTTAGGCAAGGCTGGGGGCTCAGCTCTGTGCACCCTGGTTTCCACTGAAAGGAAGCCCAGCTGAGCATCACAGAGGCAATCATACTAATTTTTCATAAATGACCAATATTATTTAATGGATCAACAGTTACATGTAGATACAGACTAAGCTAACCAGAAAGATACAGCAAGGAAGAAGGTCATATCAGAAAACCTACCTATCCCAGCAAGACCGTGGGAGGCTTGGGTTAAATTCCTTTTGCTGCCTGAGGGAATCTGACTTGACATCTCCCACCTCGAGGTGAACCTGTTGATCACAAGAGGTTGGCTATTTTAAGGCACAAGGGTGAGGTGTCCCATTATTTCTGTTCAAACTGTTCCACTTTGCATGGAATGAATATTCATTGGGCTCCTGAGAGAACGTAGGTGCAAAAATGTGTCTATAACCAGGTTGTTACGGTGCTCAGCAGGGAATGTGGGTGAGAGGAACATATTCTTTTGGAATATGAGAGCATACCTGGTTAAACAGCAGCAGAGCAAGGGTGTTGATGATCTGTGTTTGGGACTGAGGTGCTCACGCCGGCAATAAGACAGAATTTGAATGCTTAAACCTCCTGTGGCAACAGCCCTCAGACACAGTACTGAAGAGGCTACCTGGAAATTCATAGTTGTCTATTTAGTGCTGGATACTGTGAGAAAATAGAGTGTGAAACCGCTCACAGGATGATGAGAATGAGTCTCCTACAGCTGCAAGAATAAAATTTCTCTCTCTAAAGTACCCTTATATATAGATCCAGGGGTAAAAATGATCCTGGCAGAAAAGTAATTAAGTAGAATGACTGAAATGGTCTGATAACAGATTGTCCTGAATTCAGCAAAAAGCCCTCCATCTAGATATACTAAAAAGCAGATTAAATAACTGTTTACATGAAATCTTCCATGAAGGTATTTTTCCCTTCAGATTGTTGCTTTAATGACTGTGTAATTATTGGAATGAATTGGGTTTGAAGGAACACTAGCATTTTTAACATAGGTTTTATCAGGTTGTGACAGTATCTTTTGTCTTATCATAACTTTTTAATTTCACTGCCTGATGCCTTACTATCAGATCAAACTTTTCAATTGTGAGGTTGGTGATAAATTCATTGATACTGAAAAGGTGTACATTTTAGTCTGTTTATACTGACTTCTGCTGGCTTTCCTCAGGAATGAATCTGTCCCACAAAGTTTATTATGAAATTATTTAGAGAGATGTTGACAAAGTTAGACTGTACAGGTAAAGAAATAAATTTATGTATATTGCCCTGAAATTACCTTGTTATGGAGAGAGGTATTGGGCATGGCTTCTTTTATGGACAAAATCTATAGCATTTAACAAGGGGGAACAACACTGTTTTAAGATTTAGCAACAAAAACGTTTTATGGGATCTGTATGATTTATCTGTTAAACCATGTGGAATTATATTTCAAAAAATAAAGAAAACATTATATTCTTAGATGATTTTAGTTCTAGTGGGGAACCACACAGCATCCACAGGAATGAGTGGCCAGGTCACACTGACTGAGATCAGTGACAGCTCCACAAAGGAGAAAGATCTGCCTGCTCTGAGTGTGGCCCATTTGATTGGAGGGAGAGTGAGGTTTTAACTAATGATACCAGGGGTGCCTGTGCCTTTTCAGTTTAGTCAAAGCCCATTTCAGATCTTCTGGCTGCCAAAATCCAGCAGGTTTGCTTCTGTTTGCGTGTATGTAGCTGGTTTGGCACTGCAACTTCATTTTAAGTGGAAGAGCAGCAGCAGCACTGCCTTCACATGAGCTTTGCTGTATAATTAAGTTTTACTAATAAAGACTGGATGCACCAGACTAATAACCTCTTCTTTACATTGCAGACCGGTAAATTAGAGTTTCTGTCTCTCTAAGAGATGTTGCTAGATTCAGACCACTGCTTTGATACCTTTAATTTAACTACAGAACTTCTTTGCCATTCATCTTCTGTGAAGTGCGCCTTCTAGCCAATGGCAACATGCTGATTTATGCTAGCTGATGATCTGGGGACTGTATAGGAAGAATTTAGGTTATATATTTTCAGGACACTTGAGAAAAACTATCTGGGGCTTGGCATGCTCTCATATTCCAAAAGAAAAATTTTTGAGTGCCCATGGAGAAAACATCTCTAGCAAGAATTATTTAAGAAGAGGCAGAGATAGTGAATTACATCAGAGGAGGGAGATCATCCCAAGCTTTTTGGACTAGTCTAACTCAAGATACCTCTAGGACTGGCTTCAGCACAGCATTAGTAGATTTTACAAACCACAATTATACACTAGGAAATATTTCTTTTGTTAGTGCTTATAGATGCTTATCCCATTTAGAGACTGGTAAATGTGAACCTTTCCCTCTGCAAGGACAACCATGTGTTCTGTATAGGAACCAGAATTTACATTTGTCTCTTCTATGAAAAAGGATGCACTTAATTTGCCTTGAGACTCATTGTCCTACAACCACAGAGACAGATCTGGGAAGCACAACAGGAGGCTGCCCTGTCCCTCCCCTGCACTGTCCTCAACACGTGTTGGTATAAATTCTCCTTAAACACATCCAATAAAAGACATCCAGATATATGCTTGAGAGCTACTCCAGTACTTCAACCGCTAAAATATTCCTTCTTAAAGGATTGCACTGATAGTGCGATTCAGAGCAGACAATAATTAGTTGCAATAATTTCTTCTTGTCCTTCCTCACTGGTCTTAAAAAACAACTGATCATTATTCTTTTGATAATCATCTTTTTTACCTATTAGAAGACTTATCCTGTCCCCTTTTAATCTTCCCTTTTGTAGCCTAAAGGAATGGAGTTACCTTTCTTTATGGATTGTGTTTTCTATACCCTTAAGCATTCTTTGCACCCTCCTCTGGATTTTCTCGGAGTCATCATCTTTTTTAAAATGTGGTGTCTAAAAGTGGACACAGTGCTATGACATCCAGTTGGCTCCCAGGTAGAGCAGACTAATTACTTCCCAAGGGTTGTATACAATACACCTATGAATGTATCTTTGACCAAGACACTTTTTAAAAATATTGTGTTGTTACTCATAGCCAGTTTGTGATTCACTACAACCCCCAGATCCTTTCCTGTGTAAAGTCACTCCTGTTAGATATGTCTATTTGCATTTGTCTTTGTTGAGTTTCATCTGCTTTTCATTTCAGATGATGTCTGATTTTTCAGACTCATTTCATTTCCAGTTCTGATCCTGTCACCAAAGTAGGAGCAACTTCTCCATATTGTCTGTAGATTTTCTAAACTTATTAATTGAATTTCATTGTTCAGTCATTAAGAAAAATACTTAGAAGAAATGAGACTCCGTGTGAGGTGTCCCTCCAGCTTAATGTGAATCACTGAAAATTATTCTTGGCAGTCACTCAATAACAATGACACACAGAGGAGGAGGGGGTTCAGCACTTACTTTACTTCGGTGTGGGTAAACCACTCCAGTGGTTGTAGTAGTACTCAGCTCTTTTCCAGGGAAATGAGATTTTTCTTAGCATTATAGTCTATGACCCCTTTTCCCAACATCCACCTTTCCAGAAAAGTTATGCAATGGAAGGGAGTAAAGATGATGGACCCGGACTCTTAGTGGTATCCAGTCACAGGCTGAGAGGCAGTAGTCACGAGCCGAAATACAGGAAATTACATTTAAACACAAGAGCAAACCTTTTTTTCCCCTGTGAGGGTGGCCAAGCACTGTAACAACTTTCCCAGAAAGGTTCTGGAGTCTCTGGCTTGGTGACACTCAAAACCTGCTGTCACTGACCCTGCTTGAGCAGGGGTCTTGGACTAGAGACCTCCTGAAGTATTTTCCAGCCTCAACCATTCAGTGATTCTATGGATTTATGAGACAATGTTACTTATTTTATACATTCTTGCTTGAATTCAGACAGTGTTTTGCAAGCAGTTTAAACTTTTTAGAATAATAATTTTAAATAGCCTGAGGTCATGGTCTGATCTGCAGTCATTCTATTGAAAAAACCTGGAGGTCAGTCTGCGGATTAGGTTAGACATTTTGCCAGTCTCTGCAATACCGTGAATGACACATAACATTTCAAATAGCATTTGAAACTCTGTAATTGACTCCTCTGGAGACTGAGCACACATCTTTTTAACCCTAGATCAAAGTCTTTCTCCCAAAGTTTGAGCACTGGTATCAGACAGTTTCCCTGTTACAGCTTCCCTCTTCCACCTTTAAAAAGCAACATGTTATTTTTCAGGAAGCTGAAGCCCAATGCCAACACTATTAGTAAAGATCTACATTCAAATTCATGACTCATATGACCCAGGGTAGGCCTCTGCACTCAAATGGGAGTCTTGGCAAGCATCACTTGTGACCTGGACTCTGTCCCCTGTGTTCCCAGAACCTCACAGTCACTTCATTAGTGCCCACATGGATGAGTAACATGAATAGCATGAGTCACAGTCAGGGACTGGATATGCCTCAATAGTCTTTCCACTGTGCCTAAGGTTTTTGGATTAGTCAAGAAGCCCATGTCCCAGCAGGGCAGTCAGACTGGCAGATGGGCATCTCTGGCCCCATTACAAGACAGCCTCTAATCGCAGCTGTCCACTGAGAAGTTTGTCACTGGAGCAGCGCAGCAAATAACAGGCTTGCACGTTAGGGAAGAGTTGGGCACAATATATTTGCCCTGAAGCTGGAAATTTTCAACATTTGTCCCTCATAAAAGAGGTTTACCCTTCTTCCCTGCTGAAGTCAGTGGGGAACCTCTGGCTTCTGACTTCACTAGGCACAGGACCTGACTCTTAAATGAACTCACAGCTTTTACAGATTACTGACTTGGAAACTGATGGACTAGCCAAAATACTTTTAGCTAGTCTTGTAACCTGATTTTGATACTTGGCAGAAATTTTTTAACTATTCATGGTTTTTTTGTTTGTTTTTTTTTTCTCTCTTATTTACCAGATTATTTTTCAGTATTTTTCCACTTTCACGCCAGAGTTGCTGGTTGTGAAATTCTGTAAAACCCACTTAACTCTAATAGAGAGTTTTAAATTATCTGTTCAGACAGGTTACTGAAGTGTAATACAAACACATGTTCCTGAATAGCAGTGCAATAGCAGGGTGTGGAAAAAACAGCATTTAACACAACTCCTTCTATACATTTCTCTTAGTTATAGAGTTGAAAACCACCCTATGTCAGCTATGATATAATTCTGTAATAGTGCCTCTTCTTTTTCTCTCAAATGTTATGAAAACCATTGTTTTCACACTTATTGATAAACCTGCCTAATAATCTCCCTAAAAGGCTAAATGGGGCTTTTCTGTTAAATCTTCCCTTGGAATTTAGGTACCTGTAAATATCTCTCTTCTCTTGACAGACCTTCACATTTCCTTGTCCCAAATGAGTGATTTTCCCCAGAAGATCATTTTATATAAAGACATCAGCACATCCATCCTACAGGCGAGATACAGATGGGAAGGTCTTGTTTGCAGGTCTTGCCAGAGCGCAGGTATGAGGCCGACACTGTACAGTTGAGTATCAACTGTTTCTGCAGAAATAAGAACCTGGGGCACATTACCACCAGAAACTGAGGTGCCACGGGGCTGTAGACACCTAAAATAGCTCAGGAGGGTTTTGTGAAACCCTTAATGATATGTGATTTAGGCACCCTGAAGGGCAGTTAGGTGACAAGTCCTCCCATGAATCTGGCCTCTTGTCCTAGGCATTTTATCATACTAGTCAAAGGCTAAATGGGGAAACCGTGAAGCATTAGGCTGACCACTGAGGGGAGGCAGTCACTGCACACTATTCAAACCTACTGCAGTTTGTTTCTTCTAAGAATTCATTCTGGTTTTATGATGTTACACCTCTAAAACTCCTATGTTTCCTTACCAAAGGTTATTGAAATGTTGGTTTTAGCAAATATTGGTTGCCTAAAACTTTTTTTACTAGGAGCATGACTCTCTAGTGAGGCTAATTCGCATGACTTCTATCTGACTTGAGGGCATATAGATTCACATTTCTAATTAATATCATCCACTTTTTTTTTTTACTAGGAGTTGGAAAATTCAAACCTGCAAGACAAACACAAAAGCATATGTGTTTTTTCTCCTTTTCCTGTCAAAGCTCACAGTAACTGTGCAGATAGAAGGGTTTGTGTGGACTAGCAAGAGGAAAATGGAATAAAACTCTTAAAAGTAATTCCTGGAAATATTTCCCTGCTAGTTTTCTTCTGTCTTACTGCAATAAGCTCTACAGATAGCTCCCTCCCACTTCCAAAAAGAGCAAGCAATCTTGTACATTTGTAACAGCGAGTCATGATTTTCGTGAGGCACGTCAGTTTGAATGCACATACACTACTGGTTTCTTAGAAGTTATATTGGGCCAAAGCATTTACACATTTCTGAGACTGAAGGCACATCCCCATTACCACATAGTGTTTAGCTATTTCAGGAATGAAGAGTTTTAAGAGCTCCCCAAGGTTATATACAGCATCCTGTGTGCAAGCCGAGTTGCTATGGTGACATTGCTTCATACTTACATCACTCACTTGTTTAATATAGTCCTATGGCCTTCTGTTTTCTAATTGATGATGACCTGTCAAACTGCCTCAGATTAACTGTACAACAGCGATGTGAATCATATTTCAAAACACTAAACTAAATGTGGTACAATTAAACCTGAGAAAAATACATCACCACAAACAAAACTCTGTTAAGACAGATTTTAGGTTAAAGCAGGACCTTTTAATTTGAAGCAATATTATTGCAACTTAGTAGACACAAAACATGTTCCAGGAGGTAAAGTTGGAAGTAGGATTTACAGTTACAAAAGCTAGCCATTAAATGTCAGGACAGTATATTGTTGTCATTAAAAAACGCTAGCATGAGAAACTCTGGATAAAGTTCTCGTCTCAGTCCTTTGTGTTGTCTTGCTCCCCACTCCGTGGGAGGTGAACCTCACTACCTGCTACTTGGAAACAAAAAAATACGTTCCATCAGATATGTAAATGAATAATCTTTATTTATTTGCACATTGTTTGTCTATATCTTTATTTACAATTTGAAAAGTATGAAGCTGTTTCAGAAAGCTTTGTAAGAAAGCAATATATGATTCAGCAATATCAGAGCTACGGCTCTAATAATGGTCCTGTGAGGTAGCCATTGGCTTTAGGCATTAAATAGGTACACAACTTCTTGATAGGGATCTTAACAGAGATCACAGCTCTTTCCACACATGTGGCTTTGGGTTTTTTTCACATCTAGCTTGAAAAAATCAAAAGATATGTGAAAAGTTATTATTTTCTAAAACTGTTAGGCCTTTTGTTTTAGGGAGAGCCCTGTGATACTTATGTTGTGCTAGGGAGGCAGAATGCTTTTAGGCAGCTGGCGCAATTAAGTAGTCCTGGTGCATCATTAGAGGCAAAATATAACCAGAGTAGACATTTCTCAAAGAACTTTTTATCCACAACAAAAATAAAAAGGCTCTGATTGCATTTTTCACGAGCTCCAGAACATGCTGGAAGTGAAGGCTTCTCTGCTTCCCCTCCTCAGCATTTGGGCTTTTCCCTTAAGATTCTGTGTCACTCAGCATCTTTTGCCACCCAGTGACTTCTTGTCAAATACAGGCCAAAAGAGGAAATCTGAGACACATACTTCATTGCCTGTAATTTGATGAAAATTACTCTGGAGCAACGCCTTTTTTTTCTCTTTTGTCTGACATTCACCGTGTTACAGCTCCCTCAACATCAGCATGAAAAACCGTTCTGTGCATAACTGCGTGTTTCACCCAAATAGGTGTACCCAGGCATGTTTTTCATTTGTGGCAACAACCATAATGTTATAAATTCTTTCCAAACACTTTATAATCACCTTTCTTCTGAGGAAGTCAGAATTTAGGCCCTGAACAGTAAGTGCTAGTCCTTGGAAGAAGAACAAAAAGAGATAATTTATACAAAAAACCTAGACTGTTCTGCCAAGCTGACTGAGGTGAAAAGGGGCCTTAAATGTGGATGGGGTCAATATATGCTTATTCCCAGGATGCTACTCATTACATTGGCTGGGAATGTTAAGCTGAAGGTCACTTTTTTCCATAATTTCAAAGTTTCTGTAGCTAACGCTTATGAAAGAATAACTTAATACTGTCTACTGTGTTGTGCTGTTGAAGAAGTCTCTAATACATTTGGAATGTATTTGTTATTTTTATTTTATTTTTATTTTTTATTAGCACAGTAAGTGGGGAGTGGATAGGCTGAGATACCTGATTCACAATAGATCAAAAGGCATGTCTTTAGGAAAGGAAACCTTTTAAATACTGCAGATTTCAGCTTTCACAAGAACATCTAGTTTCATCCTTTAGTATATGCTCCTCTAGAGACCTCAGGAGTTTGTAGTTCATAGACTAACAAAATATTTTCTGTGAAATATGTGGGCATATAGTTCCTAAACAGAAATTAAGAATTATTATTTGAGAAAGGAACAGTAATTATGATTGTTACAACTTTAAGCTGTTGTCTTCAATGTCTGATGTTTATATGTCACATGCTGCAATCTAATAGCCAGACTTCTGAAAGCTTGATTCATAACCCTGGTTGCATGTATCTTGTAGTAGTAAATTGAAAGGGGTTCTGAAGAAAGTTGAGGCTAATTATCAAAGAAGTGTGGCAAGAAGTGAATGCGCTATTAGCTGGAGAGGGAATGAGCACGTGTGTATGCAAATGTAGTAGCATTGCTGTACCGTTTAAGAACAAGGTTCGGGAATTAGCCATCCAAACTGATTATCAAATCTTCTAGTCCCAAGAAAGATCTAGCAATGAGATGTAGCTCTAATCCCATGTTTGTACACACATTTTCAGTAAATATAAGGTGCCCTTATAGGGGGCTTCAGGATGAATTCTGCAAATTGCCAGGGTAGAAAGAACATTTTACTTCTCACTACAGTAAATATTGCTAGCAGTTTAGACAAGCCATGAAAAACAAGCCATGTTTACCACTGAGAGAGGTGATGACTGTAAAAGGGACATTAACATTTCCATACAAGGGAAAGCAGTCTATGAGGATCAACCTCTCTCTTGAATAAATTTGGGTTCAGTAGTCACAAAGGAGGTAGAAGTCTTGGTGGAAACCCTAGTCCCTGTCCCTTCCTGCACCAGAAATTCTTTCGCTCTTCCACAGCCCATTATTAATATCCCGTCTCCCATGAATGCAATGTGTTTGTAGATATTGTCTGCAAATTCTGCATCCCTGATCATATGGGCTAGGTGACCATTAGTGTCTATGGCTTGTTAGCTAAATGACTTTCAGATATAAGCTTAGGATCCATTGATGGTTTTCTCTAACTTTTGTTGGCAGGCTGTTATTAAATATTTACAATAGTGCTTATTGGGAAATGTTTTTAATGATTACTTTTATTTTCTTTAAATTTAATCCCTCTTGTATTACAAATTCAGAATAGCTGGTAAAATTAAAATAACCTAATCCAGTAAGGATTAGTATCAGTATCATCAGTATTAGTATCATTAGTATCAAGGTCCTGGGCAATACTCAGAGAAATGCAAATACTTTGCTCCAGAATATTAAAAAAGTACCAAGGCGTTCCTCTGCTGAGGTGTTTTGGGAGCTGGAAATGGAAAAATGTATTCTCAAGACCAGCATTATCCATACAACTTTTCTCTTGTACAGATGTTTCCTGGGGAGAAGACTGGGGCCTTGCAGGTTTAGAATCATAGAATCATTTAGGTTGGAAGAGACCTTTAGGATCATCAAGTCCAACCGTTAACCTGGCACTGCCAAGTCCACAACTAAACCATGGCCCTAAGCACCACATCTACACATCTTTTAAATACCTCCGAGGATGGGGACTCAACCATCTCCCTGGGCAGCCTGTTCCAATGCTGGATAACCCTTCCAGTGAAGAAATTTTCTCTAATATCCAATCTAAACCTCCCCTGGTGCAACTTGAGGCCATTTCCTTTTGTCCTATCACTTGCTGCTTGGGAGAAGAGACTGACACCCACCTTGCTACAACCTTTTTTCAGGTGGTTTAAGAGAATGCCAAAAAGTAATGCACTTCCAGGGCTTGTAGAAAGATTGGTGGGGTGAGCTGCAAGTCTGTAGTAGGGATACCCAACCTTTGGCAATTTGATGGGGAGCGGGGGGTGACATTAGAGATTTGCAGCAGCTAAGTTAAGGCTCTTGATGTGAATTTTTCCCTGGCAGAACTGAACTCTGTCTATTGACTATACAAAGAGTTGGGAGAAAATCCCTTATTTTAGTGCACTTAGTTACCAGCTCAACTGGTACCAGCCAAGACTTAGATGAAAATAAACATGGTGATTTGAGTGTCATTCCGATAGAGGATTTTAGCATTTAAAAGTACTGCAGATTTGTTACTGCTTTTCAGTATGAAGTCATGAAGGCTGCCTCTCTTCTTTTTAAGGGTGGACCTTCCTCATCTGCCTGGAATAGATGGCAAAGGAACAATACAAGGCAGCTTGAGCAGTTGCTGCCAATGTTGTACCCATCCAACAGATAAATACAGGATGACACTCTCTAGAGTTGTCAGCTTGGTAACTTTCAGAAGCATTTCAATCCCCCCCAAAAAATTCCAATAAAACAGCATTCTTCAGGTTAATGCCAGAAATCTTGCACCACGGTGAACAGGCAGTACTAAGATCAGACTCCCTCCTGCCTTCCAATGTAAAAATATCTCAGTACTTCTGAGTACGCTACAGAAGACAAAGCACCCTAACAGTGTTTTAGAGTTAATGAGGCAATTAGTGGATGCTAGATAAAGATGTGTTTTTAACCAAGTATTTAAATGATAAGTCACAGGATGGATGTGTACCTGTTCTATATTTTCTGTTTCACAACAACTGTTTTCAAAAATTACAAAGACTTAATTGATAACCACGTACGTTCCTTCTCACTCTCATGAATTAGACAGATACATCTGCAAACAAACAAACAAAAATGCCATTTAAAATCTACAATTAAATAATCACAAATATATTTCATTAAGATTTTATAGTGGGGACTGGATTATCATGGAATCTGAAAGATTTTTCCATGCTTTCTATCCTCTTACTTGCAAGAGCTTAAGTAACAGCGGACCCTTCCACCCTGGTTATGTTGGGGAAAACTCCAGAGACCCATTACTGACTCAAAGGCAGCAAGAATCATCTTTGAAGAGTGCTGTCAGGACAGCAGCACTTTGAAGTCACTCTCATGTACAGTGATAGTCCTTGCTCAAAATACTTCTTCTGTAGATAAACCAGAGAGAGGAAAAGGGAATAACAGTATTTACACAGAGATTTGCTAAGGTCACTGAGGAAGGCTGGTAAAGACCTTGGAACAAGACTTCATTAGTCGTTACACCATCCTTCCTCTCTGATTATAAGTTTCTGCTGATAAATGCCTGCTCTCATTTGAATTATGAGTTAATTAGCTTTCAGAGGGCTGACTCAGAAGGCTCAGAAGCTGTAGCCCACCAATTTGAAATAGAGCTCTTAGACATAGCATATCAACCAAGAAAGAAAGAAAGAAAGAAAAAAACCCCAGATTCTTTTAACTCTCTTTTTTGAAAGAATAGTCATTTATAAATCAAGACATGTAACTAGTTTCCAAAGCAACAGTAACTAAGAGAAACCAGTCATGGTTTTTGTTTGCTCTTTGACAACAGGGTTAATAAATGGAGGCATGACATACTCTATCCAAACCCACAGCAGGATCATCATGATTGATAATTAACTATTTTATATTATGAAGGGAACTGCAAGAATATTGTTAGCATAAGAAAATGTAAAGAACATAATGCAAAATACTTCTCAATTGAAGCGTTACAAAAAGATAATGTACACTTTTCTTTGTAGCAGAAGTAAATGGTGAATCTGAGGATCAATTATGTTTTAAAATTGACAGTAGTATCTTGGTAATGAAGTGTAAATAGCTTCTTATTAATTAACAGAGAAATTAGCCAGCAGGAAAATTAAGAGCTGGAAGCAGATCTCCCAGGCATTACTTGAGAGGAAGAGCTTTCAGTGGAGTTCAAGGGACTGACATCTTGCATAAGGACAAACTTCTGCTGGAACCTGACTTGTATCTTTAGCATATATGCAAATATCTAAGATCCACACCCACTTTTACAATTCAGAGCAGAGGACTATATTCCGTCAGCAGGGGATTTTGTGCTTTTAACAACTTGATAAAAATATTCCTGCTGAAGCAGTCTTTTTGCAGAAAATTAGGGCTTCGGTTAATTTTCCAGGGTCTGCTTTTCATACTCCATTTGATCTTTCTATGAAATATGAAAACCTGAAAGACAGAACATTTTCTTGGAATCTCAGAATTTTATATTTGGAAATGCAAGCAGGTGTCCTGTGAGTTTCATCTCCATCATCTTCTTGGGTTGCTCTCTGGAGCACGTCTCCCCTGGTGCACTGTTGTCAGGATCTCCAGTGATGCTCCTATTCAGTAACCGGCAGACCATCAGATACAGGATAAATGGAGAAACTGAACCAAAAAGAGAATTAACTATTACTTGCAAAATAGAATAATAAAAACAGTCACTGAAAAACTTTCACGGAATATGTGTGTGAATGTGTCTGTGTATAGCTATCAGTCTCTAACTTTTTTTGAAAAATGCAACTAGCTATAATGATCATCATTAGTTACTACTATCCTACGTAGCCACCTAATGTACTGAGCCCTTAGCTATTAAAATACGCATGATTAACAGTGGTGATGGAAACTTTTATATAAAGTACTTCAAAATGACAGAAACTAAAGAAACACTTTTCCCCAAATCACTTGGGAAATTTCATCCGCTACAGAGTCAAGCCATGTAACTGTGCTGTACCCTGCCCGTTACAGATCTAGCTCCTTTGAAAAATATTAGCTGTGCAACTATCCATCAACTAAATGACTCAGTCCTGCAGAAGCCTACCAGAAACAACAGGCTCATCCGTGGTTTGTGCTAGTTTATAAGAGTTTATAAGAGTCTGGTCTCGAATGCCAGTATTACGCCATGGGGCACTGCCATCGCCACATGCAGGATTTCATCAGTAACTGAGGGTCTCTCAGGATTTCACAAACAGGAGTCTCTTGAGTGGGATCCCCCTTCCCCCTCATGGATCACAAGCATGATGCTCCCCTCTGTATCCCTTGCCTGTGCCTCTGATGGCTCCACTGTTACCAGCAGCCGGATTAGCTCAGGGACTGACAGCAAAAGAAAAGACAAACAGGACAAACATCATCTCCACAGTGCTCCCTGTCCTAAAACTGCTTGACTTTTCACCCCCAATAAATAGCCCACCATTATGTTTTCCCAAGCCCCAGTGATGCCACTTTGATGCAAATGGAGCCTCAAACAACCTCCCTGGGAGGTGGTGTTGCTACAGCTGTGCTGTGCGGGAGCTGGCTCTGGCCGGCCCTGAGGGCTCGGTCCTGGAGCTCTTCTGAGATCTGAGTCATGCAGAGGAGGGGCAGCCCTCTCAGCTGGGTTTGCGGCCAACAGGATCTGCCCTCAGAGACCTATCAGAGACAAAAGTCTGCAGCTTTTGGGCCTGACATGCCAGGCTGGGGATTTAAAGGGTGTTAGCGTAGGGACAGGCATGACTTATAGGCCTGCCCTTCCCCGCAAGAAGAGCTCAAAGCTTTAGGATGTTCTACCAGGACGAAGCCTCCAAAACTTCTGTTGAAAACCAGATTTCCTCTCCATGTACATCTTTATTAATATGTGTAAAATTAACCTGATCCAGGAGAGTACACCAGGACCTAGTCACTCTTAGAAAGTACATGCTTGAACTTGCTCCAAGGTTCAAGCTGAGCTGAGATTTTCCTCCAAGACCAAGAGTTGGCTCACCCTTGTCACCCAGCTTCCCAGGTCAACCCTGAGGCAAAATCATGTGAAGACGTGGCAAATTTGGACTCCTGAGAGGCTGGAAAAGTTCAGATTGATTTCAACAGCCAACATACTGGGATCTTTCCCCTTCACACTTTTAACAGCCTTATTTTTCCAAGGCTTAATGCCTGCTTCTTGCAGGAGGAAACCCCTTTAATTTATAAACATGCTGTACGCCTGATGAAGTGTGTTTAGGGACTTGTAAAGCAAAGAATACTGTATAAATGTAACAAAAAATGCTATCACAGCTATGAGCACTTGTGGGACAAAATTAAAGGGGAACAGTTCCAGGTTGAGGCCACAGTAACTTGGTAACGGAAATGTTATCCACAGCATCCTTTAAACAATGAGCCAAATGCTAAAGACCTTATTTCAAACACTGCTTATTATTTCCTTTGAAGCCTTATGTAAGTAATGTTTAGAAAAAAAATGAGGTGGTAATTTAGGATTGTTCCCACTGTTTGTATACAATTTTCTTTTTAAAATATAAGGAGAAAAGGAAACAAAGGTTTCACGATGAGAACAAACTGAAATACAAGAACTTCTGTGGGAGACTGAAATAGCAGCAGGATTAAAAGCAGAAAATACATGTGTCCCACAGGCTCCTTTCTTGCCTCTGAGGCCTCTCACTCGAGTACTGACCAGGACCACTGTGGCTTTGTTTATGACATCTGACAAGCTCAAAGCCTCTGGCTATAGGACTGCATTAGGTATTTTTTAAAGCATTTTTTGAAGCTCTAGGGAACAATAAAACAGCAATCAAATTCAGCTCTTCCACATTTGCTCAGCACTCCATCTATATTGTTAATGTAGCGGTAAATTTGTGTATATTTGTAGGAATGGACATGTGTGTGTATATATATATATGTTGAAATATTTAACTGTCACAGAATTGGTAAGATCTGCTGTTTATATTAGAGAACTCCAGAAAATTTCAGAAGGACATGTGATGTGATACTTTTATCTTTTTGTTTTATAAAACTGATAATATATATAATTTTTGTTAATAACATTTAACAGTTATTCATAGCATGCTAGCTTAAATCACTTCTTTTTCATATTTAAGGATTTTGGGGGGAATTTTTAAGTATTTATGGAAGAGAATGGATTTTTAAGGTTTGTTTCAGCACCACTGGAGTCGATAAATTTTCATCAACCTTAACATCTGCAGGACTGAAGTCCCAAAATTCAAATGGCTTACAGCTGTCATCTTGCCCTCTAGTGGTATTTCTTTAAAGCCACCGCTAAATAGAAAACAGACGGACTAGAGTATTTTAAATTTATGAAAAATATAAATTGACTCACGTTGCAGCTGGAGAAGCAAATAGGTATTAAAAATGCCTAACTATTCTAATTTCCCCGCACACCACAGGCAAGATAAGGCTATTAAAAGAGCTCTGAAAACTTCACAGGAAGGTTTGCAACTGAAGGTCAGGCAACTCAGGTAGCTTGATTTATTTTGTTGGTAAACAACACCCCCCTTGTTTTTCAACTTTTTCTCCAGTGTTTCAAAGTCCTTCATCCCTGATAAGAATATACTAATGTTTTGACATTTTATTTCCTGTACAGGGGCTATGATGTCAGACTTGTTGCATCACTGAAGTTTTGCAAGGACTGGGAGCAGAGGTTATAACAAACATCATGACTGCACGAATTGGTGCCTGTGATTTTCTGCAGGTGTCTCTCTGGCTTGTTTATAGGTTGCAGAGAGACAATGCTCAGATTCAAAACTTTCAGTAGAGTGAAGAAGAGAGAGGTCTTCTTGCGCTCATAGGGGAAAGAAGGCCAGACCCTGTCAAAGCAGGATGTGCTGAAGCTGATTCATAGCAGAGTAAAGGGATGCTGCATTGATCTCATCTAGTTCAAATGACACTTCCACAGTATGTTAACTGCTTCTTATCTTGCAAAATATTTTGGTATCTATTTGCACTGTTCTGTGGATAGCAACAAAAAAGGTTGGGGGCAAGTTGCGAGAAAGACAAGTTGCTCTTCTTAGGCACAGAAGACACTAAAAACTAAGGGTAAAATCCTACAGCAAACTAGGACTTAAATCTCCTTCTTAAGCCTTGTCACATGTTTCTACCTGATTTTACACTGGACTAGCACCATCAGGCTAGACCTCTGTGTGGGTCATCCAAGCCTTCTATGTATCCTAGGGATTCATAAAGAATTGCCTGATCTCTCAGAGTCAAAACCAGCTTTCTCCATGGAATCACTTTTGGACAATTCAAGATGTAACCTCCACTAGTTTTTCACCCATTTGTATTTCCACAGGAGAGGAAATCTGAGGCTCTGGCTTTTATGTTTCAGCATTTTTTAAGTAGCCCATGGAATAAGACTCTGTCAGAGGTACCCCACTGAAACTGTATGATGGAGAACAGACACTGCTTCCCTGGCAAAGTAAAAGATACCCGACTTGGGGCTGCATTTGTCCCAAGGCCTTTCACTTCTAAATAGCACGATCAGGACCGCAGTATTCATACTTAGGAAAATTCACAAAGACAATTCATGCTATCACTATTATGCCCTGGGAAGAAGTTATATTGGCTCTCATCTGAAGCATCACGGCCACTGGAAAAGCCTGTTTGCAAATATTCCTAAAAACAATAAAAAGAAGAACCTTTCCAAGAAGGCTTTCCCTTGTATTGTTGCACAAGAGTTTCTGTTTCACTGGAAAAGTTACCAGATAATGATGAATATCTTTCTAAATTTTCCTCTGGGCCTAATCCTGAAGTCCTTAATTGGCTCTTAATCACTCTGGCAAGAACCCTTTTGCTTTGAGGGTACAAGTGCAACGTTTCGTACCAGTAAGAACATTTATCACTTCACTAGGAATTTTGCTGTGCCACGCTTTCTTTGATCATTCAAAACAAAGCAAAGACTTCACTAGAGGTGATCATGAGCCACAAAATCTTGATCTGTAAGTAAAATTGGTTTTAAATATATATTTTGGCTCATTCTGCTGTGGAGATGGTCTGGCTAAGAGTTCATAACCTGAAGAAGCACAAAGCAGCTTTAAAGTATACTGATCTCTACACAGAGGTTTGGGTTCAGGCTCCCCTCCTGTTCTTCACTGTGAGATCATAATCTACCCGAGTTGACTGTTTACTTCCTTCTTAGTGACTCCATCGCTGATGTCAGCAGTCTACTGCACGCTAAAATTTATATATCCTTTTTCTGAAAGCAGACTGGGGTTTTTTTTTTATATAAAATAAAAATAATTCCAAATGCAAGCTTTGAGAGAAATGTTCAAAATGTTCTGACTTTAAGCAGCTAGATTAAACAGCTAACCTTTATTTCCCTTTGTAGTCTACAGACATTGGTTATTTATTCTGAAGGTTTCTTGGATCAAATACCTGTGACTCTCACCTGGACTCATCCTTTGGGAAAGTCTATTGCTTTATAGGCTATAGGTGGAGCTCAGAGCCATAAGCCTTCTCATAAAGCACCTTAATCAGATGATCTTTTTACCAAGCAGTAGCTCTAAAGGTAGGGACACTGAATACAAAAACCTACAGTGCTTTGGTCAGTACTTGAACTTCCCTAATTGTCTGTAAAAGCCAGGTGAAATAAATCAGTGACTACATTTTCAGCCAGAATCTTTACTGTGCTTATTACTGTAAGGATAGTGTAGGAATCTGGGGAGATGCATTCAGACAATTCTGGTATTGGAACACCTATTCTGCCCTGACCCTACTAAAAAAATTCCCACCGATGCTGGACATTTATATGTAGTGCAGGCTGGAGAGAAAATCTTTCCTTTAAGTGAAAAATAAGTTATTTGGTTAGTTAAGTTGTTCAAACATTAACAAAAGCAGTTTACTCCAGAAGATAGGAATCAGTCAGGCTACTAAACTGGTAGATGATTTATTGAATGTGAAACTTAACTGCTGTATTTCTGTCCCTGACTCAGGAAATAAAAGCTTTGGTATAATTTTTGATCAAACAAATAATATTCTTAAAAATTTCCAGCGAACTTTCTATGTCCTACCTAATTTAACAGATGTACAATTCAGAATACAAGTTTAAGTAGCTTGTGCTTTCAGAATTAAAATCTATGAGACCAAAACTTGCTAAGTGTCTACTGATCTAGGATATCTCCATTTTTACAGACTGAACTCAAGATAGTTAAACACTCTGATCTTTACTGTGTACTAAGCATGCATTCATAACATGTCTCAAGGCTGGCAACTTAAATAATGAACCACTCCTTAATACCTTTTTAAGATTTGGTCTGAACTGCAATTGAAGTACACTTCTGTTGGAGGCAATGCTGGCGTATGCAGTTTATATATGTCTATGTGTATATATATTTATTTTGTATTTTTATATATATGGTCTATATGTACATGTTATATCTGATCTCTTCTATACATAAATTAACAATGCCAGGTGCAAGACAAATTAATTGTGAGAAGGTTCAAGTCCACCTTTCGTTTCCAAGTAATGGTAGGATAGTCAGAATATTTTCAAAGACCCGTCTGAATATCACTCCTGCAGCGAAGCTGGGACTAGTAGTATGAATGGAGAAAAATAGTCTCCAGCATAAGCATTTGACCCCTACCACTCTAGCCATTGACTTGATCACAAAGTTTCTTGCTCATACTCTGATATAACCTATGCAGCACTAGTACTAATTATGCCAAGAGTCAGGAAGCTATCATGCAATTTGCCACAAGTTCCAGATAACAAATATTCTTGAACAAACAAGGGTGGACATAATTTTATATTAACAAAGAGAGAAAAGAAAGTAATGGGAGTGCTACGCCTAACACGGAAGAGGCAAAAAGGAGATCTGCAGAAGGCTGTGGTTATGCATAATTGACCTCAGGAGGCGCCTTACTGATGCGTGTGCCTTCTAAAGGCTCCGCAATAAGCTGAATTTCACTGAAAGTGTTTAACATATTTCCTTTTACCTGCACTGGTTCTGTAGGACTACCTCAATTCCAGTATGACCCTGGCAAAGCTCAAAGCTCCATGGTGAGTTCTGTGCCTCTAAAGGTGAAGCCTACACAAAAAGGAAGTTATGGTCTTCCTTGGTCTGAGCTGTAGGACAGAAAGGGCAGCAGACTTTCTTGCTTGCCACCTAGGCTTTGGCTTTGTTTAAAGCCGAGAAAACACCACCAGTCAGTCTCTCATGTCCTGGCCCAGGAGGAAGAGACAGATTTAACCTTTGGCAAACTGAAGCCTTTAGAGATCTTTGTTTCAATTTTATGGTCCGTGTTTCTATGAGCAGAGGAAGCCACTATATAGCACAGAAATATAGGACAAGTGATTACTGTGTGCCAGATCTGTGGAAAGCGAGTGGGAAGTGTTCATCTGCATATGCTATAACAGTTCATTAAACGCAGTAAACTGCCTGCAAAATTTGCATAGTAGGAAGAGGGCATTTAATTTTTCCCTCTCTGTTTGAGAGAGACAAAGACCTCTGAATATATCTCAGCAGTCATCATCTTAAGAGGATTCTGTTCCCTACAGGAGAAGTACCTGAGAACACTTCAGTGGGGCCAGGCTTTTGCCTTGTGCTCATCAGCTGCCCTCGGGCTCTTAATTCCTGAGATAAAAAAAAATATATTCCTAGACTAGAAGAAAATTTCCTTCAAGATTTTATGCAGCAAATCTTCACTGCTACGTTGGCTCCAGATAAGTTAAACATTTGTAGAGTCATGTAAGTGCAAGAGAAAATATCAGAACAGAGACCTTCAACGTGGCTGTGAAAGAAATGTTTTAATTCAGTTGTCGAGATGCAGGATTTCATTGTCAGACAGTATCGTACAACAAGGCTTTGCCATCTAGTTTGGGTGATCCTAGGTTATGTGTCATTTAACATTTAAACTATGTCAGGAAACCGACTGACATTCATATTTCCCCTAAGTTACTTCTTCCAAGAGTGTCCTTAAGTGATTTGCCTTCTCTCGCACGTATTTGCAGTATGTAATTATTTTAAAGCAGAAAGAACGCTATGCTTTTGTACATCTCCTTTTGACAGCAGTCATCTTGGATTTCAGTAGAAATTACTCAGATTGAAAGGGATGTGTTATTGTAATTGTCTCCTATTTATATGCCCCAAAATATCATTTGCTGTGGGTGGCGGGGGAACCTCCACCAACATGCTGATTTGTTCTGTTACTACATGTTCTTTGAGATTATCAACAGCCTGAAAAAATGAATCTGCCATATGTCTATACTCAGTCATTCTCCATTTGGTTGAATGTACAATTCCCACTTTATAGAGCTCTGGATTTTACTCTCTTGAATCATGCTGAATGGAGAGGCTTAGTACCCCAGTAAATCCAATGATCTAAAGCCAAGCAGGAAAACTACGATCATCCGTCTGACCTTCTGCCCCACATATAATTCTATCTAGTCAAAGCCCAATCAATTTGTGGTTGAAGCAGACTATCTATTTTAGGAAGACATCCACCGTTTTAGTCAGCTGCAGAGAGCCTGAAAGTATGGGGCAGAGCATCAAACATTTTTCTAAAGAAAATGGAATGAAGCAGCAGACATAGCTATGCAATCTCACCCATAGAAAATTACACTTTTGGGAATGCTGAGATAAATCAGAGTTTTTGCAGCGGTACACCAGGTTTGGAGGATATCCTTAGATATTGTACAATGTTGCTGGAGAATTTCAGGTCCTCTGTGTATCCTCTTTTTTTCTCTCTTCTGCAGTCAGCATGAAGACATAACATTTTCTATAAAGTAAAGGAAATTATGAGGGAAGTGTGGCATGTCAACCAAGGGTAGTGAGATCAGCTGCCTGCAGGAATATTTCTGGTCCATCCACTAATTTTTTAGGGAGCAGAACCCCTAGAGTCATGGAGAATACCTTTTCTGGTTTGACATATTACATCAAAGCACAAATCCAAATGTGACTTGGTTATCAACAACAGGATACATCATATTAACACTATTTCCTACCAGGTAAGGAAAGCTATAGCCAAGTAAGATTTGACCAGATCTTAAACACTGCCATGGTGGGAAGTCCAGGTTCTGGCACTATTTCTCAGGTTCTGGTGCCATTCTTTGATGACGTGAGGTGGGAATCTCCTTTTCCATTAATTTTTTCTCCCTTTTCTTGTACCTCATCCATCACTACATGCTATGCAGAATTAGTTTCTTCTATGAAATCAGGACTTTATCACAGTCTGCCACAGACAAACTTGTCGCTGTGCAATCCCTGCTGCTCACCACGGTGTTCAGAACGGCCTCACTCCAGTCTATATTATCATACGACCATTTTCAAGGCAAGTAATACTGTTTTATACAACATGAGCTTCTCTGTGGTTCCACACCCATGAACTTCATTAGCCTTCAATATTACCTTGATCCTATAACGTGCTTTTGTAACTCACAATGTGCTACAAAACCTTTCATGAATCTCCACCTACAATAACAGACACAAGGACTTAGGCTGCACCTTGGTACGGGCCACGGTCTATGAGAACAGTATCTCCTATTTAATGGTGCAAATCTTACCTTCAGTTTTCTCCTTGCTCACCGTACAAGAGTAAGCCAACTAGAAGATACAAAGCAGTTTACACCAACCCCACCAGCAGCGCTTCCTCCCAGCTGCTGGGGGGATCCAGAGGCAGGGGAAGAGAGAGGTGATTACCCTGGGGGACGCCACTGCCCACACCAAGCATGGAAGCAGAGCTCCACAGGGCGGGCAGTGGCACCTGGAGGACAGGGAACTTGTGCGAGGATGCGGGTTCAAAGAGTCAGGCAGGCAGTGACAAGCATAAGCAAGTGAAAGCTGGGTACAGAATTCTGGAGGGGAAAAATTAGACTTTCCACACCTGTATTGACTGGAGTGGAAGTAATTTTTGAGGGCGAGAGGGAGAAGCAGCATTTTGGCAGAGAGGTGGAAGATAGAGGATGAAGACTCAGTGCAGGCTAAGGCGTATGTCTGTCTAAACTATCACAGCAAGGTAGGAGCGAGCCCAACCTGAGGGAACTTGGGAACTGCTAGTTTAGTGAAATGACCACAGAGTAAGACTGAGCTCTAATCTTGGCTTAAATATTGATCCAATGTATTGCCTTGGGCAAGGAATCGGTTAGATGGGATTAATTATGTCTATCTATGTATTTCAAAGGGCTGCTGCAAGATTAATTAGTCATTGTAGATTTCTTTGAAGATGAAAACACAGAACTCTATAATTAAATGAAATCATTAGACATAAGGTTATGCGACTTTGATGTTTTCCAAAAATGCATAAATTAATACCATAACATCTATTTTCATTTTATTCTTAGGCATATTTGTAATCCTGGATAAGGAATTAACAATGCCTGTAAAACATTCCTGCACATTGGTTACATGAATGAAATCCATTTTATAAATAAGGCTATATTAAAATTATAAAGATTAAAGCAATAAGACTTAGGTTTATATATCAAGCTGTTGATATTAAAAAACTTAGTGAATCTGAGATAGACCACCACCTCAAAACTACTAGTTTTTAAGTATTTTTTTATCTAGATAAACTAAAACTAGTAAAAACTACTAGTTTTAAAGTATTGTTTTATCTAGAGAAACCAAATTTCTGGTTGCTTTCCAACACTTAGGAATTGTAGGCGATGTTCCTCACAGCAGCAGTGAAACTCCACTGGAGAGAAAGGAACTACTGATGTATGCGTGATAAGGATTGCAGGCTAGCACTGGAGCTGCGCCTGCTGGGGTGACGCGCTAGCCCACGTGCACACATTTCACTGTCTTCTCCAGGACAGGCTTGGGCCTTGATACCCATCTCCCACTTAAATAAACTGAAAGACGGTGATATTCACACAATCGTAACAGAGGTTCCTGTGTGGTTTTCCACCATGATATAACACTGAGTAAATTTATACCTATGGCAGGAGCAGTTTCTGGTGATAATGAAGAATTTTTCATCATAAATGACTCTGAAACTATCATGGAAAGCTGCTGTGGAAAGTTTCTAGACTAGACTTGTTATCAAGGACTTTTTTTTCTTTTTAAAACAGAACTCTCTTAAATGTTTCTGAAAGGACACCACGGCTCCATCACCACACAGTTTGCTTCTTTGTAGGTGTTGCTTAGCATCCATGTAATTACAATACCACAAATGAAGTTTTGTTTTGAATTGGTTGTTTTCCAAACAGCTTCTGTGCACTGATTTATTGAACTTGGTGGGGAGCGGGGAGTGAGAGGGAGTGTTAAGATTCCTTCAGGGCCCAACCATCCCACTTAATTTTTCACAGCTCCTAAGATCCATACCACCCCCTGGCAGGACCCATCTGCTGGCAGGAAATGGTGCCTAGGGCACTATATTTCTCACTTAAAGTTCCTGAATAGAAACAGAAGTTAGCAAAATGGCTGAACAGAAGTAAAAGATTACTATGTTTGTATTTACCCATCTTGAGATCACATGCAGAAAGCTTCCTATACTCTATTATGTCAAACCAGCACCAGGACCATGGTGCTCAGAATGTGGTCCTTTTGCAAGTCCATCATATCCTGTGAAAGCAAACCTAAAAAAGACCTCAGGCAGGGAACATGTACTTCCTCCCTCTATTAGCATCTGTTTGGATTCTCACCTTTCTAGCCTCTTTTGTTTTGTCCTTCTCACCTCCACCCTAACTCCTGCTCCCCATCAAAAGACTTACTGATTCTTAATTTATTCAGGAGACAATGACAATTCTCACTCCCCCAAAACCTTTACTTCTTTCACCTCCTCAAACATCCAGTATGCCTGTTGAGGCCAGGTGTAGGCATCCCTCTCCTTCCTGCAGGCAGCGCCTGTTACCAAGGGCCACTCCCCAGACTTCACTAATGTTAAAAAAAGAACCATTAGCCCACACTAAGCCAAACTGTTCTCTCCCACTTGGTAAGGGACTGTCCAAATCTCATCATGAAGCCCTAGTGTATATTGAAACTTGTATTATATACAAGCATATACATCTGCCTAAGTGCTTTGCCACACCTTACACAAATATATCCATCATTACTGGCTCTTGTTTGAGACTGGACTTGGCAGTAATTAATCATGTGGAAGTGGTGAGGTTTGGTGTGACAGAACCCTGAAGCAATCTTTGAGGGACACTGTAACAGACTTAGTATTGGTGAGACATGTCAATGGGTAGCGCACATTTCGTACAACTCTTTGTGAAGGGGGTTTTCCTCAGGAGAATGGGGAAGAAACCTGTCAGTATTTCCTCTCCTCATCCGGAATGCTTAGTTACTATTCACACCCCTGTCTGCCTAATCCAGTGCATTACAGACACTCTCAGTCCAGAGATTTCCTGGGTAAACAACTAGAGCAAGGGAACTGGATGCAGAATGGAGGTCTTTTTCATAGAAAAGGTATAGAAAAGGGGTGCTAAGCATTCCAGACACAAAGGGTCTGGTTTTCTACTACTTGGTACCTGCATTGAGTGAGAACAAATGGCTGTAAAAAGCAGGAAGATCAAAAGTCTCTATGTACTTGCACAGCATGTGCAATCTCTGCATCTTGCTTTCTACACCATCACTACAAATATAGAGCACTGAAACATGCCTCTATGGAGGCTGAGAAGAAAGGAGGGGTAAATTGAAACACTCTGATTTTATAGGATCAGAATGAGGCCTACCCTGCATAGATGTAAATTGCCCCAAAAAATGTGAAGAATTGGCTTTAGCTGCCTCCAGTAACCTGGTCTTAGACAGTCCCTCCAGTAGCTGGTCCTCAGTTGCCTCATGCATAGAGAGAGAGACACACACGTCTGATCTCTCAGTCAACCCTAGACCCTACAGTCTCTCTGCCACATGGCTGGGACCCCCACTTCCTCCCGCAGCCAGCTCCTCCAGTTGTCTCACTCTCAGAGACACATGCGCTCACCCGGCTCCCAGGTCACTTCAACTACTTTGCAAGCCCAGGCTGATATTCAGGGGTGATCACACACTGACTTAGATAACCTCATCCACTCCGGTTGCTACCACCACAGACAGGGGCCCCTGCGATTCCGCGGTCCCACTCTGCGGAAGACAGCCCTGCACCCAGGAAAATTAAAACGGAGTTTAATGAGAAGACAGGACAGACTGTGCTGATCAAGTGCAGGGTGTGGCCAGACTAGCCTACTGACCAGCCACCTGTTTACATGCAGCCTCCCCCTTTCAGCCCCTTATCCCTCTGTTTTCTCCAAAATTTTCCTCCCCAGATCACCTCTATTCCTCCCTTTCTCTGCTTGTGGTTCCCCCCCTAAAGATCCTGTAAGTTTTGTGCAATCCCAAAACTCTTCCCCTGCAACCCACGTGTCCTGTACTCCCAGACAGTGACCCCCTTCAGTCCAGGAGGTGCTACAGAGCCACACTCCCATCTTGCAGACAACACTTTCTCTCAGCAGACCTGGATCTTGACAAAACTCAGCAGGAAATTGAAGCCTCTACCCCTTAAAGATTCCTCTGCCAGTGTAGCGTCATCCTCACACCCAAGATGCTGTATCCATGTTCTCAGCTGCTCTGGAGCTCTTAAATCTTGCCTGCATCTGACACAAAGTGATAGCTTGCTTTGTATTCCTTGGTAACCATGTGGAGGGAAAAAAGGTAAAGACCTGCATGAGAAAAAAATACCCAATATGAAACAATACACCAGGGTTGTAACCCACCCATCCCCTAAATCCAATGTTCTAGCATTGTTCATGATCTGTTTATAAGAGCATTAGCTGGCATAATCTTGTTGCCAGCTTCCTCCACGCTCTTTTTATTTCTATGTTTAAACATTTGCCTTTGGAATTCTCGCACTGCATAGAGGCCCCTCGCTGGACACTGTCTAAACCCGGAGCAGCAATTGTACCCTTCTAAACTGAGGCTTTGTTCAGCTGGAACATTACTGATTAATCACCAATTCAGCACAACAATGCTTTAAACTAAAAAATAGACCTGCTTCAGAAAACCTGGTATTATACTTGGCATTGTGTGTCCCAATATGACACATGGTGCCGTGACATACAATTTCTAAAGCTGAGCATTTTTCTGGGGAGACTGTATCCCTGAGATGTGAGGGATGCGTGTTTCAGGAGTTTTTCCTACCTCGAGACACCTTCCAGCTAGATATGGATATCCTGGACACAATGCCTCCTGTACAGAGAGAAGTTATTTTTACAAGAGTGGTGCAGCAGAAAAAAAAAACCCACCTGCATTCAATAAGCATCTAAACAAATTTGCCAGCAGTGACTGGAAATAAGTTACCAGCTCTGCTTCATCTGGAAACTGAAGATAATTATGTGTCCCTCACCAAACACATTTTCATAATACAATCATGTCACGCTTATATTTCAAGATTTTCAGAAAGTCTTGAAATGCGTTTTAAAAATCACTGCCAGGCAAACTCTTTGAAAGGAATTTTCTTAACCAAGGGCAATGTGCTGCTTTATGATATGAAATGCATTTTGGATATTAACAATATGATGAAGTTTTATAAAAAGATCTCCATTATTTACAACAGTTGCTGTTCAAGTGACATTGCTCATTTCATCTAAGTAATCACAGCTCTTAGGCTGAAATTGGGGAGCAATATTATACAGCAGCTAAAAAAGAAATAGATGAGACTATATATTTGTAAGAGCTTTCCAATTTAATATCATACTTGCGTTTCTAACACAGTGATAATGCTCCCTAGGTACAGACTAGAAATCAGATTCAAATCACCATGGGTTTGTACATGAACATAATGAACACTGGGTATATTCTTTGAAAAGTAATCATAACACCCTCTTGCCAAAAAATAGCAACACTTTTTAAAATTATTTCCTCTATAACACAGCCCCTTTTCCATGTGCAGAACAGATCACCTCCTGTTTAAATACCACAATCGTGACTACAAAATGCCAGAGTCAGCCAATACTAAAAACACTTATGTGCTGTATACGCTTGTAATAAAGAACAAAAATATGAAAGCACTTGCGAAAACAGATTGTGCACATTAGCTTCAGGGCAGCAGAGACCTGCACAATGACAGTCTTATCTTGATACTGTACTTCAACTGGCAGTGGCCTGTTTTGCCTAGGAGAGGCACCTGCCTCATCACTTATCTGACATAAAAGACAATTTTTTTGAAAGATACCTAAACACCCTTATATGTCACATCGGTGTCATCAGGAATGGCAATGAATATTATTGTCACTCTGATGATCTTCTTTCAGATGCATTTAATTCTCTGTTTTTCTCTTTTCTCTTTTTTTTCAATAATTAAAAGACAGACAAGCAGGTGAGGCAGATGATAATAGTGCTTTACCTCATGTGCGGTGTACTATGGTCCATATCCCACTCTGGAACTTCTCCTCCTGAGGCTAAAAGAGAATGAAGCTGATTAGCAAAGTACTGGAGTCTCCAGAAAGGGGAAGAGAAGGGGCAAGATGGGGAATGCTCATACACCCTCTGTATCAAATCACATGCTGAGGGGGAAGCAGGGGAACCTTCCTCAAGGAGCAAAAGGGTGTTGCAAAATAGACTATAAGAAATTACCTAGACTATAGATCAGAAATCTGAATTCAGTTTCTACTGGTGGCACACAGCAGCCTTAGACAAATCACTTTGCTTTCTGTCTGTAAAATAGAATAGACTATTTTCAGTTGGAAGGGGCCTACAATGATCCCCTAGTCCAACTGCCCGACCACTTCAGGGCTGACCAAAAGTTAAGGCATGTTATTAAGGGCATTAAAATGGAGACATTAATACCTTCTTCCTCCTGCACTGTCTCTTGGCTATTCACCATGCAAATTCCTTGTAGCCAAGACTTTTTGTCTCTCTTTGCATGCTTATGTAGAGAGTTTAGGATAATGAGACCCTAATATTAACTGATGCCTTCTGGTGTCATTGTCATTGTCATTGACTGTTCCACCACTGACTTCAAAAGAGATTCTGTTCTTTCAGTGAATGTCTATGTGATTCAACTTACAGATTTAGCAAATAGTAAGAACAATATTTACCAATCATTGTGAGATATGGTAATGCTTAACTGAGATGTACAGAACACTTAGTCCCTGCAATAAGTAAAGCATGCGAGTCTCCAGAACATTAGTAGCAGCAGCATATCTAGCACAAGGTGAGTAAAATATTAAAAAAAAATAGCATTATATTTGGAAATTTGATGCCTTCAGGGTGGTTTCAATATTCAGTGGCATACATACTTTTGCCAATGACTGTAAAGGGAGGGAGTGCTTATGAATGACATTTCACTCATTCCTCTTGCTATTCAATTAGATGTGGCTGATATGTTAAGTGGTTTTCAGTAAGAACATAAGGGACCAGCAGGAATGGCTTTCAACAGCATTAATCAATAATGTAATAGCACAGTGGTTGATAATGAAAAGGCAGCAGTTACTAATGGTTAGCACTCTGCTCTCTGAGACACTGCTCTCCTCTCATGTGACACATTGTGGATTGATGGGAACCCTTCTACAAGCATGCACTCCGATAGAAGGACTTTTCTCAAGGCCTTTTATCATTTCCATCCCAAATACTAGAGCACTACAGAGTTGGAAAACTAACTTGCACTTTCAGGCATTGGATGTACCCATCCAAACAGCGCAGAAAATTCAGGGCATGAGTTTATCTGTGCCATTCATCACTCCAGAGTGATAATTAAGCCTTGGGCACGCGATCATGTTAATCTGAGGAGAACAAATCTTGCCCAAGATTAAAAGGAAAAAAAACCTGAGCACAGTGCAACTTCTTGCTGTGAAGCATATCTGCCTCAAACAAAAAGCTTTACCCATGGGAATACCTCTTTAAACAAGGAATACATCTTGTCATGACCCAAAGCCCTCGGGTTTTTTGTTTACAAAGGTGTTCCCCAATCTCAACCAACAGTGCAAATAGTAAATCAACAGAAAGACTTTCTGCTGCTGCCAATTGTTCTTACCCCTATTAATCTCTGTAACTGCAATCCCTCCTTCCCCTCCAGACACCCTTGTGCTGGCTGCAGCCCAGATACCAGGGTGTAGCATATAGTTACCTTCTTCACACCAAAGGCCTCAGCACTGAGCCCTGCACTGGTGCCAGCTGCCTGCCTGAGTGAATCACAAGCTACCACAGCTGGGACAAGCAAACTCCCTGAAGCTACTTCTTCTCCCTATGAGTTGACTGACCTCACTATCTGAACACTAACAGCTAAAAAGACTCATCACTGGAAGGAATTTCAAGTGCCAGCAGAAACACTAACCAGAGAATGTGAAGAGAGTACCTGAAAGCACCAAGTGAAAGAGCTAGCACCTATTATGGCAGTGAACAAGGATGCTAGTTGCGATTACCAAGGAGATTCTGGGCGTTGTAAGAGAAAATATCCAGTTGGAGCAGTAGCTTGCAAAATCTTAGGCTAGAAATAATGACAAAACAGACAACCCTCTTCAAGGCTGTGAAGAAAGCATAGCATCTGCCATCCCCATGTGCCACTTCTCTTCATTGCTGTTGGTGCAATTCTGTTTGCTTGCGCTTCGAGTTCTGCTGGTCACAGCATAGCCTACTGATGAAAAAAAAATGGCCTTCTCCCTGCCCTTTGGTCTTAGTCATTTATTAGGCAAAACACAGTTCAGTGCCTGTTAAGGGAAAGGCAGGTTCTCCAATTTAGCGTCCTCTCCTGTTGATCATTTTTCAATTACATGTTTCTAACACGAAGGATTCTGACACCTCTTCTGGGTAGGGCCAAATCCACAGTATATTCTTTCTCTGCTTCCATGACTGGTTTAAAGGTCTTGGTGCCAAAAGACTGCTCTGTGGTACAATGAATAACCTACTTCACGAAATAATGATGCCATATAAGTTAGAAAGCAGAATTATATTGATTTTTTTTTAGTGCAAGCTTCATTATATCTGGCAGCTGGCAGCGTGTAAGTCACCTCCGAACAGAGCCCTTTGACCATGTGCTGCTCCTTTTACATGGTGATCATGTGCTGCAGAGCAAATGAAACAAGAAGTAGAATGTGGTCAAATGGGTATCCCTGCAGAATACTAAGATAATGGACCTTGTGTTTAAAGCTGGAAGATCTAGGCATCTTAACATGGGCTAAAAATTTGGATCAGTGCTTTTACAGGAAGATGAATTATACTTTGAGAAGTAGGGAATCTATCAGAATGAAAAGCCAGCTTCATGAGAGCAATTTAGCAAACACAATTTCAGCTATGAATGTAAAAAATTATGAAGCTGACGTGTAGTAAATGTCAGTTACTTGAAGCTTATTATTCATTTTTTGTAGAACAGAATTGTCTTAATACTCTGCTTAGAGCAGCTGAAAACAAGAATCCATTTGCTTTGTAATTCTATAGTTACAGGTACATGACCCATTAGCAATGGCATTTCTCCTACCAATAGTTCGTAATATCCCCTAAAATTATTCTCTAAAAGGATAACGGTGCTGAACTTCTACAGCTGTTTTCAGTTTCTTCTGCTAAAAAAAAAAAGAGGAAAATGGAAAAGTTTGTTTTCCTGCAAACAGAAACATGCAAAGTTATTTTTTATGCTAACACATTAAGTAGGGCTGTAGTCATTAAGATTGCTAAAGTACTTTGCATATTTTAGCAAAAATTGCTGGAAAAAAAAAATTGCTCATATAAAGGAGCTCTTTGAGTAAAATGAGATTTTTTGTAATGTTTCCCATGATAGCAGCAGTTGCTATGATAACAAACAAAATTTAGATCAGGTGTTTGTTAACACCGAGTTTCTAAAGATAAATAAAAAGCAGTTTGGGACTACTGATGCTACAGGTTTATTTCTAATGCATTGTAACTTAGATTCAGAGTCTACCAGCACTTTTCAGACTGTTAACCTCTTATAATTATTTTCCAGTTGTTCCATCACAAACCCATCATTTGATATAACAATATACATGAAACACATCTCAACTTAAATTGCAGCTAGTCATGCATGAGGTGAGCAAGATCTTTCTACTTTTCTCCAGCTATCAGATAAAATCTGTGTCCTTGCATTGCTGTCAACAGACCTTAGAGCATCTACAGACTCAGAGGATCAAAGCAGAGGTGACGGGATGTTTCTGTTTCTCCTGAACACATAAAGAGAAACCAGTCATGTTTTGCCAGCGTGGGTGTGTATAAACTGAGGACGAGCTAAAGGGCTAGGCTCTTTTTAAGGAGCAACATTCCAGGAATGCAGGTGAAAATCAGAGAGATTTAAATGTTTGAGTCCCAGAAAGTATGAGAAAGGCTGTTAGAAGGATTAAGCAAATGAAATGTGTGGGATTTGGGAGTGCTTCGTTCTCTTCTGGGGTATGCACCATCTGATTCTTCTTCTTCAGTACATACCACTCCATTATTCTCTACATCAGGTGCTATTTTGTCTTGAGCAGCAACCAGGGGATACAATTCTTGTTGAGCAGGCGGATGGACATTATCAATTTTGGGAGTTTTGTTACAAGAAATTTCTTAAAGCTCTTGTTCCAACAGTCAGGTGATTATATTAGTTTCAGCTTTCAAGGAAGCCTGAGGAGTAGGCCTTGCACCTTTCTCCATCTGATCTGACAGGGACATGGCTTGACACACCATGGCACAGTGGTACTAGCCAGGCTTCGTCTCTCGTGAGAACTCCACAAAGCCATTTCACCCTTCAGCGTGGCTGGGTCTACAAAACCTGGCTACTTCTTAATAACCAAGGAATGCAAAGCCACCAGAAGCTAGAGTGTTTTGGGAGATGTGAAACTGATAAGCAACATATGGTGACAGCAGCAACAAAACATTCACTCATCCATTCCACCAGCCCTAGGCTAGATAACAAGTTTACACACAATAACTGCTTGCACATACACCCTACAACTACCATTGCAGGGCTTCCTTCCTGCCCTGGCAGACTATATGGAAGCAGGAAAGCGTGCAGAGAGACTGCAGGGCATGATTAACTGGTTTTGTATTCTGCGGAAAGTATAACATACAGCAACCTTCAGGTATGGAGAGTCAATTGCAGAAATAAGCTCATTTTAATTACAGAGGTAAATGTAATTAGCAAGTAAGCTACATCTAGACAATGTAAGAGAAAGGGAAAGCCTTTTTATTAATGGGCATAATGCTCATATTCAGTTATTTAGCATATACTCATATTCAGTTATTTAGTGTGTCCTCATGGGCAGCTCTGCAGCAACTGAAGGGAAGAAATGGGTGAAGGGTCGTCAGCTGCAGGTTCCTGATCCTAAACCGATGTTATATTGGCAACTATGGTCACCAGGAATAAAATTTAAAATATAAGCATGAACTTGTGAAATGTCTGTGTCTGAGTTAGTCACCCCAGGCTCACTTTATAAGTATTGGAAAAACACAGACATCTTTAGTGGGAAACGCATCTCATCCTGTGGTAGAAAACTAATTCTTTTTCTCACTAAAGAAGACCAGGGTGACATGCTCAGACTTAAGATACTGAATTTCTACATCTAAAGTTAGGACTCAAGTGATCTTGACCAGCTACAGAGAACCGAGGCTCAAGGCTGCTTATTCATTTCATCCAAAATGACACTTGGTTTCTGTCTGGAAGGGACCTTGCAATAGCAACCAGAAGCTAAGATTTCCCTCTACTGGACAAGTAGTTTAGCTACAGTTTTAGGGTCCAGCCTAATAAATCCATGTTTTCTCTGCTTGTGGTACAGCTTCAACAAAAGGGCAAATGATGTAACTTGGTCTGCCAAACCTTGCTACTGACAGGGAGAGGCAGGCAGTATATATATTTTTTTTTTTCGAAAAGATGTGGGGATTAAATTCGAGTTTTCCACTTCCTAAGTGGAGGTTTATTTCGTAAGAAGAGGCTAATGTTAGTGGTGGCTTCAAACAGAAGACCAAACCTCAATGAGGACTGTGAGGACATGGGCACAGCTGCTTGCCTTCAGGAAAAGGCAGAGAGAGCCTAAGTAGATGAAGACAGGAATTCTCTTTTCAGAGTTCCTTTATATTGAGAGTGCTGACTGCTGTTAAGCATCTAGTTTGGCAAAGCCTGGGTACCTGACTTCAGGAGCCCAGGCCTAAGCCTTACTCTTTGGATTTTAGTCCTCCTTTATTAAATAAGGAAGAAGTCCTCTGCTTTTCAGGGACACTGTTAAAATAAACAGATAGATGTGAGATTCTCTGGGGATCAGATATTGAGGTAATGTCACGGTGCAAGTACTTCAAGATTTTACCCTACATCCTTGTTTCCTAATTATGTCATATTCTTGGCCTTTGAAAATGTCTCTATAGGGAGAAGGAAGAGTACGAAAAGGAAAATGTCTAACCACACACACGCAAAAAAATCTCCAGCCTTTTATACGGAATATACAATAATTACTTCCAATCCTGGTGTAAGGGTTAGTGGCAGTTGTTAAGCTTTTAATAATAAGAGCTTTAGAGGATGGGCATTATGCAATGCCCAATTCCAGAAGTGTTTTGTGTTCTCTGACATCTCCTGTCATGTTTTTGATAAAGGCTGAGCCATTAAAAAAATTCTTGAGAGACTACTTTGGTGTAGTTACCTTCAGAGGTGTCAGGAAATGCCTACCTTTTTTTCTGGCTAATTTGTCTTTAAAAATGTCACTTTGTTTTCTCTGTAGTTGCGATGGCTACAATGTGAAAGGAAAAAATTGGCATGCTAGAAGGGGATGAAACAACAGCATTTTACTGCCCAGAAATGGTACTCCCCACAGGAATTAAGCCACGGGCTGGACACTGAGTTCCGGTTTGCACCTCTTGCCAATTTGTCCCTGGAGTCTTGACTGAAATAAAAGGAAGCTGGACTAGTACTGACAGGGACAATCTAAAGTCTAAGTAGCATCTATATAGTAAAATGGAAAACAAAAAAAGGCCACAAAATATTTTTACAGTTGAAAGGCAGACACATGGAAGTCAGGAAATGCAGAACTCTGACATTTCAAGCAACATCAGTTTGGCTCATTTGTGTCTGCATCTTTTGCTATGTGATCTGAGACTTCTCTTTATAGGATTCCATCAGTTAAAGAGAACAAAGGCTGTTACCTCATCTGTGTTGAGTTATTCAATGGTCCTTCTACAAAACTGGGAGTGGACAACTTTGAATTTTCAGTTTGTCCTGAACACCTGATTCTACTGTCCAGTTATTAAAAAATGCATTCTCAGTATTTTAGTGTATGAAGAGTTATGAAATTTACAGGTGAAAGCCCTGGAAATCAAGATAATTTTAAAAAAATCCTGAAAGTTAATTTCCTCCCATTTTTTTCAGAGTATTATTTGCGAGAGCTTTCTCCTATGAATGTCCACTCATTGCTTCAGCAAATCTAATCTCCTGGTTATACATAGATCTAATGTTATTTTAGACCATTTTATGATGCCCACCACAATCACTATCTTCACTGACTGGAAAACTTTACAGAGATTAGATTTTCTCAGTGTCATCCAAAAACTGAAAAAAAGGGGAATTCCATATTCTAAGTCCCAGGCTAATTTTCTATTGAAGGTCATGAATTTACAATAAATATTGTTTTAATCCAGAATTGATGTAATATTTCATTCTACAATAAACTGGACTGGAAATGGCCCACTGTTTTTATACTTTGAAAGAGTATTCCCCATGCAGTGTTACATTTGAAAAGGTTGGCATCCAGTGCAATCGCCGATAGTGTCAAAAAAGCAACTGGAAGAAAATTTATTTTAATGTCACTCCATGAAGACTCTTTGAGCAATAGCGCTGAAACAATAGTACTGACCTCATGCTTTGAGAAGCTTGGTAGGTAGACTGTTGTCTACCTACCCGTGTGTTGCTGTACGCTTCTATGGGAGAACTTATCTTGGGCCGCATATCTCCGGGACACAGGGCTCTACCCACCCTGGGGACAGCGATGCACAGACATCAATATGATGGATACAAAATGTCCGTTTATTTAGCTGCGTCACACGCTTATATAGCTCTTGCGCTTCCTGTTCCTGCCACTCCTATGGGGAGGAGTCTATCTTTCCGTCACAGCCTGTGATCTTCCGGTCGCCGATCCCTGTCTATTCCCCTACACCTGTGTATGGCTTCGAGTATCACCAACAGACTGCTGTATTATTAAATACTGTTAGAGATGCATTCATGACTCTGAATACATTGCAATGCAGAGGACATCCATATGTACAACATATTGCGGTGTTTCTGAAAGCCTGTTGCATACTAAGAATGATTACATTATCTCCCGCAGGCAAAGATGGCTAAAGCACCAGAATTAATTTTGTAGCTTAACTTGGTTCTGTTACTGAATGTCTGAACTTTATTTCCCCGAGATATTTTTTTCTGATGTCAAGTACCAGCCTGGCTTCATACATTACTGAAAGCGTGTGTCAGTGCCACCATTGAATCCAGCAGATTTCATACACCCCTATATCTCACAGACTCTAAGGAGACTGGGGAAACACTGTATGCATCGTGTAAGCTGACCAGAAAGCATGGAAGGCAGTGATAATCAGACGCATCAGAAGAAATGATGGGTCGCTAGAAGGGAAAGGGAAGAGCGCTAGTGTCAGGTAAAGTTATACAAAATACAGAAACGCATAAACCCTTCAGGACATCCTTATTTGCCATTCCCACGTTTACAGATTACGGCAAAAGGAGGTTTCTGTAAGCATAAAATCCAAACCTCTGCCACACTGCATCTTTATAAAAAGATGTAGAGCTTTGCTTGGATTGCAGAGCTTGACCACTGCATTTCTGTTTAAAGCAGCGGCACCACCCTCCACTTGGGCCCAGGCAGGTGCTTGGCGCCAAGCCCATTACAGCACAGGATCTGGGCACAACAAAGCTGTCTTCCCCACAACCAGCCATTCACCGTTTCCTACCGAAAGCGCCTCGGACTTCAATAAAAAGCCGTGCAGGCGGGGCTGGGCACCCACCCTACACCCTGCTACGAGGCTCCTCAGTGCCAGGGGGAGCCGCCAGGCTTCCTTCCTGCCCACCTCACACCAGCGGCCCGCAGGAAGCCAAGGGAAGGACGTGCGGCTCCCGTGTTAGCAAGACAAACGCTACAGCCCGGCAGCGAGCCCTGAAGGCCGGCCCTGACGCCGAACCAGGAAACAACCCTCCCACGCCCCCCTAAACGGCGAGCCCCGACCCCCCCAACATGGCAGCCGACGGGGCTGCCTGAGAGAAGCCATGGGGTCCTACTGCGCTTGCGCGCCCCGCCCAGCCAACACACCTCCCGGCGGATGGTGCCATCTGCCGCGGGGGGGGGCACCGAAAGCCCTCGGCGCCCCTTCGCCGTCGCTACTTGGTACAGCCCCCTCGCAGTGCCTCACCACCTCCCGCTTCTCTACGCATGCGCATCCGCTAGGACTCTTTTTCGCGTTGCCTGTCTCGCACTCTTTAGCAACCCGGCGCTTCTTGGCGGGTTTGTGCGCCTGCGCGCTGGAGCGCGTCAGCGGCGCGCGACGGAGGTGGCGTCAGGGGTTGCGCCGGCGCCGTCGTCTCGCGGGAGGTGGTTGCCGGCGTCGGCGTGAGGCGAAGCGCGGGAGCCGCCGCCATGACGTCTGCCTTGGAGAATTACATCAACCGTATCCTCCCGGCGGGCGGGAGGTAGCTCGGGAGGGCGGCGGGAGCGGGGCTGGGCGCTGGGGCTGCTGCGGCACTGGGCACCGCCGGGCCCGAGCTGCGCGGAGGCCCCAGCGGAGGCGGCCGCTGAGGGGTCGTGGCAAGCGTTCCGTTTCGTTTGCAAAATATTCGTAATCGTAAAAATTCATAAAAAGCGTGCTGTTTTATTCACGAGCAGTAAGGTACTAACCCAGATTCATTCGGGATGAAGCGTATGTGATCACCAAATTGATATGGTCAGGCCTTCGGAGTGAGCGGGCGTGCAGTGCCACACTTGGGGTCCCCACTGCTGAGCTGTTTTTAAGCGCTTAGCTTGAAGTGTTTATAACACATATTTATAAAACATTTCCTTAATGAACCATTAGGTACTGTTGCAGTAATTACTTCTGATGGAAGAATGATTGTGGTGAGAATCGTATTTTTTCACATCTTTCTTTGCCCCCATAAGGCATTCTCATCGTGGCAATAAAGAAACCATGCTGGGATATTATTGCTTATGTGTTCATGCGTTTACGGTTGTTTTTTTTTAAGCTTTTTGGCCGTTATTTTACCCTGTATGATTTGAACAGTTACTGGTTTTTCCCTGTCAGCTGTGTCCTTTGTTAAACTTGTGTTTGCAAATGCTTTGACTTCTTGTCAGATGGTCTTTTCTGTAGGAACATGCAAGAAAATGGATTTCTCTTCCTGTTTGGGAATTTGGTTTCCATCTAGAATGTCCTCTTCCTTCAGTAAGCTCTTCAGCTTTCATGCTAAACCCATTTCTTCCGTACAATTGTAGAAAAACAGCAGCTGTTAATCGTTGAAGAAATTTTATGGGCTTCTGTTTAAGTCTGAAAAGCTGAGGACTGGCAAACTATTATATATTGGACTGTACAAGGTTTTGGGTTTATTGCTTCTGTGTTACTTTTTTAATCCCTTTTTCTCTGCCCCCCCCCCTTTATTCTCTTATGTTTTGAGTTTAACTTAATAGTATAATCTTTGCATGAGGATTACATCTTTCTGTCTGTACTCAACTTTGTGCAGCCTCTGGAAAGAAAAAATGATACTTGTGGCAGAAAAATACTAGCTTCACCAAATCTTCTGTCTGGTTGGCGTCAGTCTGGTAAACTGTGTTGTGATACAAGATACTTTCTACCAAAAAGATTTGAATGAAATTGGTATATGTGATTCATCATTACATGGTTAGATGGTATAAATTGGTATTATTACTGTTTGAATGATGGTATCTTACATGAGTTTAAATGTCTTAAATTAGTTGCTGATGGTATATTACACAAATGAATTATAATTGTTCCAAATGCATATTGAAGTGTCACAGCAATTATTCCATTTGTGTGTTTTGGAGGTGGTTTTGAGTAATTTTGTGGAACAATGTTAATCTCCTTCAAAGAGACACAACTTAAAATCACGTGTTAAGAATGGCTTCAAGGCTGTTGACCAAAAGAATCTAATTTTTCTGTTCTCTGATTTAATTATTGATTACCAGAAACTTCTGTACAAGGAAGACTAAAATAATGTAGAAATAGTAAAATTAGTTGTCTAGAGGGCCATCATTGGTACAAGGGAAACTTCTTTTAATGCTAAAGACTACTGTAACTGTTGGCATGAACACTCATTAGTAAATAGAGATACTTTTCTAAAATCAATTAATTAATTTAAAAGTTTCATTCTCCAGCTGTTTGTGTTTAAGCCTAACAATAAAACAGAGCATCTGTTCTCTAGGACCTTAGTATTGCCACCTTGTTTAGTATATCCTTGAGAGTAAAGATGATAAATTTAAAAGGTAGTTGGAGTGCTTTTATTTTTGTGCATTTTTTCAGGGAACCCTCAAAGGCTTTGATCAGACGATTAACTTGATTTTGGATGAAAGCCATGAACGAGTGTTCAGTTCTTCACAAGGAGTTGAGCAAGTAGTGCTTGGATTATACATTGTAAGAGGTGATAATGTGTAAGTATAGCATATTCGTGGTATATGTACATCTCATACGTTTATACATTTTGATGGCATTGTGTAGATGTTCTTTATTCCAGTCTGTTGAATGGCAGGATTCATCGACGGAGGAAAGATAGAAGAATGAATGAAAGATGAGATAGAACTTGTGTGCAACAAGTCAGAAATCTGGTATACAAAGTTAGCTTTTAAAAGGATTTTTTTAGGTGAGATTTTCACAGAGAACACTTCATAATCTGGAAAATCCATGAAGGTTCTGGCTGGACAGTGTAACTACTGGACAGCCAAAGCCAATGTAGTGACAGGTCAAAGGTGGGAATTAATATTTGATGTAAAATGCGATGACAAAATGATGGTAAAAGCTCACTAAATGCAGAGAAAAGTAGCTGATGTGCCGAACAACACGGGAGGGTTACTAGAGAAGTGGAAAGAAGGCCTGGTCAGTGGGCCTGCTAAGAAGATTTTTGCAGCAGCGTTCTGGAACTGATGGCAAAAAATGAGATTAGTTTTTGGTCACAACCAGAAAAAGAGTATGTCTCACTGACCAACGTGTGAGCCTGGATAGGAATTTTAATCTTCTAATGGATATTTCTGGATAAAGAAATGTCAATACTTAGACATATCGAAGTGTGGTTATCTAATGTCATTGAGAAAGTGGATTGTTTTGGAAGGCTTTCATCCCTTGACTTAAGCTTTTCAGCAAAAATAAATAAATTGGCAAACATAAAAAGGTAGGGCTAAGCATGTTACTCTACCAGTTTCATTCAAATAGTACAAATTTGTATAAAAAGCCAAAAAGTGATTTAATGTTCTTCTTCCTATAAGGATGCTGAATATCTGTATGTTAGAAGTTGTGTGAATACAGAATTACTCATAATGAATATGTTTTGTCAAGTTTACAAAAAGTAGAATACTTTCTATAAAAGACTATTTTAAGCACAGCTATAGAGGTAGTTGGTTGGTGTGAAATCAGGAGTGGTATAAGGAGGAGGGGAGATAATTTCTTCATTTAATTTCATCTAGCTTTTTGTGTTCTTGAAAAGAAGTTAATCCGACTAAAGGTTATGTATAAAGATATTTTGTTGCACACTGTAGAACTCTTTGCTGCAGGATGTAGCAAAGACCAAAAATAAAAATTTGTTCAGAAAGGTGTTGGACAGATTAATAACACAGTTTCTGGTGGCTGTTCAGTCATTTTGTGGGTACAGCCTCTAGCTCATAAGCCTCTGAAGCGATGAATAGAAGATATGCCAGAAAGGTCAGACTCTTTGTTCTTATGTTCCTTCTGAGTTAGTTCTCGTCCTGAGCTAGTATGACTTCTATTACCTTCACCATCTTTTCTCTTTAAGGCAGTTTTACTGACTCCACTAGTGTTTTAGTCCAGGTAAGTCTTAATGTAGCATAGGTGAAATACTATGTGTTCTCCCTTGGATAAATTAATAACGTTTCACTGGGCTGTCTTGAAGGAAACTGTCTTGCTTCTCTGATGCCATATGCACTTCCAAATTGCTGCAGTTAGACATTACTCCTGAAAAGCTATTATCTCTCTAAAAGATTTCCAGCTCTTGTTTCAGAGGTTAACCTGAAACAGACCAATAGTATTTGGTTCTTACACCTTTTAAAAAAAAAAAAACCAAACCAAAAACTCCCTTCCTTTAGACTCTACTTATGCCATCAAAATTTCAGGTTCAAAGGATAGAGCTCTACAGTTTAAAAAAAAAAAAAGGGGGGGTGGGTGGGGCAGTCTTCACTAGCAAGTTAATTCTGTGGCTTTCCAGATTTGCACCGGGATTTTAACAAATGGTAACCTGTTTTTTATTGCAGTGCTGTCATTGGTGAAATTGATGAAGAGACAGATTCAGCTCTTGACTTGGGGAACATTCGAGCAGAACCTTTAAATTCAGTTGTGCATTGAAAAGATGAAAATGCACAGGGACTTTGTAAATCTTTGGTTGTACAGACCTATTTAACAAGGTGGAAGATTTTTACAAATTGTGTGTAATTTGTTTTAGTCACCAGTTTTTTATTATGAATATATTGTAGTTTTGCATGTAAATTAAAGTTTCTATGTTTTACTAAAGATGCTTTAATTGAATTTCCTTTGGGGTTTCATGCTGCATAATTTCACTATAAAATACATCCTGGGAGATGCAAGCTGTATCAGTGACAGTCCTGATATTGTGTACATATACCTCATTCTTAAAATAAGATCTCATTCCTAAAGGTAAACCAAGGCTTTTTGTGTTAATTCAGGATTATTTGGAGGTAGGTTGTGTAACAGTCAGTTTAACCATCTCTAAATGTAGCTCTGGCTGTAAGTAGGAAACTGGGGTTTGTGATTATTTTTTTTTTTGTAATGTAGAAAGCAAGGGCGTTAAAAGCTTTCACAGTCAAATTAATGACTTATGCATGTTATAGGGTTGTTTTGTTGTTTATCAGACATTGTGCAGACAAATTAGATTGGAGAAAGAAACGCTTTTGAGCACGAACACAGACCAGCTCATTCTCTGTCTTCTCCTCAGCAGCTGTCATGTTGCTCAGAATTTGGGTAAGATCTATAGAAAGAGAATTGTGTGTTTGCTAAATGTGTAACCATTGTCGTGCTAGAACGTAGTTTAGAAGACACAGGAGTACTTCAGACAGGGAAATTACTTTTTTTTGAATGAAATTTGCCATAGTATTTTGAATATAAGGATCACAACATGTAACCATAATAGACCTCTGCTTGTACGTAAGCAACAGCCAAGTTAAGTGGGACAAGCTCTGCAGTATGTTGTGTTTTAGGCCACATCCTATTCAGTACCCAGCAGAAATACTGGTGTGGTGGCGGCGAGGGGAAGTTGGTACTATTGGACAAGGTTGTTCTTGTCCTCTAGTGTGCCAACGGGTCCAATATTTTTGTCCCCCATATATAAATGTGCAGATTTGTTTTTTATATTGATTTTAATATTAAGTGGTTTTTGGTACTTTTCACTGCAAGTTCACTGTTTGGAAACCAAATACATTGAACTGAATATCTTTTTCTCCATAAAATCTGGCTTTCAATTCTTGCAGCTTCAAGCTTGTTTTCTTGGCGGAGCATGTGAAGCCCAGCAAATATTTTTCTCCTTTATCCGTGACCTAGTAAAGTAATGTCTTGTAGTTTTCTGCCCACGTTTCTGCAGGGAATTGCTGAGCAGACATCAAATAAGGCAAATCAGGGCTTTTCTGTGGTTACTGGAAGCCAGTAGGTCTGGTTATAATTCATTATGTCAAAATAATCGACCAGTTTCATTAAACAGTCAACAAAATTGTGTATAATGAAAATTCCTTTTGCTACTGAAACACTGATACTGGCACAAGAGAAAAGGTATAGAAAGCGAATTGTCTTGATAAAGGACAAATGAAGCAGTTTATGTATGTTTGCTGCTTTAGGGCTCAGCAGAAGAAAATGCAGAGGCAAAGAGAATCAAGGTGAGCTGATTTTAAATGCATTAATTAACCTTGAATGTATTAGGCGAGTTATAGTTCAGATACGTAGGTTGAATACTTACAGAAACACTGGAATGGCTAGGGACATCTGTTGCTTTACAGCTGAGGAGTTCAGCTTCAGACAGAATTATGGAATGTTAATGCATATGGAGACCATCTGCCTCGAGCACATCATTTCAATGCAACTCCTTGGTCCTGTGTTTGGCCGAGGACTTAAAATATGATGAGCTGCTGACGTTGAAGCTATTTTCTGTCTCCTTAAAGTGATTATTTCAGATGCAAAGCTGTGGAACCAAGGTGATGAAGCTGATGAATAAAATCCAGGGAGTGACCAGATGAGAGTTCCAAATAGTTCAGAAATTGCTGAAGCAGGAAAAACATGATGTGGAAAATAAGTTTCACACAGTTAGGAGTTAAAATAGAGACTGCAAACCCTGTCTTCTTCCCTTCAGGTGAGTGACCTCATGCATGCACTCTGCTGGGACCTGTGAAATTGTGTGTGCAGGGCAGGGAGGGTTCCAGCTTAAAAAAGTTAAAAAGTGTTGCCACTTACAGGCTGACCTAAACTTAGGGCATTCTCCAAGGGACTGAGGAAGATACATTTAAACTGCCTTTCAGAAAAGGATTCTTAACAAAAACTGGGTGCACGTAGCCCAAAGGGGCTGATATGCAGTGCATTGTCAAAGTGACTCTTTCGCAATGAGATAGGCAGAAGCTGGCCAGTTCACAGGTCTGACTGGGATGGTGGGCAGTAACTCAGCCCTGCCAAACGGGACCCTGCTCAGAAGTAAAGTTCTGTTTAAAACCTTAAAACTGGCAGCTGTGGAGTTTGCTTACCCTCATGCTTAGACAGCAGAAATGTAAAGCTTTTCTGAGTTGTGGTTTTTGGTTTATGCTCAAATTTATTTTCAATTTCTGCACCAAATTTTGCTTCAATTTGATGCCATTGGTTTTGGTCTGGATTTGACCAAAGCCTCTTCTGGATGTACTGGTGAGGGATCAAAGGCAGGAGACCTGGTCAGAAGGGGTTTCTTGAAATCTAATGTAGGGCCCAATATGCTCTTAAAAATTATAAGATTAAATTATAGACTTGTGAACTAATAGGAGCTCTAATCTATAGTGGATAACTAGGTCGCTGCAAGTATATGGTGGAGAAAGCACTCAGGGAAACAGTATTTGGTGTATGAAGTTGAATTGTAACCAGTCTGAAACTGTTTTCTATTGAATCAAACCTGTTGTGCAGTACAGCTAAACAATAGGTCACTGATGAAAGTGAATAATTTTTTATATCATTAATTTTACTTTCACAAAATGAATCAAAGTAGGAAAAATAAACAAGACTGAAACCAAAAAGTGGACATAGAGTGGTGGCCTTGTATTAGCCTTTCTAAAAGAGAAAGCTAGAGACTATCAGTCCCTGGCAGGTGAGGCTAGGGTGGAAGCTCAACAAGTGTGAAGGCTGTGTGTCTTGATTCTAGGTGAATCCACACTGCAGCTAGTGTAGCAAAAGTGTTAAAAGTGGTAAACCATAGAGGAAATGAAGAAGTGGAGCTGAATTTCTGAGAGGAAAAGTTACCTGCTCGGATGCTGAGGAGGTATGAAAGAAGACTGGAATGGAAAAGGCACCACAGACCATTACTGCATTGAGCAGCAGTATGCCAGTCGGTGAGTGCTGGCTGGCTGCGGCAAGAGTTCTTCATGCTGTTTCCCACTAATCATACAGATGCAGCAAAGCAAATGTCTCCTGGGAGATGAGGAATAATATTGTCTGGAAAAAGCCTTTGCTATATTCTTGTTGGAGGGAAAAGTACTCTCAACAAAAAAGAATAACTCCCTTTTCAGACTTGAAGGCACTCCCAGTGAGTTCTGACCACTGTGGCCATAATGACTGTCAGCTGGTTCCTCAGGGTACACCAAGACCCCTGCTAAGACAGGAAAAAGAGGTCATGGTCCACAGTGTTCTTGGAAACTCTCTTTTCCTGCGAAGAACTTAGATTAAAGATTCAATAAATAACAGGTGATGTTCAGTAAAATCCAATGTGTCCTTGCAGAGTAATAAACTGATTTTACAAAAATGAGCTGGGCAGAGAAAGGTGATGCTAAGGACAAAAGGAAGTAACACTGAATTGGAGGTAATTGTCATATTCCATTAAGTTTCCTGCATTGCCCGCGGTTGGTCACTTCCTCCTTTTGTTTGTTTAATAGAGATCTTGGAGTCTTGACTAGAACTGGAAAAGGATGCCTCCAGTGAACGGACTGCGCTGGCTTATAAAGAGATTAATTAAATTCATGTGGTGTGCATGAAGTAATGCAGAAGCCATCTTCTGTGGTCCATGGGCAACTTCCTGAACTGCAGTCCACGTGAAGTGCATCCCTGTCCACATATTTGCAAGCAAAGTTCTTCAAATATTACATGGCCTATAGGTAGGTTACTGCGTTAAAAGAATGTGGATTCTGTTATGAGGACTGATTCTGACAGTGGAGAATATCTGTACGACTCAACCTTCACTATCAACTGCAGCCTGTCATCGTTAGTCCCTGGAGTTAGTGTTTATCCTCCAACTCATTTTATAAGTAAAGCAACAGAAAGACATATCAAACACACTGTTAGAGCTGAAGATAAAACATGGGTGGTTTGTTTGACGGATTTATCTCATGGCTGTTGCCACACTAATTTCACAGCAAATGTACCAGATCTGTATGCTTGAGTAGGTGCTTTGTATCTGTGGTAACATTATTCCACCTCTTCGGCTCTGCTGCGTGAAGCTGTATTCCACTGAGAATTTTATTCTGCAGATTCCTACAGAAATGATCCTAAATACCAGCGTTGTCTTCTTAGCGCATTGGTAAGAGAGGTTTTAATTTATTCCACAGTTAACATGAAAAATAGCAAGCCATGAACTGTTGTTCCTTTAGGAATTAAATGCCAGTGACCATAAAGGCATTTCTCAAGAAGGTAGAAGTCCCAGCTGGAGAGACTCAGAAGCTATGAGTGTGATTCATGGCAGTGAAGCATCAAGATGGTTTGTGCTTGCTAGTTATATTTGGTCTGTGGTACTTCAGAAAGTGTCTCTCTTGCATCTTCAAGCTGCAGGTTTAAGGAGTCATGATGACAACTGACGAAAGCACAAGGCAAGGAGACAGACAATACTGTCTCAATTTTTGGCACCTGTGTATGCAACCTCACTCATTTTTACTAATTGTAGTCTTATTTCTGCTTTGCAGTTGGGGAAACTGCAGTTTAGTGGTCAGAACCATGAAAATAAGTCAGTGGATTGTTTTTTTTCTTTTAAGTGGAAGAAAGTTCCTCAGCCACATTAAAGATCCGGAAAAGCTGTGTCATATCAATCAGTCTCAGCTTCCCTGTTGCTTACATGAAGAATGCCTTATTATTTATCAGGTATTCACAGGCAAAAAATCACAAAACCCAGATGTGCCAGAAGGTGGTATCTGTGCAGACCAAGCCTTGAGGTGAGGCGGGGAAAACTGGTGCCAGGCTTAGGTTAAAACCATATGACAAATCATAGTAAAGAGCCAGGCATTTGTTCTGGCAATCCTGTTCCTGATGGCTTCTTCCAGCATGCCATATTCTGTCTCAGTCCTTTTGCTTTTTGGTTTTTCTTTTTTTTTTTTTTTACAGTAACAGCAGAAATGCTGCCATTTCTTCCAGTAGCAGCATTTTCCCTGAAGAAAATAAAAGCTCCGCTGACGAAGGGAGAAATCAAAGCTGAAAAAATAGCATTCAGACTTTTGCCAAGAACAGCTTGCTAGCACTAAAAGCCTGACCTTATCTAGGCGGTAATATCTTCCTTCCTGGAGCTTTGCAGCACGTTCCGGGAACTCTGGAACTTGCGTTGAACAACGTGCCGCTGCCGTTCAGCCTTACATCAGTCACAGTGCCACTGAATGCCAAGAGATTTCACTCCACGCTGGACTTCTTGCCTGCTACTTGCACTTTTAGATAAAAGGTTGCTACTAGAGGGAGCACAAGGGCATGTGCGTGTGCTGGTTTTGTCCACTAAAACATCTTTAATGGTTGTCCTGCCATCTTCTTGCTTTATACTCTCAGTTTATCTTATCTTTGATTCAGCGTCGATTTTTCCAGCAGTGATGATTACAGTCCTCTGCACAGAAACTGGAGTGGAAATTATACAGGTGGAGAAATGAAAGAAGCTGGATTTGAAGCAGTGAAATCCATATAAAATATAAGTAAGCGGGATAGAAACCTGTTCAATGTGGACAAAGTTAGGTTTTACAGCAGTGCTCATTATAGCAAGGTTCTCTTTAACACAGGTGCAGTTATTGTGCATGTCATTCGTGTTATGAGAAATTGTGAGAAAACATTCTCAGAAATATTTTAAGGCACTACAATTTCATATGGAAGCTTGCTATCCTAAAATGTTATTTTTTTAATTATGGTCTTGCTTTGGATTTTTTGTGCTTAAATCTTTGGTCATTCTCACTTGTATAATTTCAGACTTCGACTCTGCTTACAACACAGATGGACACCGGTATGCAGACGAATGCTGTGTTGTTTCTGCAAACTGTCTTACCAAAGTTGCTGGTGGTATAGGGCAAGGGTCTGCAGTATTTTGGACTGATGGGACATGCAGGGGACGTAGTATCCTCAGACACAGGGGCCAGATTGCTAAAATTGTATTCAAGGAGACATGCATGCAAAAGACCAGGAAACAACACAGAGCAATAAAAACCCTAGCTCTTTACAACCATTTCAAACTCAGTTTATAGCATTTCCAATGAATAAAACCAGTTCTTGCCAACTTGCCGCCCAAGTACAGCTGCATCTGTAACGTTTCGTCGATGTGGACCGGATTTACGGGAGTTCTGTTTTGCAGCAACTTGCAGCGCTGAACAGAAGCCAAGGCAGGAAGTGATTATGGCGAAGGAGCTGATGCTGACTGAAAAATGTATGATGCTGCAGAGGAAATATCACACAATAGAACCTCAGTTAGTTTGGAAATAGATTCCAAAATCAGGGCACATTAAGATGTAAACAGTCAATAGGACTGGGGCACGCCTTTCTCCTAACAATCAGATCATTAGCAGTAGGAGCGTGCAGAATGATTTCCATGATTAAACTGCAAGCGCAAAATGCGTAGAAGTGTGTGCTCATCGGGGCCAAACGGAAAGGCCTTCTTGCTTTTTGCCGTGTTTCTTCTATTGCTTGTCCTGACTCATCCTGGATGTAAGAGTCAGGCATAAGTGGAGATCAAATCTAGGTGGTGCAAATGCTGGAGGTCTTTGAAAAGGCTGGCTTAAGATCCTTTTGTGTAACTGTAATGGGGTAGGATTGCTCTCTGGAATTGCGCTTCTGATTTTCAAGACTGCTTCCCTGAAAAGTCATCAGCTCACATTCAATTAAAATTGCCAGGATCTGAGTGGAAAAAGTCTCTGATGAGAAATGGAAAAGAATTCAACTATATGGTAGAGTTAGTTATTGTCATAATTTAAGTCATGATGGTTATGTGGGTGAAGGGGACAGCTTCCTGTTTTATCTAGGGGTTAGTTTATCATCTTGCATAATTTATAACATCCATCAAGTAATTTTGAGTTTTATGCTCCAACCTCTGATTCCACCATTTTTCAGAAGTCCAGCCAGTGCAGAAAGCAATAAGACAGACAAACTTCAAGCTGGGAGTTATACCATTTTATTTGTGGCAAGACATGTATGATGCTCTACAGCCACATTGTGTATGTCAGTAGTTTGGGGTTTGGTTCTAATTATGCTTTTTCTGAGTATCAATAGCAAAGGGCAGACGCCAGCAGAACTGCCCTTAGCGGAAAGGGAGGTGCCAGGCTACCCTGCTCCTCGCGGCAGGCTCCAGCACACGCAGATGTACTGTGTGTCGAGAACTTCAGCCCTTCTTGGCTGGCCCCTCATCATCTTGGGCCTTTAAGCAGCTAAGCATTATTTATGAAATCACTGAAGTTTCCATGCACTCTGCCAAGGGCGACCTCAGCCTTAATGAAGCAAGAGACTTCTAAAATGACAAAGGTTCTACTACAGCACCAAGAAAAGCTTAATCAGTGAAGATAATCTGGACATAAAGAAGTATAGATAAATTGTGACAGCCAGCGATCCATCATTTTTCCTGCACTTCTGGTACATATTTTTCTCTGTTTGCTCCTGTCTTCATGCCCAGATCACCTATGCATATTGTCTTCCATGCCCAAAATGAAAGCTGATTTTTCTCTACAGTGACTTGAGCCCCTTGTGACAGATGGCAAAATGCAGGTGCAGGGTTTTGTTTCAGGAAAAGTTGAAAAGTAATATAGCCGATTGTTTATAGAGAGGAGATTAAATTCAGCCCATGTTCAAAGTGACTACTTCCTTGCCCTAAAACTGATGGGTAAAAAAAAAAAAAATCCCAAATATGTCTTCTTCTTGATTGACGAAGGCTCGGTTCCATTGTGGATGCCAAGAAACAAACCAGGTTTTAAAGCCCAGCTTCTCTGAAATATTGGTGCATTTCCAAGATACAGCCCTGCAACTCTGGAAAATTAGAGGACAGTATAAAACAATAAGCAGTAAATACAAAGCCACATTGATGATCAAGTCTGTCTGAAGAATTGTGTGGAAAAGGGAGCTGGAATGGGCCTGTGTAATGCAGGATTCCTTGCTAAATAACTTCTGCTGGGGCTACCTAGCTGCTGTGAAAGGACTGCTGGCTTTGTACTGGGTTATTTTTCCATTGATGCTCCAGGAATACATAAGCTCGATCCTGTTTCACAAAGAGCCATTGAAGAGGAGCATTTGAGTTGGATACTCACTGTCTATTCTTGCAACAGGGCACATAGTTGTATGCACAGGATCAACACAGTAATACAACTGGAGACAAAAAGTGACTTTTCTCAGCGGTTCATCAGCAAGGAGGTGACTGGCAGTAGTGTCCGTGTAGTGTTTATAAATGTGAAGGGAGCATGTTTGTTTGCGAAGATGCCTAGAGCTCCATTCTATGTAGAGGCACTGCTACAGACCTCTGGGGATGGCTCTATGAGGTGGGAGCAGAATTTGTACTTTGTTTCTACAGTTAAAACAGAAATGGCAAGAGAAGATTAAAAAGTGAAAATTGTCCTTGTCGTTTGCGATACACAGCTGTGCTCATAAGGCCTGACTAGTATGTGGTCCAAATTATCCTGAATAAAAGATGGACTGTGTTGCTCGCCTGTGGAACAGTTACTGTCCTTGTTGTGGTTATAGCAGTGATTACTATCAATAATTAATGATTAATAATTCACGGTAGTTAATAGGTAGTAGAATGGTCAGCTATTACAGTAACTAAAGCTAAAGTAGGGAAAGGTGGTGCTATCGATGAAAAGCATTTTGCATATTTGAGGTTGACAGTGTCAAGAAATCTAGTTATCAATTCGATTTGCAAGTGCAAACAGTGAACACCATCTGCCACTGGCAATATGTAACTAAAGGGCGAGAGGAGGCATAAATCAAACTGATGGTACAGTAAAGGCTGAATAATTGGTTGTCAACCCCTTGTCCTAGGGGCCTTTTCTGGGCATCACGTGACACCTCCCACCACCTGCAGACTGTGCTGGTGTGCTTCTGGCTGTCATGTAGAAGCGGTTTGTTGTAATGACGATTTTCACAGTCTTCTCAAACTAGCTGTACTAGGAAAAGGCATGCAAAGATATAATTATAAGCAGATTAAGAAGCAGTCTTTCACACTGCTATTTAAGGCTTCTGCATTGTTCATCTGTTTGTTTCAGAAGTTAAAAGAAATCAGTGAGCAATTGGCAACATCATTAGATTAACAGACACTGGGATGAGGAAAGACTGGGACAGCCTCAAAGAGTCTAAATTGACACCAGCCAAAGGTCGTCTTGCCAATTATTTGGGGTTTGATGGGAAAATAATGGGTACAAGTGACACAGCGGTGAGAAACCTGACCCCTGCGTAGGCTGGAGGGCATTGAGACACTAGGGAATTAAGTGTTGGGTTATGTGATAAAACCTCCTCTGCTTGAGGATGGTGAGGAAGAAGGGACACTGGAATAAAACCCTGCTCCAGCTGGCCCAGGCCCATCACAGGAGCCACCAGCCCATCAAAGGCCCATCTACATCGGCCCTGGGGAGGACAGAAGCCCAAGGGTGGGCAGGAACCCAAACTAGGTACTCAGAGGAAGGCACTTGCTGTCTGGGCTGCTCCCAGGAGAGCCTCAGCCCCACAGTCTCAAGATGAGACACCAGCTCAGCTATGGGGCAGACTGGGTATCTGTGCTTGGCGGCTGGAGGGATACACATTGTACGTACCTGTATGTAGATATCTATGTGTACGGACATATCTGTATTTGTATCTATAGCTATTCCTATTGTTGTACCATCCTCATGAGGCTATTGGATTTGGCAGCTTGCTCACAGGAAGTACCGAGTAGCTGGATTGCCCGTTTTAGGGTGAACTGTAAACAAATAAATGACCTTCCAGACAAAAGAAGAGCCCTTAACAGGGCTGAATATCTGCTTGAACCTCTTGTAGGTCAGTGTACCTAGATCAGAGCGTTCAAGGCAGTAAGAAATGAGGTTTGTAACAGGAGTCCTGGGCAACCGGATGAATCAGTGCCACTGAGGAGAAAAGCCGACTGACTCACTGGCGGTTCGGCATGTATCCAACCTGTGCCTCATGAACACTGAAGACCTGTGAGCTGACGTCCCAGCCTGGCCCATCCCCGTGGCCCTGCCCAGCCACCCTGGGGCTGTGTCTGACCCTGGTCACCCCCGCAAGGCCTCATCCTGATGCTGACACTGACCTGGGGACAGCGTTCCCCAGGTTCCTGACTTGTTACCAGGAACTTGCCTCATGAGCTGCACTTGTGCTTCGACCTCGCATGGAGTAATTAATTACTGGGGGTGAAATTATTGAGGCTAAAGTTATATCCACATTTCATAAAAGTTAACTTTCAGGGTGAAATATGTTTGGCACACTGAAAATAGGTTCAGTGATTGTTCCCTAAGCAACACAACCTGCAATCTTAGATGCTGGCAACACAGGGGGAGCTCGGTGTACTAGCTCTAAGATAGTTGGAGGAAGGTGTGGAGCGAAGGCTGCACAGCCAAGCTCAGCCATAAATCACTGCAGGTCCGGGAACTAGATGGAAGCATGGAACCATGCCCTGGCCAGCTCCGTGCAAGTGCAAAATCATGCCCCGTGGATGAACCATGCTCATTATAACCTTATTGTAATACCGAAACACACACCTCCATCACAAAGTTGCCCACCTCCAGGGTATGACCACCCCTCACTGAGTGTGTGCTCTGAATTTCCCCTAGCCTGTGCAAGGGATTTCTACACCAATCAGTAATAAAGGTATGTATGACTAGTCACTCAAGCTCCACCTAAATAGAAAGTAATATAACATGACCTCAAGAAAGAGGGATGTTAGGGAAGATATAATCCCAGACTACAGGCATCAGTCAATGGGCTGGACATCTCTTTCCCCCCCCATAGGGATACCTATGGGGTAAGACTTAAACACTTGGTTATATTCAGTAATTCCCCAGGAAGTTTAGAGAATGAGCTTGTTACTTTGTATTTCAGCACTTTATTCTTGCACATGCTTTACAGACAGTGCATTTATAACAGCAATCGGATAAAAACCAGTATTTCTGTTGCTTCAATAAATGGCACTGTTTGTGATTCTAGCTTGAAGAGCCATTGAGTATGACTAGACTAATGGTGATGGTCCTGTTAGTGAATTGCTATGCTGGCAATACCCTAAGGCAGCCCAGGGTCCCATCTCCTTTCTTTGCTGCAAGGAGACACTGCTGGCTCATGGGTAACTTGGTGTCCACCAGGAAGGACCTCTCAGTCCTTTCCTGCAAAGCTGCTTTCCAGGGGGGTGGCCCCAGCAGGTGTTGGTGCCTGGGGTTGATCCTCCTCAGGTGTGGGACATTGCACTGTCCCTTGCTGAAGTGTGTGATGGTCCCGTCAGCCATTTCCCCAGTCTGTTGAGGTCCCTCTGGATGGCAGCACAACCCTCTGCCTATCAGCCGCTCCTCCCAGTTTTGTGTCATCAGCAAGCTTGCTGAGGGTACCCTCTGCCAGATCATTAATGAAGAATTTGAACAGGACTACTCACCCCCCACCCTATTGTAACTGCTCTCAGCTCCTGTTGCGCCACATGCCAACACTGAATTGCTGTTCTGCTGCTGCTCCACCAGCCAAGAACTTTTCCCTCTCACTGACAAGGCAGCAGCACAGAGCACGTTAGGAACGAAGCTGAAAAGAGGTCATGTCCCAGTCGATCACAATGAGAACACAAAGTGAAGGCCAAGATGTTCTGCACCTGCTTTCTCTGTGGAGAGATGCTAGAAAGTACCAAAAGCTGAACTTCCCTTTGACCGCTCTGGTGCGGGCTGGAGAAATTTCTTAACGTCTTTTCCCTTTGTGGGCTACCAATCGGTCAGCTCCCCATGGGATCAAAACCTGTGGGATTTGCCAGTGTTTCATGGCTACGAGAAGCTCACCCACTGCCTTCTGCCTGGACCACAAGAAGTATTGCTGTAACATACAGGAAGAGCTGGGAACCGATGATACTCCAACCGTAGTCCACATCAGACCTTAACACAGTTGTGCTTCAAGCCTCGCCAGAGGAGAAGGACACAGATGCCATTTGCCTGGCCTCCAGGACAGGCTGAAGATGCAGCTGTGAACAGAGCTGAAGTGAGCAGAGGAGAGCTCTGTTGAGTTCTGTGGGCCAGAAAGGGGGTGGAAAGTAAAGTCCAGAAGGGGAAAAATAAAATAAAGCCATGTACTAGGTTACAAAGTTTATTAAGTATCAAGTTGGAACAGAATATCGGGAATTAAATAGTGGATTAACTTCACAAAAATTTATTAATATAAAAAGGAATAGTGTCACAGCAGCATTGCTATCCTCGCTGCCTGTTAACTGAAGTCCTTGAATTACCAGGTAAAACCCCCAAAATTTTCCAGTTTTAATTCATCGCAGTATGACCAATCTTACTTTTCCAGAATTGGGACTTTGTTCTATAATCTTCTCACTGCTAGTGGCTTTTGCAGACACAAAATGCCAACTGCAGATCTACAGTAACATCAGGCAACTCCCTGAAATAACTAAAACTGCTTGTTTTATTGACATACAGGTCTTACAACACTGGCCAACATCTGGGCTACAGTCACCACATCGTCAGCTGCTAGCAGCAACGAAAAGACAGGCTATCCTTTCACACAAGTTTTAGAAAGTACTGAGGAGAATGAAGGTTGATATATTAACATACATTTTTCCCCCATATGAAGTGTTTCAGATGCACCGCAGGTGTTGACGTAGGAACTGCAAACGTCTAAAGCTGCAGCAACTTTTAATACAAAAATCAACACGAATACTGTGAGAGGTGATGGGCACAAACTGAAACACTGAAAGTTCCATCTGAACATCAGGAAACACTTCTTCACTGTGAGGGCGACTGAGCACTAGCACAGGTTGCCCATGGAGGCTACGGAGTCTCTATCCTTGGAGATACTCAAAAGCCAACACGGTCCTGGGCAACCTGCCCTAGCTGGTCGTCCTTGAGCAGGGGGGTTGGACCAGATGACCGCCAGAGGTCCCTGCCAACCTCAACCCATTCTGTGGTTCTGTGATACAAAACAAACATACCAAAAAGATCACATACAACAACTGTCTTGGCACTACTATACACTCACAGTATTTTTAAGCCTAAGGCACATCAAGTGACAGCAATGTAAAGTGCCCTATTCTCCAGCACGAACACTGGTAAAACTTCCACTGTATCAGCAGAAATACTCACTGCATCAGCACTGAAGCAGCGGGCTCAAAGCACATCGAATAACGTCCTAAGCATTAAACACTGGAAACATTAAAAACACAGAGTGAAAGGATTAAACAGATCAAAGGGAATGCTTTTGTTAAAACACAGGACGTAAGTAGAGCAAAATAATGCATCTACCTCAGTAAGAAACATTTTGACAGTTCTGAAAAGCTCAAGAATCAAGATTAGTCGGTCTGCTAGTCAGAAAAATAGACGTGGTTCTTATTTTGAGTGCAAAATAAAACAATTATGCATCAAAAAACCGATAGGTAAGTGCAATGTGCTTGACATCCATTTAAAAGAATTTATATTCCGAGTGCAATAAACACATTTTCGCATCTGAACCGTGGAATGGGAAACCATAGATGCACTATGTAAACAAAATGATTTCCAAAGCCTTTCCCTAGCATTTTGTTCAAATCAGGTAATTTTTTGTTAAGACATCACGGTACTCCTGTATTGCCCTGCAAAGGGGATCCTGGTCAACATGGAAATTTTTTGAAGAGCCGTCAGTAGATACCATGGGAGAAGCCCCAGCAGATCCAGTTTCAAGTTCAGCAGTGGCTAGGGAGAAAAGAAACAAGAGTCCTGGTGTTACTTTTCCAGTAGGCAGGCCCAAATAAGGCACTCTGAAAACATTATGGGTAACTGGAGAGACTACAATCCAGAAAGAGCTTTATAAACTTCTAAGAGAACACAACAATGAAAGGGCTAGGCATAAAGGAAAAAAACCCCACATTTTTTTCCACATTTGCTTATCAGTCAACCGTATTTTTAAAGCTAGTGAAAGAAATTCCAGAGGCTACACACTGAACACCTTCAAGGAATCTACAAATGACTTCTGCTTAACAGCACTGCTAAATTTAGCCCCCTGCAGACCTCTTCAACCTCAAGTGCCGGTTTTCCTTAAATGTTTTGAATGTGATTTATGGGAACGCTACTCCTAAAAAACAGCTTCTGCATTCACCACCACAAACTTTAAGAGAATCTGCCCATGAAAACGCAAACACCTTTGCCCTTCAATTAGGCCAGGACAAGTCTCCCAGCCTGGCATCTTCTCTGAGGGGTATCTGCTCTAGCAAAACCCTCTTTCCTCCATGAAAGCACATACTCGAAGAAAGCAAACCCACCTTTGCCATCTTTCTCCAGCCACCTTTTTCAGACCAGGTGCCCAAACCTATGACTCCTAGCAGATGCGCAGTTACATTCAAAATGCCCATGGATGCAATGCAATGGCTTTGTGTCTGTTCAGACACGAGGGAAGAGCTATGAAGCAACAGCTGAATACTCTCTATATGATTAAATGCATATAGGAACAGAAGGAAATGCTCTCAGGGGCTACCTGCTTTGAAATAGTGCCAGTCACTGCAAAGCAGTGACTCTGGAAGAACAATTACCATGGAATAGGGGGAAATACTTTTTGGACACCTGGCCTCATAGAGCACGTTTTGCACTATGTATTACAAGCAGTCAACTCATCTTAAGTTTGCCTAAACACTACTGAATGATCTTTTCCTAAAGAAAGGATATGTTTTGTCATTGACTATATTCTTATTTATTAAAAAAAGACTGCAACATACAAGCTACAGATACAAGCAATGAATAGGAGACATAGCAAAAATCAAGAACTAAGAGCAGAAAACGTGTATGGTATGGTTTGAAGTTGAATGCAGTTGTTGTACATGGAAGGAGGAGTGATGGCTGAAGTCTGTAAAAGTCTTATCTCAGGGCTTCTTTTACTCTCGGTGCTTGGGGACTAACTGTAGTGAAAGGTGACTTCACTTAATCCCTGTGTATCTGTGGGGGGGGAAATGGGTTTGTTTTCTTTGCACTTGTTTTTTTCAGGCAACTGCATAACATTCTATACAATATTTTGTTAGGAGGAAGATTTCACTTTTAAGTCTAAACTGGAAGGCTAGCAGAAAAAACACCTGTGCTTAATACAGGAACTTGACAACTTTCAAGCCGTTATTTTCAAGAGTTAGGAACAGTCATCATCTTCCTTAAAAATACTCATAACATAATGACACATTACCCTGTTCAAGTTCTTTAGTGATTCTTTCATCCAGTTCACGCCGTACCTAGATTATACAGAAAACACAGTTAATACTTTAAGTTACACTTGTGTAATATTTAACTTCTAAAACATTCTTAAAACTCCCATATAACTAAGAATATAACCCAAATAGAGGTATCTTGGTTTGGGGATTAATTTTTAATGAAGAGAAACTCTTGGTCAGCCAGGCTGTAGCATTCTCATTGCTGAGCACCATCAACTGTAGCACAACACAATCTGTAACTCACCAGCTGGAGTATAAATGGCTATTTAAAAAAATATGCAGGAAGAAAGCACAGTAGAGTTATTACAATGAAGGTACAGCTGAAGTCTATCATCAAATACATGAGCAGTGTCAGCTAAATGCTGAGATACGCACAAACGCCATCTATTGGGACAAATTCAGTTGAGGCTGGCTTCTGCAGCTTCATAAGAGAGGGGATGCAACAGCAGCTGCTGCAAGATTGACATATTTCATTGCACAGAAAAAAGCATACACAAATATTCTTTTCTCCGCCTTAAGATTGAAAGAGCTCCTACAGATCATGCCGAGATTTTTTAAATTATTGCCAGTACCATGCAATGCGTGCACATTTGCAGAAGTGCAAAATGACACACGTATATAAAAATACAAAATCACACATGATTCTTGTGAACTTTGTACTAAGAAAAGATAACAACAGCTACAGCTTCTGCACAGCAAGTGCTGTGGGTTTTATTATGTAACCAAATCGGTTTGGATCACTTACCCCTTTCTCTCCTAGAGGGTGATTATTGCTACCAATTAAGTTATTCTCACTTACGATTCTGACTTCAGAGTCTTTGTAAGAAGAAATCAGATCTGTTGAAGCGACAGAGTCCAAGCACTATATGCTGTTGTTTACCTTTGATGATACTTGTGACTTCTACATTTTTTTTAATCAAGTCTGTGACATACAGAAGTGGTTTTCAAAATAGATGCCATACACCTTCCAGGCCTATCACGACTGCAAAGGTGCTGAAGGGCTTGGACCACATCAGCTATGTGGACAGGCTGAGAAAGCTGTGACTGTTTCTTTACTGGAATAGAGAAAGCTCAGGGGGACCTTATCTGTGTGGATAAACACCTGGTAGGGGCAGTAAAGAAGACTGAGCCAGGCTCTTCTCGGTGGTGCCAAGTAAAAGAACAAGAAGAATGGGCACAAACTGAAATAGAGGAAATTTCATTTTAACTTAAGAGTTGTTGTTGTTTGGTTTTTTTTTTTTATTCTAAGTGTGGTCAAACACTGGAACAAGTTGCCCAGAAAAGGTTGTGGAGTGTCCATCCTGGGAGACGTACAAAAACCTGCTATGGCCGACCCTGCTTTGAGCAGGAGTGGGGTTGGACTAGATGATCTTCAGAGATCCCTTCCACCCTCACCCATCCTGGGATTCTCTGGTTTTAGTACCGAATTCCTGACGGAATAAGTATTTATTTTATGAAATGAGCAGAATCACCTAGCAACATACCAACAAAGAGAACTGAAACACCATACAAGGTACTCAACAGGCCATAGAGAGCAAAAGCCTCAGTAAGAGAAGCACTATGCAAACCCTCACAAGAGGGGCAGTAACAGGCAGTAACTCCAAGGGCTAAAGATGTGGTGCTGTAAAGCAGCAAAGTGGAGGGAAGGGCCCTTTCTTCAGGACTACAGGGACAGCAAATAGATAGAAAATGTGAATGCATCAGTAAGTTTTAATCAAAACCTAACAGCGTAAATAGACAAAACATTTCCATTATAAAATATCACCCATCATTAAACAATACATGAAAAGGTTTGTAGCCAGTATCTGGCTGCAGAGAGGAGAGAGAAGAACAGATTTTTGATTAGGGAGCTGAAGAAGAAAGAAAAATGGCCTCAAGTTCAAAGGTGTTCCATGAGAAATAAGAATATGGCCTACATGTAATTGAAGCAAGTATAAAAGCTGACAATACAAAGACCACTACAATGTAAGAGTGGGGATGGAAAATGAAATCAGAAAAGAAACAAAAATTCAGAGATGGAATGTCTGCTTCCTACTCTTTTTCTCATGTTATGTAGGAAAACCAGTTTCATAAATCTGCTAATTCACACTGGCTGCAGCTAGCAGAGTTCACTATTTTCTGTCAAGACACCCATATTCATTTTCACCAGCCTTTCACACAGCTGTTAAGTTTAACAAATGTCAAGCTTAAATCCTAACAAGCGGACTTCAGTCCCAAAAAACTCCTACAGCAGGCATTCCTTGCCTTAGCCTATGGACTAAGGCAGCAGTTCCCAAATTGTGGTACACAGACCACTAGCCACACCTCATATTTGTGTTTCATCTGCTTGACTCAATTTAGTTCTGGATGGTGACATGCCAGTTCATGAACAGTTTGGGAGTCAGTAGACCAGGTCATAAAAAGACCCCATCAAAGATCTCCTTACTGCTGTAAAGGACAGGCGATACACACGTACATCCTTCTTGTGACACAAGTCCTACTATGAAATAAATTTCAGCCAACCTCCTTCTAGAATGTAATTAACTCCTAGTAGCTACAGTCACTATTTGTAATTACATGCACAGAGTTTTTCAAGTACTTGTAGTTTATTCCTCATTACTGGAGCTCTAATAAAAATAAAACCTACTAAAAAAACCCAAAGACATTTGCATGTGATTGGCATTTTACTGGTGAATTACTTGTGTCAATATGAACTTTTTTATATTTTTCAAGACACTTTTGCATTACCATTTCAAGGTTATTGATTTCTGTAGCATATATATTTGAGAAGGGGAAATGTGATGTAATGTAATGCATTTCTTTGGTTTTTTAAGGATAAAATGCTCATTTTTGCTGAGCTTGCCACATGACCATCTTTAAAATGTAAGGCTATATGCATAATCGCTGACATACACCTCATGTTAAGTAGTGGTTTAGAAAAACTCTGAAATCTTTCAAGCCCTTAAATTCCAAATTTCTTAGTTATGTCTAAAATAAGTAAATGTATCCACTGGCCAGAGGAGCACTTCTTACTCTTGTTTGCAATCAGCACCATTTACCAATGTTTTTTCCAACAGTTGCATGGACAAAGAATTAATACCAGCTTTTTGTGTAAAAGCAGTGTGAACTATTTTCACCTCCTTGTTCCTGAAGCTATTTAAAAGCTTTTGCACAAACCAAATTTACATAGACATCCTCCTCTTAAGAACAGCATGTCCTCTACTTTAAATAGCCTTCCTCACCTTGAGGAAGCAACTGACACCAAATCTGCACAGAGGGCGTTGACTAACATGAAGTTCAAGACGACTACCTGAGGCACACTGCAATGTAAGCTCCTTAATTCCCTGTCATTATGAGCTTTAGTGGCAGGAGCACTTGTAATCTCCAGCCAAGAAGGCACTGCTAAGATTGAATTTAAAGGCAAGACAAATTCTCTAGAAGGGAATCAGGTTACTGGAAAAAATCTGAGGCTTAATTGAAACAAACAGTGAAGTGAAGAAAGGGCTTAGAGTCAGAGAAACCTTTCTGTCTTTAAATAAACTAGTGAACAGGTAGAGTACTAAGCAGCACAACCATCAAAGTACCCCAAAATGACTAAAACTGTCATTTCTGAATTCTCTCTTCATGCTTCAACTTGTCTACTGAATGACACAGGACTCCCACAGAAATGACAGCACAGACTGCGCATCTGGTAATTCTGCATTTGGAAACTGATCAAGATTCACCAGGCATTATTGTATGCAGAAAGATACAGGCACTTTTCCTTTTTATTACTTCTTGACTTAAAGCCTTATTTTCCAATTCAGTCCCCCTTTTTTTAGATGCACATGTCAGGAATCCTCAGTTCCTCAGAGATATGGTATGGCGTTAAACACTGTTAATGCTGCATCCAGCTGAGAACCTTAAGCCAGCAATTCTAAGTAAAATACCCACTTAGATGCACATCCTCTAGCAACTACTGCACCTCTGACAACCCTGTTACTTTTTTCTGAAGGACTCTGGAAAGAGAAGATCAGGTCTTAAGACTTTCCTGAATATGCTGACCATTGAGTGACTTGAGTCTATAGACAGTGCCATTACTATTAGTCTTGGTTGTTCCCTAACTGGTGATTACAGGAAGAAGTATCACGAAAGGATGTGCAGCTGGATTTAGTAACAGTGAGAATAAATTCACACCAGTAATTCTGAGTCCCAGAGACCAGCTTTCTGCTTTGATTGAGGGAAAACTGGCATGCTGAGATTTCCAGCTTTTTCTTAAGAGAACCTGGCAGAAATGGTAAGAAATGGGTAAGCGATCTCTGAGGATTTAGCAATAGTTTTACTCACCTTCATTCAAGGAAGAAAACTTTAGAATTTAATACAGTACTAAAACCTAAAAGCATTCCCCAGCATGGCAATCCATCACAAAATGCGAGACACATGCTCTGAAGAGAAACTTTATGGTTGCTCTTGAAGTCAGGACACTTTATGACCAAAAATCTTCACCCCTACCACCTACAGTTGTGTACTGTTTTGATGATTGGCAGTTGTTTTGGCATATTAGACCATATGGTTTGGAACTATAAATGGATTCTAACTTTAGGCTAAAAAGCCTAACCTTGCTTATGGATACTCTTTGGCAGTAATTGAGAATGGTATTTCAGAATGCTTACCTTAGCCACATAGGCTTCAACCTTGTTTCTTGATGATAATGCATTCCCAGCTGGGCTTAGGAAGCTTCCTCCTAGACTCAGACTTCTGTTCAGTGCCAAATTGTTGCCAAGATGCCCCAGTTCAGTTGAATACAGAACTGGACTTGCAGCCAGACCTCCACTGACAATGCTGCTTGCAATTAAAGATTTGCTTCTATGGCGCTCCTGAAGGAGCTTAGCGTTGGCTTCTGCTAGTCTCTCATTAGCTCTGAAACATTCAGAAGCATACAAAAGAATCACCTTTGGTAGAGACACTTTCGCGAAGTTACCCTCCAGGTCCTTGACTATTATTTGACTTCTGAAAGTGGAAGGAATTAAGAGTGTCCAAAACAAGACCATAATTTGATCGGAGTTTTTTTTTTTTTAAAAAAAAAAACAAACTTATTTCTAAGAAGTCACACTACCTGCAAGGAGCAGCAAGCATTACCAACACTTAGGACTTATCAGCATTAAGGCTTCAAAGCAACCTGTGAATGCCATGTGCTTACACAGTTCCTTGATTCTGTGATTCTGAAAGGTACGCCACCTGCATACGAACTCTGGGCTACCCTCCCTTTCTCAGGGAAAGCTCAAACTTCAAACACGCTGCTAAAAACAGAAGCCAGAAAAGATTTATTATTTTGCTTCACAGAATCAAATTCTGTTCTCTGAAGGGCCTATCTTTTTTCAGGCTGTAAAGGACATGAAATTTATCTTTTCTGCCATACACAGAGGAAGAGAAGGAGATTATTAGAGACTGGCAAAAAGGCTGCCTGTTAAAACACAAATTAAAAAATACGCTATTAAGTCTATGATCAGTGGTGTTACTGCTGGAGTTCTAAAGAGAAATGAAGACAGTTCTAATGAAGGGGAAGGGTCTTAAGGTACTTTCCTCACAAATATGCCATTTTATGCTTATATACATAATCCTGACCAGATGTAGAAGAGGAAAAAGTAGTATCTTGTCACCACTCCAAAAAGCATGGACTTACCTTTCCAGTTTATTTGCTAGGCATCTTCTAATTTTTACTTCCTCCAGATACAGTTCTTTGTACCTTTCCACTTCTGCCTGTGTGGATTCTTTTTGAAAAATACTGTCTTGATGGGTATTTTTTATCCTGTCCAATTCACATTCGAGATCTCTAATTCTGTGTTTTAGCTGGTTTCTCAGTGAAGCATGATGACTGGCTCTGATTTGTTCTAATCTGTCCTGGGAGGCTGCCTGTGTCTGAAGCAGATAATACACTTTCAACCACCACAAAGAAAAAGAGAACTCTCCCCCACCGTCAATTGCACGTACCCAATTTCAAGGACCCAGCTTTATTGAGTGAGGTAACTGTACCTCCTCCCTACCATCAGCAATCAAGGCGTAACCCTGGAACTACCAGTCAGATAGTTCTTTTCATTCAGAAAGAACCCCCCTCTTAGCACTATTATTCAAAGCTCCTAATGAAAGAACACTATCTCTGTAGGACAGGGCATAAAGAAAAAGATTCCTCAAAGAAATTATGAGGTTCCCTCACCTCCTGCACCTTCCTTCCCTGCCCCCCACCCCCTTTGGTGACTTAGTTTGAGCACTTTCCCCTGTACAATGACAAAGCAGGACCTGCATGTCTGGCCATGACAACTGTAAGCTGCAATACCCATTCAAGGATGAACAGCAGGAACAAGACCAGCAGACAGTGATACCCACCCCCAAAAACTGCAAAATGGAAATCTGCCTTGGGCAAACCCTTGGTTCAGGGACCTGCAGGCACATTACGCACACATGAAAGTACTCTTGCCCAACCACATTCCCTTCTCCCACTGCCCTTCAGGAAAGACAGAAGTACAGCACTAACACACAAAATCACTCCAAAAATAAAATACTAAAAAAACAATGACCACAACAAAAGTATATCATAGAGACTACAGACACAAGTGAGAAATTACCTTACCTGCAAAAATAGATTGACTTCTTGTAATTTTTGTCTTATTTCTTGTCCGGCTCGTTCTTCCATCTCTCTTTTGTATTGTTCTATTTGGCTGTGATCCACCATGTTAGTCTCCAAATGATGCTTGAGGTTAGCCACCTCTTCTTTCAGCTGGCATTTGCTCTTCTCCAGTTTTTCATGGTTCCCACGCATGGTAGACAACTCTTCTTTCAAATCCTGATTTTGTGCTTCTAGCTGCATGCATCTTTTAGACTCTATCTCCAGCTGCTGGGAAAGTTCACCAACCTGTAGACAGAAAAAACCAAAAACCCCGAAAAGGAATTCAGAGGGACCTAAAATTAGTCAATTCTGTGAAAAATCTGTAAGGGGTTGCCCATCAAGAGTACTTGTCATCTGCTGACTTAGTATTAAAACCAAAGTGAAACCAGGCTGCTCTTTTAAAACAAGAACAGCTTTCACATCATTTCTGATAGGACCCCTCAGGTTCCCATCCTCTCTCAGTTCTCCTGCAGTAGGTCACAGACCAAGAGGTATCAAACCAGCAGCATTTCACCTATAGGGCTAGGCTGAAAAGCACTAGGGCTGTTCTTCGGTGAGATGCTCATATGCTTATGGGAAATTAAATATACCCTTACCTAGCCACCTTCTGGTTTCATCAGAAACAACATGTATCATGTTTTAGAGGAATTCTGACATGCTGTCAACACAGTCAAAGCTTCATTACAGAACTGACAAGACAGGAAACAGATACTCTTTTTCCCATTACACTGAAAGATTTGTAAATATTGGTTCAGAACACTGCTTTTACAGTAGTAGTGGAGGAAGACATATTCTCTCTAGGTCAAAGCTGCAGTCTATTTTCAAAAATTTGCAAGAAATATCAGACTTTCAGTAGGTCCCAATGGTCAACTACAGCTCCATCCTCCTCTTCCCCCCCTCCAGAAACATACCTTTTCTATACCTATAGAATATAAAATATGATGTCCTGTCTTTTACGAAAAAAGTGGAGGAAACTAGCATAGTAAACACTTGAAAGAGTCTACTTTCTGTTAGAAACTTTAGACTTATTTAAAAGCGCCTAAATGTAATGTCCTTCCCGGTCATTCAAAATAACTCTTCCAACAGAAACATAAAAATGCTACAAACTTTTGGACTGAAAATGAGCTGCTGCAAAGGCAGTTGACCCATTCTACAATACCACCTTCTAAAAATGAACGTAGCTCTGATACATGGCTGCTTTAGCAACAGATCTCAGTAATGACTGGAGAAGTAGATAAAAGGTGACACGCTACTGAACAGCCAGAGCAACCTCAAAAGCCCTTCTGGGAACTCTACTCCTGGGTCCCCATGACAAGGGAAAGAAACACTGAGACAACTACCAGCGAGCAATAAGTTACAGAACTTTTTCCTGCGTCACCTGAGCGCATCGTGCCCTGGGAATCAACGACACCATTTAGAAAAGCAAAACCTGAACTGCCACCTGCTCAGCTGGTGCCTAAGACAGGGCTCAAGGGGTGATCTTGGGCAAAGCCAACTTAATAGGGTTGTTCTGAGATATGGCCGTGTTACTTCCTTCTCTTCCTGAGGAGGAGTTCATCTGTCAGACCGAGGAGATGCTGCCACAGCCTCGAGCTGCAGCCCAGCCTGTGCTGGGCCTCCCTGCTCTCAGCCCTGACCCTCACCCATGGACGTAATGTCCTGGTTGGATTGCAGACCTGCGCGTCCCCATGGACTGGCCTGGTGATTTGCACTCTTGGTTGGGCCCGCTTACTGTCACTGGACCTGTTCTGCTCTTCTTGCTGAGGGCCTGTGGGACTGTTCCCTGGCCCGTGAGGTCATGGACCCTGCTAGCCTTGCTGCAACTCTCAGATTGCCCTTCCTCTACACGACAGCTTCTCCTGGATGTGCCCTTGTAGATACTGCTTTACACATGTTTTCATCTTTACCCATAATAACTACATCAGTATTAGTTCTAGTCATGTACTACTGTAACAGTAGAATGAGCATCAAGAAAAGTCTATCAATTCCAAAATACAACCAAGAAATAAATCACCAACATGAAAACAAGTATAGGGAAAGGAGTAACACAGGTTTCAAAAGAAAAACCACCACCACCAAAAAACCCTAAACAAGCGAGTGCTCACCTTTGTTCTTAATCTACCAACTTCATTGACCATTTCAGAATACCTGTTCTTCATTTCTCCCTGCAAATGAAGCTGGGACTCTCTCTCTCTCTCTTCATACACTCTTAGTTTCTTCATAGCTCTGTTCAGAAGCCTCTTCAACCTGCACAACAATTTAGCCAAAAAAACAATGAAGCAAAGGAACAACTGGCCCTTTTTACATACTCTCTTATAAAGAGCACAGACATGGCTTGCTTTATCTTTAACATGCTTGACACACCACGAATTACAGAGAAAAAACAGCATTCCTGTATCACAAAATCACTTGGAGGGTCCAAATTTTACATGGAAAGAGGAATAAGACACTTCCTTCCCTCCCAGGAAAGCCAGAGGGCAACCTGCATTTGCAGTTCTTTTGGCAACCACTGGAAGCTATGGGCACATGTACAGAAGCACCTTACAAGAACTACCATGGGGCTTGAATTTGCTCACAGATGGTTATGTACACCTATTTTTACATTAAAGTTCAATAAAGCTTGACTTCTACACGGGGATATCTCTTCACCGCACTAAAAAGCCATACCTCTTACAGTCTTTCTGCAGTTCGATGTTTCTTTTCATTTCTTGGTCCAGACGCAGTTCAACTGGGCGTTTCAACTCTACCAGCTTCTTCACTTTCTTTCTTTCACCCTCACACTTTCACAATAGAAAAGATACATGACACACAGAGCATATGAACAGTATCCACGTGCATTATGTGCATCTACCATTCTTCACTGAGAAGCTGATCTATGTCGCTATCTCTTAGCCAAGTTCCACAGAAAGCGAAGGGACAGAATTCCTGAGTGTCTAATCGCTTGAGGTTTCACATCAAACAGGCCAATACCTAACACAGAAACAGATGCCTACACTGAAGGAAAGGCCACCCTCTTCTAATGCTTCAAGGCAAAAGGATGGAAAAGATGCTGGAGAACACTTCCGACAGTTCCTCTGCTCATGGCAGGGATTACATAGATAAGGACATCATGGGAGAGCACAGGTCAATCTAAAGCTTTCATGGGATCTTCAACAACCAATAGGCAGGGGCTTGCAGAAGAATTTGACCTTTTGGAATTCTTCAATGTTTTATTCCCCTCTGCCATTACCTCCATCTCTTCTTTACAGGTATTTATTCACACATTGCTTTTCTTCTTGGTGTTTTCTCAGCCAAACCAGAGGAGAGCTAGCAGCTCTTTTGACTTTGTACTTCCATTTTTCCTCTACGGAAAAGGAGAAAAGGGAAAGACTGCCCCTTGGACACTGGCAGCCATTTCTTGTTTCCCAAGCACTAGTTCATTTAGCCAGAATTCCTTCAATACGTTTTTCTGCAAGGCTTTTAAGCTCCCACTACCCTGAAATCATGTGGCAGCCTCTCCATACATTGCACTGGATACATGAAATATTTTAATCCTGCCCAGAAACCACAGGGTCAGTAGGTGACCAGAAGGAATCCAAAGAATGAACTGGGGAATTGCAGCCTTGCTCCATGTGCTCAACTGCAGTGGGAACTCTTCCCAGTAGAGCCACTCCAGAATTTACACAAAGATACACAGCTAGCTTTTATTTGCTACCTGGATGATCCCCGAAGGATGAGGTACTCAAGAGTCTGAATGGCAGGGACAACAGAAAACACTGCATATGTAAGAACTTGACAAAAAGGTAAACACTGTTCTCCTGGGTATTGGCTAGGTGTCTGGAGAGTTTTCTGGGCTCACCTGTTCCAAGAGTTCAGCCTTTTCTCTGTCAAGCTGAGCAACTCGCTCTTCAAGATGGGATCTTGACTTCAACTGCTCTTCCCACATGCTGTGCAATTCCTTTGATGTCAGAGCCAGCATGTTCTGCTTTTGCACCTGTGAAAGCAACAGTGGCAAAAGCAAAAACTAAGGTGACCAGAAAGACAACACTGCAATAGAAAGCAGTAACTTAAATGGACACGGGGATAAGCTTTCCTCCCCCCACCCAAGATCTACGGTTAAGGTTAATGCGGAGTGTAAAACACACCTCAGGAAGCATAACCAAGAACAGCAACTGAAGCTGGTAGAAAGAACGAACACTCTAGAAGTGACACGATGAGGCTGCAACTTTGAGGGATAAGACGACACACAGAGGCACACACAAAATCTCTCTACAACTTTTTTCTAAAGGCCTGCCAAAGCTCAGAATGATACATACTTTATAGTAATGCCTCTGGTGCCTGCCACAGAAAATACCCTACCCTCACTGCTTCTGTAAGAACTGTACATCTGCAAGCAAGAAAATGTTTTTAAATCAGCAATGCTATTTGTGCTTCTACCCAAAGGGACAAAGATTTGCGTAACAGATGCATTTGAATGGAACAGAACTTGCTGATTCAGTTAAAGTGTAAAGAATGCAAGTTGACTAGATGCTTTTAGTGGCATTCTGTAAGGAGGAAAAAAGAAAAAAAAAGAAAAAATATTCCTACTGATCTACAGAAAGTCATGAAAACCTTAACACAAAGACTTAGATAACAAATCCTCAGGGTGTACAACTTTTTCAAGTGTCCTTACAGAGCAGGTGAAATGCTGGGTCTTACAACAGAGGCTAACATCATCTCAAGGGCAAGCTGTGACAAAGCTGCAATGGTAACAAGTCCAAGATCTCCCAAGTCCAGTCTCCTCTCTCAGCTTTCAACCACAGATCCTCTCCTTGCCCACAATATCCATCCTATCCACCACACAGCCACTCGCTCACTCCCCCCTGGTGGGATGGGGGAAAGAATTCATCAGATGACTCACACTGATGAACCCAAGTATCTTGCACACCACCACACAGATACAAAATGCAGCAGCAGGGGAAAGAAGAAGTTTACAGCCTTTTCCTTTGAGGGTGGCTTGCCCTCAAGAAGGGTATTTGTCAGCTGAACTGTGCCTACACAGCCCACCTGATCTTTCATCAATTACCTGCACACAAAAAATTCAAAGACTAGAAGCCATTTCTGTACCTGCTGCCGGTGCTGGTCCTCTGCAGCTGCCTGTGTTGTCTGTAAGCCAGTTATCAAGTCTTCCAGCCGGTTATGAACCTACAGAAGCATTGAAAGCAGCAAGAACACACACTATGACTTTCCAGACTGAAGTTATACACCCCATTACCAAAAATAAGTATTACCTACACCTCTTCACCTCTTTATTCCTATAGTATTTACACCCAGCACCAACGATCAAAATAGCCTTAGCTTGATGCCACTGTAAAACTGTTAGCAATCATAGTTTCTGCTGTTTGCTTCAGGGAGAGAGAACACCATGTGGGATATAAAGAATCTTCAGTGAAAACAAGCAGGAGTAGCTTTTCGCAACCGCAGTACGTTTGAAACCCATGCCCTATTAACCAAGGGGGAAGGACCAGCATTGTGACTGCCTTCCCTCTTCTCTTGTCAGTATCAGTACATAACGAAGTTCAACTTTCACATGTAGTTACTTTCAAAATCTCTTCAGCACTAATTAACAACTATAGTCTTAACAAGAACCCCAGGACGCTGGCAACAACACAAAAATAATTTGCTTCATAGAGGCCACAGATGAAAGCAACTTATCTGAGCTAAAATTTACCACTGTGTAGCGGCACCAGGAAATTCCAAGGCTTGCATGGAGTTCTGCAAATGACACTAAAGGCATTTGTCTTCACCGTTTCATGAACGCAAATACACATGAAATGGACAAAGGAAAAGCACTTTAGCATAGCAAAAGCTCTGGGGAGTATAATTTTTCTTCTGGTCTCATGATGCCAGTCAGGCCTCTGGCACGAAGCAACTGACATCAATATCCTCTAGAATTTCCATGAGTTAATTTGATAAATACCTTTAATAATACACATTGCAGCAAGTGTCTGAGGCAACATCTGATCTCATGATGGGACTAAGGCAGATAGTGTGTTTTAGTACCAAATCCTTGCCTTTTACAGCATTAAGTAGGACTTGCTATAGTAGCATGGGAAAACTCTCAAAACCAGAAAGGTGGGGAATGGACCAGGCCGTTTTCTGAGCAGCCTTTATTCAGAAGAACGCAGGAACTGAGGTCCCCGTGGCTCTCCAGGAAAACCTCATCTTAAAATTTTCCCGCAGAAACAGTGAACTAGGCTCAGGAAATCACAAGAAGGGAAGTTTATGAGCAGCTTACTGAGGCAGAGGCTTGCAGGTCTCTCTGAAGGGCTTCAATCCTATTGCTTTGTTGCTGGACTGTGGCTTCCAATCTGGCATTTTCAATTTCAAGGCTTAAAGAGAAATACAGGTCTAATTATGGAAATGCCCCAGAGCACCAAGTCTGAAAGAACAGTGCGAAATACCATAATCTAAACGAGACACATCCAGCAAAATCGTGTATTAACTTGCTGTGATGCTACAAGGCTCTCCTGTTGTTTTCGCACAGTCCCAAAAAGCAACAGGCACCTTGCTTCACTGTGTTATTCTCTTACCGTTGCACGTGTTCCTCCAGTTGTTTTACAGTGGTGTTAGTCCCAGAAGATGCCAACAGGAGGTCCTGCAGTTTCTGGGACGAAGCTATTACTTCTCTTTCCTTATTATCCAAGGCCGTCTGCAAGTCATGAACACAACGCTCGGACTGAAGATGCTGTTCTTCCAGCTGCTGCAGCTGTAAAATCACAGGAAGAATCCACAGTAGTCAGGTGAGCTTTGACAGAGAGGAGTCAACTGCTGCTGCAGGATTCAAGTACTGCATATATCTGCACGTGGCCTCTCCTCAAAGAACTGTAATCATTTCAAGTACCCGCAAACCTTCACTTCTACTAGCAAATGAACACAAACGGTATTACTTTGTCATTTTTATACTGGCCTCTCCCGTCCCTACATTGGTTTCCTATAGCACAGTTCTAAGCACCGACACGGACCCTCACACCCTTCCAGTGACTCGTGACACTCTTTGTATCCCCTTGTTTGCTCCTCCATTGAAAATGTGACTTAAATAGTTCATCCTTCTCCTACAGCTTCTTCACAGCTCCCTCCCAAGGAGATTTAAGATGATTTTTATTTCAGAGCTCTGAGGCCTCTCTGCTCCAGTTTTTGAAGAACGCTGCAAAATGTGGTCCCTGCCTCAGAAAGCGGCTTCCAGGTCACTTGCCAGAAGGCTGCTTAAGGCTGGCAAATTACAGCAGGGCCAAAGAAGGGGGCAGGGGGAAGATATATGCAGAATAATTTACAAGAGCTTTCAAAATACACAACATGTTACCTGGTGGTGGGGCAGGGGAGCACAGACAGCATAAAAAAAAATCCCAGGTGCAGTCCACTATTTCTACTGTTCTTCAGAAATTAACCTGCTTGGCCCAACCAAATGCAGTAAGCTATAGACACATCAGTTTATTCTGCAAAATGCCTTAGCAAATCCAATCCTTTGTCCAAGTAAGGACATAGTGTCCTTACGTCAAAGACCTTCCAATCATAGACACCAGGTTTATAAATGTCCTGTTTCAGCTGGGATAGAGTTAATTTTCTTCACAGTAGCTAGTATGGGGCTATGTTTTGGATTTGTGCTAAAAATAGTGTTTATAATGTAGAGATGGTTTAGTTGTTGCTACGTAGTGCTTACACAAGTCAGGGACTTTTCCAGCTCCCATGCTCTGCCAGGTGCACAAGAAGCTGAGAGGGAGCACAGCTGGGACAGCTGATCCCAACTGACCAAAGGGATATTCCGTACCATATGAAATCATGCTTAGTATATAAAGCTGAGGAAGAAGGAGGAACCGGGGGGACATTCAGAGTGATGGCATTTGTCTTCCCAAGTAACCATTAAGCGTGATAGAGCCCTGCTTTCCTGGAGATGGCTGAACAGCTGCCCGCCCATGGGAAGGGGTGAATTAATTCCTTATTTTGCTTTGCTTGCGTGGGCGGCTTTTACCTTACCAATTGAAGTGTCTTTATCTCAACCCATGGGTTTCCTCACTTTTGCTCCTCCAGTTCTCTCCCCCATCCCTCTGGGGGGCAGTGAGCGAGTGGCTGTGTGGTGCTCAGTTGCTGACTGGGACTAAACCACAATAAAACATTACCATTCATTCACACATCACTGAATCTATTCTGCTGAAGTTTCTTCTAGGTTTTAGGACATCATTCGTTCCTACTTTCAACAGCCACCCTCAGATTTATTCATATAATTACAGACATTATGTACCTTGGTTTTAACCTTCTCCAATTCCTTTTGCAAGCGCATTTTGTCTTCCTCCAGGTCACTGCGGTAGCGTGTAGTAACTTCAAGTGAAGCTTCTGACATAGATTGCTTTTTAAGAGCATCAGCAAGCTCCTGCTGTAGCTGCCTGATCATGCCCTAATGAAACAGTTAAATGAGCATGAAGGAAATGGGGCTATTTCATGTTCTTACTTTAACTTATTTGATTATACAGTTAGACCTGTCTTCAGATTGAACTAAAAGGTATGAAATTTTGCCTGCCACCAACCAGCAGGCATCTACAGATTATGACCTCCCTTCATCTTTCTCAGCTGAGCACCTTCAAACTATCAGGAGCTATTAATGAGGATTTCTGTTTCCTAATACAAAAAAAAGTTTCAAGGATTATTCTTCTTGGAACAACACACAAGCACACACTGCAATCACGTATTTCTTTCTAACAAAACCCTAAGAAATCTTTTGTGATGTAAAAGCTATAGTTTGACTGCCGATATTACTCTGATGACCAAAGGCAGGATTTTGTATTAAACCGTTCTTTGTTCTATTCCTCCATTATACAATTATGATTAAAAGAATACATATATCTGAAAGCTCTTTTGAGATACGCTTTAAGTGTACATGGAATCACATCCTCTGGCAGTCATCTTACTGAGTTCATTTTAGAGTAACAACTGCCTTTATACTGACAGATTAGGTTTACAAAAATCTGGATAGTTCAGATAGAGATGTAGTATCTTCAAAAGGAACCTGTTATTTTGGTAGTAAGAATACAAAGCAATTCACAGATTGAAATGACTGACAGCACTGCTGGAGTTCTCCCCCACACCTTAAAGTAAATGACAAATGAATAATAAGGTGGTTATCTGACACATGCAGAATCTACTTCACTCAAAGATTCTGGATTTGTTCAGTAGAGAAGACCCTACCTACCCCTAGGAGCATATATAATACATTCTCCCATTTTTTATAGCTTTTTCTACTTTTGCCTACATTTAGTCTACCTATTTCCTCACTCCTACCCCCACCTTTATTTTCTTCCACCTTTTTTCTTAAAAAACATGTACATGCAGAAATGGGAGCAACACTTGGTTCATGCATGTTTGAGCGACATAGAATTATGCTGGTGCTCTGCACAGAAGCATGTTTCACACTCATGTATCGTGTCAATTTGCAGAAAGGCAGTTTAACTGATTTCCTAATTAGTCTTTTGTCCAGTTAGTCTTTCACAGAGCCACAAAGGAAGAACATATTTGAATATGGCTACACTTCATAAAGTAGAGAAGAGAAAGCTTAGGTCGGTGTCTGAAATTACCTTCTCAAGGAACAGGCAGGCCCCTTAGAACCCCCTAAACACATACATAAGTTAACACCTGGACACTACTAATACTCTTCTATTTTGATGGCAACTTATGGAGAAGTAATTTTTTTCTCTGTAGGAGCTTAATATAAATTCATTCCCCATCACTTCACTTGTCTGCATCTCCATTTCTCAACCCTTCCATAATGGATGGTTTTTCCTTTTATACCACTCTTATTTGTGTCATCAGTGCAATACATATATAAAACCCATCCAATACATAAAATCATTCTACAGGGCATAAAATGGACAAAGGAAGAGAAATGAAAAAAGTTCTAGAGACAAATTACCTTTCTTGATCGAAGTTTAGACTTGGATACCTTTTTTCTGTTCTCTGATCAGATCTGAGCAGTAAAATGTTGTTCGCTAAAACCTTTCACAGTTCCAAGAGAAACACAGATCTGAACAAATCAGCATTATTTGGTCCCACACATCCCAAAACTTATGTGTCTAGAATGTACCAGGTATAAGATAATTCCAAGAACTGACAAACTTTCAATTGTGCTTTCTAAGTGGATACTTTACCTCTCTTTCTACTTTGTCAGTCTCATGTTTAAAGACTTGTTCTCTTAAATCAGCACACTTGGCATTTAATTCCTTGTTTCTCTCTTCCACTAGGTAAACTTGCTTTTCAGTATCAGCTCTGAGTTTGTTGAAAATATCATTAAACCGGTCCTGCACATCATTCACTACTTTTTCTTTGATTATTCCCTTGTTCTGCATATCTTCCAGTTGCTGACGGAGTAAAAGATTTTCACTCTGGAGCTGGGCCAATCGCTCCTGCATGGATTCCTGCTTTATTATAAATTTGCTTACTTGATCTTTCTCAAGTTGTCGAGCATGATCGCATTCCTTTGCCTGACACTGGGCTTGACTTAATTCTTTTTGGGTCATTTCTAAAAGCAATGTTTTTTCTCTGAGCATTTGTTTCAACTGGTGAAGCTCGTTTTCTAGACTATTAGCTTTGCTTTCAGCTTTACTCAACTGCTGAGACAAGCTCTTGTTGGTTTCTCGCACATCAGAGAGGTCATGATGAAGCTTGTCTTGCAAGCGAAGCCATTCATCACGTTCTCTCTGAAATGTTCGTTCAACATCATTTTTTGATGACTGATGACGTTCAAGTTCTTGGACAGTAGTGTTCAGGCGGGAACGAAATGATTCAATTTCTGTCTCTAGTCTGTCTTTGCTTTCTTTTGTCTGCTCAAGTTTGGAAGTTAGCACTGCAGATTCTGTCTTTAGTAAGTTCAGCTGCCCATTGTACTGAAAAACTGTTTGTGTTAAGGCTTCCTCATTCAGTTTAAGTTCCTTTTTGAGATCTTCATTTTTTTCTTTCAAGGTCTCATTTTCCTCTAAATATTTTCCTTCTTCCTCCTGGTGCCTAAGTCTTACTTGATCAAGTTCTAGTCTTAGCATAGCAATCTCATCTTGTAGTAACTGATTTCTGAACAACAGATCCTTTTCTCTCTCAGTGTCGGATTCCTGAATCACAGAGAACATGAAGAAATAGAAGATTGAAAATGAATCTACAAAACCACTTCAGCATCAAACTGCATTTTAGCATTTCTACTACTGAAGCACGACTTCAAAGATGAGAGTGAAATTCCAGATAATACATAAGCTACTCTATGAACCCATGCACATGTACAATGCACGCACATCCTGGAAGCATAACATACCCGTAAAACTTAAATGAACACCCCAAATATACAATGCCTTTTTTTTTTATTTAAACCAGCAACCAAATAATAAAATTATTTAAAATATCTCAAGTATAAAGCTTTTAAAGTGACAGTGCTTTCTTGTATGTGCATACCTTTAAAATATTCCCTTCAAGGTTAATTTAGCTGTATTCCAAATCCAGTAAAAACAAGGCTAAAAAGGGTATTTTCCTTCTGGGACATTTAGCAAAATTGCAACAAATATAAATGGTACTTTTCATCTTGTATCAGTTGTCAAATGCCTTAGCAGTTATCTATATTACTGGAAGGTAGCTATACAACTCAATTGTCCCTGGAATGCAATAGTCTTGTAATTTCCTGTTTATTATAGATATAACTTTTTACCACGTAAACATATTCACCCTACATTTATCGGGCAGCACAGCCAAGAGCAAGTTATTCTTCAAAGCACTGTGCATTCTTAGTAAATTCAGTAAATGCTTCTCAAGATTTTTTTTAAAATACAGTGTTTATGATTGCTTTTTCTCATCCAATTATTCTAACTCCTACATAGTTTAAATAATTGCTGATATTCTTCCATAAAATTTTCGTATGTGAGGTGGAAAAGAAAGGCATACTTGAAGTAAGTTTGATAAGGGAATAAGTAATTACAAGAAAGAAAAAACAAAACCAAGTAATGGGAACACAAAGAGTGAGCGTCAACCAACTTTCTTCCTGATCAACCTTGATGTGGGAGCGTTTCACTGATAGAAACCTTAAAAATTGATGATAAAATGTCTACAAAATGAAAAATACCAGGTAGCTTAAGAAACAGGGTAAATAGTGTCTTCTATTAGTTTCCTACTTGCACATGCAATTCCGGTACATATGGGATTGATGTCGCTTTCCGGAACTTAAAGACATATGGGAAAGCATAAAGGGTATTTACACAGTGAAGATATATTGGTAAACTGTAAATAATCCATCAAGAAGCAGAAAGAAAAGATTTAAGATTTTTCACGACTTTAGAATGAACACGGTGAAATTTAATTAATTAGAAAAAAAATCTGCTTACCTCTGAATTTTTTCCTATAGTTCTTCTTGTCTCTTCTTCTAGTTCCTTCTGTCTCCAAAGGTGGTTGTTCAAAATTCCTTCTTGCAGGGCTCTGGCACTCTTTTCCTGAGAAAGCTGTCTCTGTGTTTCATCACGCTCTTCTTCAACCTACAGTAATATAATTAAACTACTTGCATCTTGAAAAAAATCATAACTAGCAATACTTTCCCATTCTCCTTCATTTTCTTTCAAATATTTTTGCTTCCCCACAGTTACGATAATCCATCTATAAATAATAAATTTTAGTTTTCTTCTGAAAAATTAAGAAGCAATACAGAGTGTTTTGTAGTAATTTAGAAGAATAACTCAAAGTCGGGCTTTGCCTGAAATACAAAATGAAACCTAAATTTTGAAAAAAGAATAAAGGAATCATGAACTTGCAAAGGGGGGGAAGAAAAGGGGAAAAAAAGAAAAAAAAAAAAAGAGAACAGCCTGCTTGCGATGCTTGTGAAACAACTGTTCTCAACTGTCCTCAAACTTTGGCAATAGTTATCCAATGCCTCTTCCATTAACAACGTACCTCCTTCTTTAGGCATACTGGAATACAATGCCGGTTAAAAAGAAGCAAAAAGTAAGACAAGAGTTTAACTCATTATTTAATATACCTGTTTCAAGAGCTTTCTCAGTGTTATTAACTCCATTTCTAAATTCCTTGAGTGTAACTCAAGTTGCTGTTTCTCCTCCATCTCTTTACAATATTGATCTTCTTTGCTTCTGAGTTTTTCTCTTGTTTTCTCATATAGTGTTTCTATTCTGAGCCTCTTTTCCTCTTCTTGTTTCAAAGTAAATCTGGGATTTAACAGAATATTTGAGAAGCTAAAGCCCTAATATAAAAAGTGGATATTCCACATTCCCAAGTTGCAGAGACAACTTAAACCATAAACATGTTAAATCTTTTAAGATTACATATTTTTACTGTAATCTTTGACTTTTTAGAGAATTCTAACTTCATTTCATTATCCATGGTATCAGTTGTACAAGCTATGGAATTAAATCACTGAGTGACCTATTGTTGATTTTTAAATAGGTCTGTATCAGTAAATATACAGTAGTATGCACATTTCTATAATTCTTTAAAAAATCATCTTCATATTACAGACACTTCATTCAAAAGGAGTTCATTGTCCTATCAGATCAAAGCATCATAAACTTTTACTATGATTAATATACATTTTCTTAATATGCTGAGCATTGCCTACGTATTACAGATTTTGTGATTGCAAGTAATACTGCTGAAGCAGCACACCACTTATCTATGACACACCCAACAACTTTTTAGCAAGCCTTCTGTAAATCTAAAAGAACTGCTGACCATAGGAGGAGCAAGCAGTTTCCATTTACTCAATAATTAGGTCAGTGTTCAAAAATAGATTTAGAAATGCATAGGGTTTAAGCTTAATACGATTAAAAGTAGCTTTAAACCTCAATGGATCTACATCCAGGAGAAACAATAGCAATTTAATTTTGAAGCTAACTTATAATGAAAGCCTTAGGGAATGTCAACTTCTCCACTCTCTGAAACAATCAGCAATAAGCACCAACATGTTAAAAAATGGTTCATGGTGTGTCCACAGCACCCAAACAAGAAAGCAGTTTTAAATTTGATAATTATTTGGAATATTTTTATCTGATATCCTTGCAATAGCAAACAACAACAAAAAAGAAAAATCAAGTATTAACATAAGGAAAGTGCTTGACAACTGAAAATCTGCTTTAGAAATTCCACAAACTAAGTATCAGCAACCACTAATAAATTATGCAGAAGATTGACAGTAACATTTGTATTTGAATGGTTAATATTGAAAGGAAAAAGCTTTATAGTTTTTAGTGTAATTTCACAAAAAAGTATAGATTTTATAAGTTAATATTGCTTTTAGAATTTATTTAGAATACAAGTATTAAGTCTTTGTTATGACTAGATATTTGAAAATTTTGAAAAATGGTTGGAGTCAAATCCAGGCGAAGTTGGGACTGGCTTTGTCTTCCTCAATCCTATTCCACATACTGGGAGGCACGACTCCAAGCTCAGTTCCCTCAGCCTCTCCTCACAGAGCTGGTGCTCCTGCTCCCTGACCAACTTGGCAACTCTCTGCTGAACTCACACATCTTGATTAAGATCTCTCTTGTACAGGGAAGCCAAAAATTGGACCCGGTGCTCTAGCCACAATTCAGCAAGTGCCGAGTAGGGGTGGACAATTACTCCCCTCAATCTCCTGGCTCTGCTGCTCTTACTACAGCCCAGAATGCTGTTGGCATTCTCAGCTGCCAGCTCACACTGGCTCATGTTGAGCTTGCTCTCTGCCAAGACCACAAGGGCCTTCTCAGCAAGCTCCCCAGCCAGGCCATCCCATGGTACATCATCACAAGGAGATCTTCCTTCCCAAGTGCAGGGCTTTGTATCTGTCCATGCTGAATTTCGTATGGTGCCTGCTGGCCACTCCTGTCTGACGTGAACAGTGATTAAAAACCTCACGCCACCCAAGTCTAGCTCAGGAGTATGGAGAAAACAGCAATCCCAGATTTGACCTTTCAAACAAACAAGCAAACAAATGCTCTAAGCTCTGTTCTGAGTTGCATTCTCTGGAGTTACCAGAATTCCTAGTATTATACTCCAACAGAAGCTGTGAAGACAAAATTAAAAAAAAAAAATACATAGCACATAAATCTCTTATAAATATTATTTTCCTACATGTACACTCTTGTTCTCCTCTCTTGCTATTAAAAAAAAAAGTTAAACCAACATCCAGAAGATTTTATATGGGGCTAATATCCAGGCATTTCCCACCCTGACATTATGTCCTTAATAACATAACTTGCCCATGGGATTAAAAAAAACCCAAATGACGAGAAACTTCTCATCCTATTGCCTGTACCATCAGCATCTTCTGGAACGTGAATGCTGACAGGGTAGCTCATTATCAGAATGCAAGGTTACATACTTAAGGCTTTGGATATCACTTTTCCATTCTACTTCTTGGTGAGCCAATATGGATTTCAAATCTTGAGTCTCTTCCGCTATTAATTGTGACTCTTCCTTCTCACTTTCCAGTTTCCTTACTTCTCTCCAGACAGCTGTATACCGATTTTTCTCACGTTCTATTATCTGTTCATATTCAAGAAGTATATTTTGAATTTTCAACAAAATAGCAGAACCTATTTTGAGATAGAAAAGACACAAAGCTGGACATATGCACAAATATGTTCCAATGTATAAATTATTTAATGCTTTGCTGCACTGGGTGTAGGTGGCAAGGTTTTGGTAATGGGAAAACTGCAAGTAGTAGGGAGGTCTCTGTGAGAAGAGGCCAGGGGTTTCCCTGTACCTGACAAAACCAGCTCTGATGGAGCCACTGCAGGGCACAACTGAGCCTCTCAGCCATGTTGGTGGCACCTCAAGGAAAACATATTTAGGAAATGGTAAAAATGCCACGCAGGGGGAGAAGTGGAAGAGAACGTGAAAAACAGCCCTGTGAACACCAAGGTAAGTGAAGAATGAGGGGGAGGAGGTGCTCCAGGTGCCGGAACTGAGATTCCCTTGCTGCCCACAGAGACACCATCATGCAACATGCATTTCCCTGCGGCCCCTGGAGAGAGCCATGCTGGAGCAGACATCCACAGTGCAGCACTGTGGAGGACCCAATGCCACAGCAAGTTCATATTTCCTAAAGGACCTGTAGCCCCTGGAGAGCCCAGGATGGAGCATGTTTTCCCTGAAGGACTGCAGACCCTAAAAGGACTCACACTGAAGCAGGAGAAAAGTGTGAGGAAGGAGCAGCAGAGGGAAACTGCTGTGTCCTGCCTGCAGCCCCCAGCCTCCCTGCGCTACCTAGGGAGCGATATGGGAGTTGTGAGTGAGGGAGTGAAGTTGAGCTTGAGAGGGGGTGGGGTGGGGTGTTCTTTTAACTTTTTTTTGTCTTTGTCCAAATGTAACTGGTAACAAACTAAGTTAAGTTTCCTGGAGTCTGTTTTGCATGTGAGAGTAACTGATAAGTGGTAGTCCTGCCTTTATATTGATCCTTGAGCTTTTTCATCCTATTTTGTCCTATTTGTTGGGAAGGAGCAGTGAGAGAGTAGCTGTGTGAGGGGATTGGCCTTTAGCCCTTGCCTAACAAAATTTGTCATTAACTATTGGGGCAATATAAAGCGGAAAAAGATATCTTGCTAACTCTTGATGACTGCATTAGAAGGAGCTGAACTGTATTTTGCAAGAACCTTCTTCTCCTGCTTTGGCTAGACAGAGAACCAATGATAAAGTAAGGCATGTCTGCTGACAATACAGGCACACATCTAAGGTTAGGTGAGAATTTCACATCTTTTGAGGGGATCTATAAACATAAAAAAATATTACATCAAAATATAAAACTAAAATATCTAGGAGTGCATGTAATGAAATCATGTTTTAGAAGAGAAACTTGTAACAGCTGAAGACAAAGTGACTTAAAAACATACCCGTATGATCCACACTAAGCTGTTCTAAGAGCAACATAGCCTCTTTGTAGGTTGAAGTTGGTAATTCAACATCCTCTGAAGTTGTGTCAGATGAGTGGGTTAAATCAAGGTCACCAGTTACATCCATTTGTGTGACCTACAAACAATACAGTATTTTCTGTATACAACTATATAGCATTACAGATCATTACAAATGAATGAATGATACATTCTCTCATTCACAGCCCATAGATTTGGCTCAAATATGATAAAGTTGCATACTAGCAGAAATTTGTGTATCTGGTTGATCGCTACATAGATGCTGTTCCCATCTATGTGATTAAAAGCCGATACAAACTATCAAGAAACTAATTTTGTAGTACCTTGTTCTTTTCACTCCCCGTTTTTGCTGCAGGTCTGAAAAAACAGAAATATATTTCAGTACTGGAATGCTTTTACCTTATATTGCATTATGAAGAATATCTAAAGTTGCTCTGGAAACTTCATTTCAGAAATGAATTAAACTAAAATTTAATAGAAAAACTTTGTTAGATGTAGTTGAAGACTGAAAAAATTTTGTGTACTATTAAGCAAATAGTTGAAATAACTGTTCTCTGCACTTCACTCAAAATTGTAAGAACCTTACAGCTACAGATACACAGATACACAGTTACGTGCATTCCCTGTTTCACATTAGAGGTTTAGCTCTCTTCGGTATTGAGAATCCTTTTCTTACAGGTCAAAGAACCATAATTTTGAGTTCTCTAGTGTACTGCGTCCAGCTGGGGTGGAGTTAATTTTCATCTCAGCCCACACAGTGCTGTGTGTTAGATTTCTGACCAAAACACACCCGTTTTAGCTGTTGCTGAGTAGTGATTGTATAGTGCCAACACCTCCTTCTCACTTTGCCTCCCACACGAGTAACTTCAGGGTGGGCAAGAAGTTGGGAGGGGACACAGCTGGGAAAGAAACAAAGGGCAGAAAAACCTGAGATGCCTGCAGCGAAAGATTGATTTTGCTCTTTTCTAAGTCTCTCCTCTCGCTTTTTAAAATTTTTATATTTATGCACACGCACACTCGGCAAAGTCAGAATTTGCGCACATCTGACCTCATTAACTTGGCTAGTACCTTCAAAGCACTCTAAGCAAAAAGGAAGTGTTTTTGAACACAAAGGCCATCAGGTAGCGTTGCCATATGAAAGAACAAGAATCATGGTATGCATCATGCTTACAAAACTTACCTTTAGCTTTCAGGTCAATTTTTATCATTAAGCAAGTTTATTTATAACATTCCTTATATTCAGTACCTTCCTTCATCTTGAGATGTTTCACTGAAAGTGCTGTCATCCAGCATTTGAAAATTATTCCCACTGGAAGAGCTCATCTGCTGATTAACTTTACGCTTTGAAGTCTGTCTTTTGTTTTTCCTTGCAACTTTGGCATTCAGGGCAAATTTACTATATTAAACAGAAAGACAAAAAAAAAAATCACCCAGTAGCTTTACATAAAATATTTCAGTAAGACAGACAGACATACTTAAGATGATGTCCAGAAACAACTGAGATGAAAAACATCTACAATAAAACACAGGCTTGACTCCAAAGATCATAGAAGATACCCAAATATTTGAAAAACCTTCCCCTAATTATGAGGGGGAAATGTGGAATCTAAGGTAGATTCGGGTAAGCTGGAACATATCTAATATCCCCATTAGAAGAAGTACCTAGAGCAGAGATTCCTTTGAAGGACAGACAGGAAAACACTCCTGCATACGGTTACATAAAAATACTTGTGCTTTCTTCAAACTTTTGAGATTGGTTTGGTAATATCATCTTTTCCCTTTTCCTGACAAAGAGCATCTGAACTTAATGGAAAGGAAAACACCAACTGCATGGAGATGACTAAAATCACCTAGGAAAGGGTGAAAGCAAAGTACGCTGCAAGTTCCTACTTTTCTTTTCTGGATGGTCATTTCCCACAAAAATAACTGGTTGTTTTCCAGTCTTCAGCTCTGGTTTTGAGGATGTGTTTTGCCTCAGTAATGACAATCAAATCCACAGGAATTTGCTTTCTCTTTTTTTTCTTTTTTATTAAAGCAGGTAATAAATTTGAACCTCCATTATGAGCTTTCGTTTATTCCTAAAAAAACTTTCTTAAATGTATGCGAAGCAGTAGACTACTCAGTATGGCTTTTAGCATTGAAGAAACTACTTCAACGACTATATATTAGAAAACCTAAAAGATACTTTAGTAGTACTACAAATAAGAATTAGAGATTATTTCCTTAGTTTACCCTTTCATTGGCATTTTAATCGATTTTGATCTCTCCTCAGATGAAAAATTCTTTTTGTCTTCTTCTACAGTGTTTTCATCCTCCATTTTGAAAGAGTCATTCTTCCTTAGAGTAAGCTTTTGTTTCATTTGCTGATTAGTAACGTTGCCTGCTGGTGTACTTAATTTATCAAGATCTTCCTGTTTTGCCACCGCCTGCATTTTGAAACATCTTTCTTTGTTTTTTTCCTTCTCAACCTACAAAAAGAAAATTAAGCTTCATATATTTCTCAGTATTTCTAGAAGAGGAAAACGCCATACCCAAGACTGAGTAATTCAGGGTTTACCTCTGAAATCATGTAAAATAAAAAAAAAGTTAAATTCCTTTAGAGGAGCATTTTCACAAAATTACACTACAAAGTGTATTGAGTCATTGAAAGTACTTCAAATTCACTCATGATTAAAGATATAAAAACATAGCCCTTAGAAAGAAAACAACAGTTTATCTTAAAACAGGAACAACAAAAAAGTGAAAGCATTACTGATGGACAAAGAGTTAGAACAACTGCACAATATTAGTTGTAAAAACACAGAAAAAAAAAAATAAAGTGGAAGTGTGCTGGGCTACTGCTTCCTCAATATGGGGGGTTGGGTGGGGAAGGGATGGGGGGAGAAACAGACGCCAAACCCAGAAGCAGTGATGTTTTCACAGCAAACAGATATTTTAGTGAAGGGCAATGAAAACACACCATGCAGAAATCACAGCAAATGAATCGATTAGTCAAGACCCTGTTCAAAAGCTATTTTCATTCTTTGATTCAAAACCAGAACTGACGTAATTGTGTGCATTTCTTTTTGTCTCTACAAAGTGACAACTACATACACTGGAACTGAGTGCCACCTATTGTTAAACTGGAACAATAACGCATTCTGTGTTTTCCAAAAAACTTCTAAGTACATAAAGGGGAATAGGACAGCTCTCCACTGCTCTCTTTATTCATAAGTAATGTATTTCCATTAAAACAAAAACCAATTTGCACAAAGCATCTTCCCTTAATGATGAATAGCTAAAGTGAACAGGACCATTGATATGGAGAAAGACTAAAGAATAAGGAGTAGCCGGTGAACTTCTACCTCTTTTTGCAGCTGTACCTTCTCTTTCTCCAAAGCCAGGAATACTATTTGCAGCATTCCTACCTTACTCTTAAATCTTTCCAGATCTTGTTCTAGTTCTTCATCAAGATTCCTTTCCAGCATGCCACACGATTGCGGAGCATTTGCAAAAAGACTGTCAACTTCTGTTTCTCCTATTTTTTTATTGTCAATGAGGCTGTCCCTGGGAACATCATCATTAAATCCAGAGTCTTTTTCAAGTTTCCGTTCTGTTACAAGAAGTGCATTTTCATCACTTGTAGAAACAGGTCTTATTTTAGGAAGAATATTAGAACTGTCATCCAAAATACTTGTTTTTAAGCTATATCTCAGGGAGTATTCAGGACTTCCCTCTACATTTCTACTACTTCCATTTTCATTCTCTCCCAGTTCCATAGTAGGCATTTTCTTTTCCTCTCCTTTTGCTAGAGGCTCTTTTGTATTATCTGTATTGTTTGTGCTACCTTCTTCCTCTGTACTCCAGGTATCTTCTGCATTTGCATTTAAGTTATTTTGATCAGGAAGGACACCAAAACTCGGAATTACAATTTCCATTTTGGGTTCTTTTCCACCTAGCATAAGTTTAGTATTTCCAAATTTACCTTTACTTTCTAACTTATTACTTGGTTCTGTCGCACGAGGTGAAACAACATGAGAACTCTTCAATTCTTCACTGAAGTCATGTTCTGACATTTCTTCCACACGGGAAGTAGTTTTCCGAGTTTCATTAATTTCACCAAACAACTGCTTCAGCTCTGCTGTAATGTTTTTAAAATTTGTTTTCAGTTCCCTTTTCTCATTTTCAACCCACATTTTTTCATATCTTTCTTCCCAAGGTTTTGGGCTTAACTGCTTGCCGGCACTGTGCGATTCCTCATTTTCTGTTAGGGCTTCCTGATGTGAAATTTCTGCTTTGTCAGTCTGACTTTCACGTGCTGTTTTTTCTATCAAGTTGGCAGTTTCTAAAATATATTTATCCTTTAGCAAACAGGTACAGACAGAAAAATTATCAAGAAAAAAGGAAGTTACAGTTCATCTAGGTAACTTCTGTTGTAAACTCATCCTATCATGTAAACAGAAATAAGACATTTTAAAAGCAACTATTTATAATAGAAATCAGAGGAGACTAAATTAAAGGGTAACTGAATCATCATTTTCTTAAAAACCAGAAGAACTTATTTGACAGACAACAGGGGTTTTTTTTTGGATTACATTAGGATTGCTTTTACCTTTTAGCCTGCCTGCTTTCTGTAACTGGTGGCATTTGTCACAAAGCAATTTATTTTTTTATGCTTTAGTACCGTTTTTCATTACAACTGCCTACATTTTTCTCACTCGCCTTCCTCCATCATTCTCTGCTGTCTGGCATTTCATAGTTTCATGCCAGCGGAGCTAATACAATGTGAATGAACACGACAAGTTTTTACTATCCACCACAAGGAGAACAAGCTAAGTTAGGACTAAGTCTTCACCCAAGGCTCAGAAATACTAAAATTTATTCCAAGCTCCAAAGAAAAGCATTTATTAGGGAAACCTGTCCATTCCTTCCCTTATTCCAACAATCAGGAACCAAAGCTTGTATGAAAGCTGTACCATGCCTCAACCCTACCCACTCTCCTGATGTCCATGACCCCATGCTCTGTTCCTCAACAGTTCTGACTGCTCCTGTCATGTGTCACATTCCTCCCAACATGCTCCCTCCCCACATGCCTCCTTAGCCCGTGGTCACTTCTAAATAGCAGCCTTGGTCTCCCAATGGGCTATGACCAGCCAATTCCTCACTCTCTTTTCTCGTTAGCCAGGCCCTTTTCTCCCTCTGCAAAAATTCCTCCTTTCAGGCCAGGGAGGAGCACCTCAGCCAGCCACCATCTGTCTCAGTCCCTCCATTCCCAAGTTCATTGCCCCAATACTACCACCTTCCAATAGGCTTAAGTTCTGTGCTCTGCCTGTTAAAATTAAGCAGGTTCTTCTTTTATGGTGCCTCGGTGTGGGGTGAAAATAATTTGCTCCACTGTCCCCTGAGGTGTTACAGAAGACTCCAGATCCCTCTATCCAGCCTGACCTCTATGCCCAACACAAGCAGGACACCTGCCTTATTCCCCTCTGGAAAAAACACTTCTCAAACACTTTTTAACATGGTCAAACAAGGGTACATTTTGCAGAGGCAGGGAAAGCATCAGGAAGGTCACCAAATTTTGTTTTTTTGTTTGACCCTTCTCTTACAACGGGGAAGGCTGGGCGTGTTTAATCAAACAGATCAGCAGATTAGAGACAAATATCCCCCTTCATCTGAATGTGCATTTTGCATGGGGGGGGGAAATAAATGTATTTGACTGCACTGTTTCCCAGCACCACAGATAAAAAACACTGGTCAAAATTTAAGCAAACCAGCTGGAAACAAATCAGTATAACAGCAAGTATCCAACATAATAGCAAGGATTTTACCCACCATAAGAAGATTGTATCCAACTTTACTTCAGAAATACAACCTTCATCTATAGGACTCTCCCATCAGTATTATTCACTGGCTGATAAGTTTTCTTTACCTTAGTGTATAATACAATTTACCAATTCAGACTAATTCAAAATATTTGGTTTTACATACCTGCACCCCATAGTTTTCAATGGCATCCTTGATATCTTCTTTTTCAGCTGATGATGACATATGAAAGGTAGATCCTGAGAACTCACCTACAGTGAAAAATACATATTTTTATAACCAGCATAACTTCATACTACTTATTCACACCTAGAGTGCATCTTGAATGATCATATTTGTGAGAATAATCTTAACACAAAATAACACATCCCCTCAAATGTTTGAATTCCTAGAGAGAAAATTATCATAATACAGATCTAAGATACCTCTGTGTGAATTCCTTTCTTCCAGGGCATTTTACTTTTGAGGAAAATTAATGAAGGAAATTTGCTGAAAATCACTATTAATGGTCACAAATAAACCATTCCTGTTTCTTAAGGGTAGGACTCACTGTGTGCCATACAGTAACAAGCTACATTCCTCCAGCAATTTTAATTTCCCTATGTGTTGTGCACAGAAAATCACAAACAAAATCACAGGCTTGAAATATTTAAGGCCCCAGATTTACTCCATGCATGAAACAAATCTGTCTCTAGACATGGATCTGGACTAAGTGTTTCAAACTGCTGCCTAATCTGCTGCAGAAGATACAGATGGAACAGTGAATGAGACACATTTGTGAGATGTTGAGAAACAGACCATTATCCAGACATTTCACTTGTACCATTGAAAACTGGATTCCACCCTTTCCTCTCAGAATTTCTAAGTAATATTGGACAGGTCACAAACTCCTCCGAAACAGTCACTCAGTCTGGGCTCCTCATTATGGGGTGCCTACCTTGAATCTGTTATACCTGAGAATTTACCTCTGAGAATTGGACTCCAAATGGTCCCAGATACAACTCAGAAGCAGCAACTCATTGCCACTGTTTGTGTGGAAGGCACACTGAACACTTTGAAGTATCTTCAAGCTGCATCAGGGGAGGTTTAGATTGGATATTAGGAAAAATTCCTTTACTGAAAGAGTGGTCAGGCATTGGAACAGGCTGCTCAGAGAGGTGGTAGAGTCACCATCCCCAGAGGTATTTAAGAGACTTGTAGACGTGGCACTTCAGGGCATGGTTTAGGACACATGGTGGTGTTGGGTTGACAGTTGGACTTGATGATCCTACAGGACTTTCCAACCTTAATGATTCTATGATCAAGTATTTAGAAAGAAACAAATCCCAGCAGCTCAAGTGTGGCATCTAAAAACAGAGAAGAAGGCTTTTCACCTTAATCACTCTGTACCTCATTTCCTGCTCCATAATTCTATGGTTTGTATGCAATAGCCTTTCTATACACAAAGGGACACAATTTTCTATTCTTCCTAGAAGAAAAGTGAGCAAGACAGGGAGAAAATAGGTACCATCATAAATATACAAGAGTCCAGTGGTAACAAGTTACATGGCAACCTCACTTCTGGCATTTTCTGCTTTAGGTGACTGCTTTTGCAAGCTTTTATTTCTTGAAGGGGATTACATTAGATACAAGCTTAGAGTTACAACTCATATGTCTGAACTGGAAACCTAAGCTCCTCAGTCAGTCATACAGGTCTCCAGAGGTCAATTCTAATCTCAAGTTACACAGTGTGAAATAACAACCTTCCCCTCCCACTTCCATCAGTGGTGGGTGCAATTTCCTAGGTTTTTGTATATTTTTTTTGGGTATCTTAGCACAAAGCATTTCCCACCACACATTAGCCATTAGTGGATTGACAGCACATATTTCACAGGGGTTTTGTGATGATATATTGATGACTATGACACATTTCAGACAATCTGATGAGTATTAAATATAATAACAACAATAATTAATGATTATTTAAGCATAATGTTCTGTAAGGAAAACAGGCATTTCTCCCTTTTTCTTCCCCCCCCCCCCCCCCCCCAAAGATGACAGTGTAGATTTAGCCTTTACTGATGCTTGCAGATATCCCAATACCAAGCTGTTTGCTGGTGCAGATGATGGTTCCATCCAGCATTAGAAATAGAAGACAGATGTGCTGATGATGGTAGATAGCACCATAGAAGTTACTGTAGACCGTGTCATAAATTATCAATACCAAGATGCTTGGAATAAGTAAATAGCCTCCATAACTTGGAGATCAACATCTTCCTTTCCTCCAATAGATATGCATAGTTTTTGTACATGGGTCCTTGTCCTCTTACTAGAATTGCAATGTGGCTGGATATTTTGAACCAGCAAGTCCCTCCCTCACTGATCATACAGTTCTGGGAGTGCCAACTGGAAAGGGTGGCCAGAAGCATTGGAGCCTGATGAAGTCAAAGAGAAGCATCTGCAGAGACGTCACACTGATTTGTAACATCCTTTCAGAAAACAAGGAAAATAACTCAAAAGAGCAGAAGTAGGCACAGACAGGCACCCAGTATGTTAGTAATTTGTACATAAGCCTCTTGGATGGTTTCAGTATCTCCTACAAAGAGAAGTGTCTGGACACATCAGCATGCTCAGAGTTTCTACTACTCCTAGAACCCACTCCAGCCCAAGCACAGCAGGGGTGGCCAATCTCTCAGACAGATGGGACTGCTCCTACACTGTTTCCATAAAGGAATGTTACCCAATTTCTTCTGTCACTTCATCAATGTTCATTCAGGTCAAACTGCAACGTGCATGCAGCTTCCTACCATACAACTTGATAGGTGTGATCACTCCCACCATGTAACATGGACACTACAATTTTGCTTAAAAGACAGAGTAAGTATTTTGTGGATTCAGGAGAGCTGTGACACCTTTCCTGAGGAATACTGCACAATGCAGACTGAACAAGCTTTTGTGGTCAACTGTATCTGCCCGAAAGCTGGATAAAAGCAGAGCTGTTGGCACCTGGAGTTTTGTACTAGCCTTCTAAACATGCAATTCACATTCTCTGTTCAGAGTACATAGGTGTCTTAAAGTTTTGGATTCTGTCTCAGCGTCCAGATACTTTAATTATGTACCATGCTGCTATAATCAAAAAGCAACCTGAACTCCTATTCAGACTTGCCCATCATGGTCAATAGTAAAGTTTTCAGCAGCAGCTCTCCGAGTCTGAAGTCTCAGTCTTCAGATAAGATTTTAGGACCTTTGAAGCCTGTAAGATTTCTTTTCCATAGGGTTTAATCAATCTTGAAAATTCTGTATGATGGGCACAAAACAAGGAAAAAGGCAGGAAAGATGAAAGGCAATACTGTTCTTCCACCTGCAAAATTCCAGTTCTCATGGAATCAGTAACTCTAAGCCACTGGAAAATAATTCAAAAACAAACTTAAAAGGACTTCTCCCATTAGCTCTTGCAAGTAAAATGTCTTCTCATCTTGGAGCAGTAATTTCCGAGTCTATTTTCTGCATTATTGGCTTCTGTCAACACTGTGAAAAAGGGATCACCCCTCATTGTCAAGACTTTTTCCACCTTTAGCAGAGGGAGAATTTTTTAGTTAAAACACTGGTAGAACCCTAGTCTGAAGCTTCTGAAGAGCCTGTCATTTAAAAAACCCAGAAGTATATAAAAAATTCAGAAAGTAAATTAAATTCCAGTATTTTTGTTAGTCATTTAATACTAGCATGCATTTTTATTCTTGGATACCTGCAGTGGGGTTAGGTGAAACTGGCTTCGTGCCTAACAAAGACACAGAAATCCCTGTGCATACAAGGGATGTAAATCCCCCACCTTTTACTGCCTGTTCTCTAGCCACCATTGAAAGTTGACTTTAGTGTTCTTTCTAATTAGCCTTTACCTCTCCTCTCTTTTGAGATTTCCTTCCTGAAATTGTCTTACCTAAAGACTTTCTGCAGGTTACAGTGCAAAGCAGCTACTCTTCTATACAGAAAATACGAGAATACCACTACCTAATTTTGACCCAAAAATAAATTTTCATAAGTTATTACTATGAGTCAGTAACAAAGTAAATAGAATGAAAAATTTCATCTCTTATTCAAGATTTCATTGTGCAAGATACTGTACTTGTTTTCCAGATTTATGAAATAAACTTGTGAGGGGTGGCATTCAACCTTTGTAGGGTTAGAAATACTTGTGCCACAGGAATCACGATGCTTTTCTGAAGCAATCTAAATTGCTTAAACCCAAATCAAAACTTAAAAGTTTGAAAGAAATTTTCACATGTACTTAACACCTGATCATCAAGATAACACATGGGTAAAACCCAACATGGCATAGATGAATAAAGACACGTAGGAAAAATAGCTGACATGAAATGATCTGTGAAAAGGCAGTCTTTCCTTTCTGTGTTTATAATTTTATAACATAGTGGTCCACTATGGGGCTTCACATTACTGTGTAATACAGACAAACCCAAAACTCATGTTTAAACTGTGCAACTTAACAATCCTCTATGCATACCACAAAAACACTATCACTGCAAAATAAATAAAGGGCAAAAGAGGACCTGTTGTTGCTTACCCATTGTAAACACAGGAGAGAGGAGAAGAAGGTTGAGAGGAGGAAGAGAGAGATATTTTTCCTAGAGTGAAGTTTAATCTCTATTATTGTCAAAAGAACAATTCCTCCCCCCTAAAACAAGGATGACAAAGAACATGGAACTATTTGTATTCAATCCTTAGAAGTTACAATAATTTAAAAGTTTCCAACTACCTACTCTGTTACTTGCCTAAATATCTGTTCATCTCTCTCTGGTTTATATTTTCAATAGCTGATTGTAGAAACTCTAAAACCTGAATGGGGGATTGCTTCTCATCTGATTAACAAATATGCAAATCAATAAATGTTAGAACAAATAAACTAAAAAACCTTTAAGGCCATATATCCTTTTTCCAATATATAAGTGGACCAGCTAGCTGCTTCACTTTTAGCCTTATTTCCAAATAAAAGAGACATCCTGACAACATGCTGACACTGCCATTTCCTCCCACCTTGTCTCTCTTCCCCTTTCCTTCCCTACCTCTGAACCTGCTGAACAGTCGCCATGATACAAGACAGGGAGGCCTCAGAGGACTGTATTTGCTACACGTTTCAAAACAACTGCCAGACAGGTAGAGAAAAGCCAGGCAAGTAACAATTCCTGCTAAGTGCAGCAAAAGCATGAGCCCAAGAATTACCCCTCCTGTCTCATCTGCTGTTCCTGGATAGCTTAGCTTTCAGACCCCTAGCCTGGAATCAGCCACAGCACATGCTCAGAGAACCAGAAATATCAGGAAGGGTTTTTCTGAGAAGTTGGAAGAAAAGCAAAACTTGAGGACTGTCTGAAAAGGGGAGATGACAGCAGGTATGGTGAAGGAAGGGTATTTACAGTATTGAAAGGTAACGAACAGGAGGGAACACACATACATAAAAGCATATTTCAGTAGACCTTCTGCTCCTAGAACACCTTGCTAGAACCATTAATTTAATATTACGAAAAAATTTCCAAGTACATGTCTGTTCGTAAAAGAATACTATAAAGAGACTTATGTGTACCTTCAATATCCTCTGCATCTCCTAAACCAAACTCCTCCAATAGATCTGCAAAACAAATAAGTCATATGCTTTATTAAATATGCGTATCCAGAAAGATTATGAAGCTAGACTCAGAACCACATGAAGTGAACATTACCTGTTTTCTGCTGCTGGCTTTTAGGAGAGGTTTCATTCATTTCCAAAACCGATTTGGGAGTCTTCAGCTATGAAAGACACAATCCAATCATAAAAAAACAAACTAAAAAAACCCAAATTAGAAGTAACTACATACTATTTAATAAGCAGAACAAGTAGTCAGCCTGATATGAACAAATGCTTACCTGGGAATCGTTTGGTTTCTCCAAGAAGCCTAGAGGTACAAAAATGTTTTGGGAAATGTTACTTTATTTAATTGAAGGTATCTTTTACTTCATTCAACATAAGTAGTTTCTAAAACTAAGTATTAGTTGCAAGCATTCTTTCATCAAGGTATGACACCTAACATTCAATTTACCTCATCATACAGCATACAAGAAATGGACAATGCATACTTCCCATTGTGCACCTTGGATTTAAAAAATAATAATCACAGAACTAGGACAATTCATGCTCATTAACAGAACAAGGTCAAAATATTTAGTCCTTTTGAGGAGTTGCACCCTGCTTTCTAAAAGGATTATTTCAAAAGCCAAAGCTGGTCCGCTGTAATGAATGATCATAAAACAGCCCAACAGCTCTGTGACTGTGATTACCCTACAAGTGTGATGTTGAGGAGTATTTTCCTTTCCCTTGATGGGACAGAGAAAGTGTGAGTCCAGACACAGAAACCTCATACACGTACCATTCAATGAGGTTAAAAAAAAAAAAATCAAGCTAGCTCTCAACAGATTGTTCTTATTTAGCTTACAAAAAACCAGAAGAAATAAATGTTGCTTGCTCATAATCTCCATTTATAGCTTAGTTCCAAATATTTTTATTTTAAATTTTTTATCCAACTTTAAATAATTTCCAAACCCACATAATCTACTGGCCCACCTAGTCCATATTTCTCAAATCCTCATCATAAGGTCATTTTACCATTTGAGTGCTCTCACGACAGAAGTATATGAAATGTTACTAAGAATGGCTCCACAGCAAAATGTTTATATTAAAAAATAAAAAATAAAAAACCAAACAGTATTTGATTTCAGTAAACTTGGTGGTCCAGCCGTATGGAAATACCCTAGAAAGATTACCCTAATAATCTTTTACCCTCTTTTCATACTGATTTTCAGCTTATCTTAGTAAAAATCATACAAAGCAGACTTCCATGACAATTACTCAACAAGTAGGTTTACAATCTCCTAGGAGATTGTAAATTTTGCTTCCAGCTTACTAAACTAAAACTGGATTTACCTTCTTTAGCTATTCTATTGTACCTATACTACAAGCAGGATTGACAAACCATTTGTTGAAAGAGAAATCCTTCAGAAGAAAGTACATAGCAAAACTTCCCTGCCACCTTATGCTCAAGATACCCAGGAGACAGTGTCACAAGCTACAGGCAGAAATGCTTAGCAACAAAATCTAAACTTTTAGTCACATTTTAGCTCCTAGGCAAAGCACAAGAGAAAGCTATCAAAAATTAAGCTAGGAAATAAAAAATGCTTAGCCAGATCATAGCTTTCTTCTGCTGCATTGTCATCCAAGAATGTTTAAATGTTCAGACATGTCAGTCCTAAACCACATACACTTTCATCACTATGCAACAAGAACCTGAAGCCAAAAAACCACAAACACATCCGAAGGACACACATAATGCAAACAAGACAGCTTCTTTTACAAACTGGCCAGCAAATGCTGTGATAACTGGTGTTAACAAATAAATACTAAGCACTTCAATGTTATAGTGCCCACCCAGATTACAACAGCATTCCTAAGACACTTATAAAGTTCACTTTAGCCTATAAATGCTTACAGACAAACATTTAGTCCACCATGAAGTTACCATTGCCATGTCCCCCTGAAACAATCTGTGAGCATGCTCCATGTCTCTCTGCAGCTGTGAGTAACACATCAGATGATACTTTTCTTATGCTTTCAGAATCCGTCTGTATAATCTAAAACACATGCATGAGAATTGTTACAAACACATTTTCAACTCATTTCTATGCAAAAAGCTCCTGCTAAGTCATCTTGGATAGCATGGTATCAAGTATTAGAGATACAAAAACCTTTGATAACACCCTTGGAAAGGACACATCAAAACATAGTATATTGGAAAAATCACAGCAGTTGTGTATGTATTCACATCTAAGACAAAAACCTCACCACTCATCTAAACTATTCTGCCATGGTGATAAACCTTGAAAAACTGGACAGAAGCAAGAGAGAATTAACATGGTGACTCAAGACGTAGGTTGTGAACCAGTAACTGCAGGTCTGTGGTCATCCAACATTTGTACTGAACTTGTACCTGACATTCAGATTTGTGCTTATGTTCCCTAGGCACGTATCCTGCAATTGTGAGCAAACACATCACTATTCCCAATCGCAAGGATGGTTTAGGAAAAAAAAACTTTAGTCTTGTATTTTTAAGAAGGGGGCGAAGAAGAGTTCATTTTTCCTCCAAGCAAAGCCAGAGCGGGTTAGCTACAGACCCTGCTCGTTTTCTTCTATCCCATTACAACAGACAGAAAGAACTAAAAGGGCAAACACAGCCAGCATGTGGGGTATTTCTGTTGAACATGACTTTCAAAAAGGGCTGAAGTACACCTACAAATGGTATAGAGGATCTACCCAGAAGTAGCTAACAGTCTAGGCTGTAGATGCTAAGGACAACCACTGACCAGGTCAGCAGAATAGAGCTATATGGTGAAAAAGCAACAAACCTGCCAGCCACTGTGAAAAGCTCAGCATACTTTAAGCAGCAAGAAACTTTGCTGATTCAACACTATACTAGAAATCAAAACTCAGAAAGCCTGTTGCTATAAGACCCAAGTCATTAGCTTGACCTAACTTCATCCCAATCCTAACTGAACAGCTGGCCTAGAGCAGAAGTATTTAAAGGGCCCCCAGTTAGAAGCATATGACAAAAGCAGGAAAAGAGGAAATAAACCTCATCAACTGTAGGTCCCAAGTCAAAAGCAAGCTCTCAAGTGCTTCTGGGTCTTACTCTTACCTCCCCCCACCTCCCTCTGGTGGGGGGCCCATGTCCTTCACAGAAAAGTACCTCAGAATCCCAGGGAGATTCAGCATCTTCCTCTTCCTCTGATCCCACTGCTGGCAGGGCACCTACAAATGAGATAAGAGGTGAGACACTGAGTGTTTATATTTCACTCTGCTTTTCCCCCATCAGTCAAGCCCTGCATCCAACAGGTGTGCAGTGGTTCCATTGCTGCAGACAAACTAAGACAGAGAACTGTTAGTCTGCACCTTCCCAGAAGCTAAACACCTAAGCATTGCCATTTAAAGAGTAGAGGCTTACAGCTCAAACTCTCACCCCAAACACACAAAAGCTGTTTCCATCTCAGGGGCTTAACATCCAAGTCTCTCCTCTACCAGACAAACATAAGGCTCAGTCTCAGTGGGTTCCTGGCCAGACCAGACTATTTTCATTTCTCTGTTTTAAGCCACTCCATTAGGCAAAACTGAATCAGTATTCACTTGTGTGGAGACATGCACACAAAGAAGGTGGAAGGAGCTGGAGAGAGTGAGGGCACCCACCCCAGAAGAGGGCAACTGCTGGTTTGAATCTGGGCTCTGACCACTTACGCTATGCCAAACTCATGCTTACAGTAAAATGCATAGAAAAGAAGAGCATGTATGGGCACAACACTTTAATACAGCAGGTTCTGTCAGGCCCCCTGTGTAGCATTTGATCAGCAGCTACACATGCTCTGGTAACATCTACCACACCAAGCTACTCTCTGGAGACAGACAATGGAAATGGCGCCTTCTCCTGCTCTGAGACCTGAGGTGAGTACCAAAGTGCTCAACTCTGACCAAGCTGGTAATGCTTTCAAGCACAGACAAGTGTAGCACTGGACAGACCTTCTGCAGTTTAAAACTGGACAAGGTGAGGCACTGGAACAGAACACCTTGCTCTTGGCTGAAGCCTCAGAAATATTTGAGTGAAGCTGAGAGAAATCTCAGCTTTTCAATCCAACGGTATGAGCCAGAAAGGGGAATGCTACTGTAACACCCAAGACACACTAGACCTCCTTTTCTTTTTCATCTGTGCATTTTTTTCAGACTGCTGCAGGGACTACACAACAGCAGAAGCAAGAGTGGCACTAGTTTCATAGAGCATTGTTTGGAATCCAACACCACAATTTCAGTTCAAGAATAAGTGAAAAGGAACAAAAGCTGCTTTCCTTCTCTGCCAGTGCCTGCTAGGATTCACAGGCAAGGGAAATATTTGCTATCTCAGAAGTCAATCACCATTTTAGTTCATTTACTGTGCATCAATTATTTATAGAGGAAGAATTGGGATCAGTATTTACTAACTGATTTCTCTCACCAGCATTGTCTTTTGAAGAATTGTGGACTTGCTGGCTATCATTACAAACAGAGTTTTTCACACCCTCAACAACTGCAGTTTGTAGATCTTCACCAGTGTATTCCTTCTTTTGCTCCTCCTCCTCTTCTTCCCATTCAGGTGATTCTTCCTAAAAGAGATCAACCAAAACAGCTGGAAAGAACAGAAACAAGCATCTACGCCATCCATCGACAACTTGAAAAATACTTTTCTTGTATAAGACAAAAGGTAGAACAAAGCTCAAGAAAGTTTCCAAGGCCTTCAGTTTTTCCATGGGAATCTATATGAGTAGACGGCAATGTGTAATGTCTTAAGTCTCACCCCTGGTTCTGCAAAGCCCCTGAGAAGCACTTCCTCATGTCAGTCTAACTCTAGCTTCATTTAAGTTACATCCTTCTTTTCCCCTATTTTGCTCCAAGGAAAATCACTAGCTTCCTGCTCTCAATCTTATTCAAACTTCTTTTTGCTTTCTTACTTGCAGCCATCACACCATAAAGTTTACTAAATGGCAGTAAATCTTCACAGATAAAATCTGTACATACAACTGATACAAGTTTAATTGATTCCAGAAAACGTCTACTGCCTATTTTTTTTCCTGCAAAAACACTGTAATCAACAGAAAAAAAGTATTGAAAATACTGCTGATCTTATACCTAAAAAACTGCTTTGGCTAGGAGTAAGACATTTTCTAATATGAAAAATGGATGATCAAAAGATGGATATACAGAATGTATTAACAGAAACCCAGTTTACCATTTGTTTCTTACCTATGTTACCCTTAGAAAATACCCTTGTGATTCAATCATCCCTATATACTTACTCTGGTGCTTGAGTGAAATGCTGCTTTTAAATTTTCTTCATGCCTATTTAAGTGCAAGTTTTCACTTTCTTGTTTCAGTGCTTCACAGACTTTATCATCTACTTCTTCATATTGCTCTTCTTCAGTATCTTCATCATCTACATGTTCAAGAATGACAGAGTTCATTTTTTGACTTTCAAGCTTTGGGTTTTTTGCCCAAGAATTATTACCACTTTCAAAGCCATCACCAAAGCTTGGCTTCTTCTCCTTAAGACAACTACCTGAGAAAAGCTGAGGCATCTCTTTTTTCATTTCAGAGTCTGCAAAACAGGAGTCAGCATTTCTGTGAAACTTCTCCTGAGTCATACTTTTCCTGTTCCAGCTTCCTTGTGTATCTTGCAAATTATTTAGATTTTGAAAGACAGCTTGTTTTGGTACTGACTTGCAAGATACTTCATTATTCATTATCTTTGGAGACATGGTTGTTATATTTTCTTGTAACTTTTCATAACACCCAGCTATAAAAGTCACAGGAGTATCAATAGGTTCCTCCACCTTTTCATCGAGTTCTTGACTTATTCTATGATCATCATCACAGACATCTCCAGTTCCACACTGAGCTTCCACTTCATACTTAGTGTTACTAAAATACTCCAATTTCTGATTAATTTCCCCTCTAGGTTCTGTTTTTATCCCCTGCTCCTCCTCCAGTATGATATTAGATTGAGTTTCTTCATCTTCCAGATCTTCCTCCTCCTTTTCATCTTGAGTAAGAACTTCCTCTTCTTCTTCCTCTTCCTCCTCATAATCTTCATCATCTTCTCCATTGTCATTTTCATCATCTTCCTCCTCCTCCAATTCTTCTTCCTCCAGGTTGCTTGCATCTGAGACATCTTGGTTCAACAGTTGTCCACAATCCCCTTTGTTCAGGTTTGCATGTGATGGGATTCTTTGTTTGAGGCTTTTCTTTGGTGACTTAGGACTTTCAATTCTAGAACCATCACCACAATCTTAAATCACAAGAAAAGGAAAAATGCATGTGAACAAAAGGAGTTATGTAAATAGCAATAGGCATGTTACCAGACTAATGCACAGGAGAGGATTAATCTGGGAATTTCTGGAAAAGGAGCCAGGTAAGGGATGGGCAGGATGGAGGAAGGACTTGACCAGGGACAAAGGCTTAGGAGGGGATTAATATCTTCATTTTAACTGTATGACTTACTTTTTTCTGAAGTGACTAAGTGCTGTGTTTTCAAAATGCTACTTTTCTTATTTACTATAGCAAAAGAAAATTATAAAAAACCCCTACTTAGCAAGTCTACTTTTATATATCAGTATATCATGCAATCTTTGCCAAATAGCTTACTGTTTCTCCTGAACTGCTGGGAAGCATTCATTAACAGTGTCAAGTTTGGCTTCTGCAGCTTCTGAAAATAAAGATTTATTTAAGCAAAACCATTTTTTTAATAAACAGCAATAACAAGAAATCCCTTGTTCACATCAAATCTTGAACAGTAAATATAATCAGGCTGTCCTTTTGATAGTGCTCAGGTGCTGGCTCCATCCTGTAGTTCTAACTACACAAACACTCCTCACATATGCAATTCAGTGAGTACTTCACCCCAAAACACTGTACAGGCAGCCTTCTGCAAATTGATTAAAAAGCTATCTTTATCTGTTTTTAATATTTGTAATACTTAAGCAAAATTCAACTATATTTAAGATTGTAGTTTCAGGATGGTTATGTGCAAATGGGCACAACACGAGTAACTGTACAGATCCCTAGACTTAATGCACAGATTAATCTCTGCAAGGACACTTAGCAAAACCTCCCTAAATTTCAAAACCATGCCAGAAAAATGCATAATTTCTATTTAAATCAGTGTAAGAAAACAAGTCTGTTAAAACTAAACATGCTTGCATCTGCAGTACTACTGAGTGGGTTTAACTACCACAATAAGGTTCCTTGTCACTGCAGAATTGCAGCACAACAGAATAGATACTCCAGACATCACTGCAGAAGTTGATAACCCTTCAGAACATCAGTAAAAAGAGTAGGCATGAGAGCTTGCAGCTGACAAAAAATCCTATTTGAGCATTCAAAAAGAGAGGGAAAACATGCAGTTTGAGATTACATGCAAGCATGGAATGCCATCCCATAGAAAAAAAAAAGATGACCCATTTGAGTAACTCATCCATTGAGCGTTCTCGAGGAATCTGACGAGGAAAGGAGAACTAGGTGATGAAGGATTTCAGTAGATCTTGAGCCCTTTTTCTTTATCAGTTAGGATTCTATCACAAATTTACAGGTAACAATAACAATGTTTGGAGAAGGACAGAATAGGTTTTAATAGTGTCTTAACTTTTAGGGTCTGCAAGTCTGACTCAAATGAGCAAGACCAAATAAAACATTGTGGTGTTTATCTCGTCACCTATTGCTCTTTTGCCCCAAACCACAAATCTACTGCATGCTCTGCCACAGCTACAGGTCTTTTAGCAAAAACTCACAGCAGAAGAAAGGCTGGCAGGCCAGAGGCTGCTTCTAAGGAGAAAACAATAGTGGCTGGAACTGCAGTTTCTTTCAATCCCAGAGAAAACCTGCCTTCAAATAACTTATTTTTACAGGACATTTTTCCCATAAAGGCACCATACCTTGGGGGCAAAATCAAGTTCTTCTTCCTCTGAAGTATGCCAACTGTCATCACTCCCCTCCTTCTCAGAGCTTCTTAAAAAGCAAAGCAAAATGAGTACTGTGTCTATCAAATCACTCCTCAGGTAAGCGTTAGGTATTTTTAAAGTCTCACCTTATTGAGTCTCCTTGGGAAAAGTCATCTATTGCTGTTCAAACATTAATTGATATGTTGAAATTAGATTTGGTGTGCTAAAAGTTAACTGGTACATATAAACATTTAACATGGACAACTCTACAGGTCATAACAGAATGAAACTTTGGGTAGTCAATTCAACACAAGACAGCATGAATGAACATGTTTCCAAAACAACTGCTTTTTTCAAGCCAAATTGAATTAAAAAAAAGAAAACAAAAAGACCAGAGTTGTATCTCCTTTGGACTAGAATACCTAGGCATTTAAGAAATGTCTCTAAACTTAAAAAAAAATAAAGCATAGCATGAATATGCTATGTCAGTAGACAGTTAAAATGGTGGCGGTTTAGCAAGACAGTAAGTAAATGAACCTCCAAAATACTCATATTACACACAGGAGTACACATCACATGCAGACATTTTTACTATTTTATGTAAAGGTTTGTCTAACATTATGTTATATACTACACTATCTGCTGCTCTACCCAGTCAGATTATAGTGAAAAGATAAAGAAAATCACAAAGCATAATCAAGATCTAAAGCTTATCCTCAGGTAGAAGAATCACCAGCAGTTCTTTACACTGCACCAAAACCAGTATTCAACAGACAAAAGGGGCATAACCAGGGCATTCTGTACTACACTTCAAGCTTTCATCAGTGTTACGAAGGCAACTCGCATGTAGAATCAGAGGATAAATCAGGTCAGAAGGGACCTCAGGAAGTCTCTTAGCCAACTGCCTCCTCAAAGCAGGCTCAGCTATGAGGTCAGATAAGGTTGCTTAGGGCTTTATCCAGTCTGGTTTTGAACACCTCCAAGGAAGAACACTGTACAATCTGTTTTACTGTCCTTATCATGGTGAAGCTACTCACATCAAGTTAGAAACTCTCGTTTGCATTCACGCCTTTTGTATCTCCATCTCCTGTCATGCACCACTGGGAAGCACCTGGCATTGTTTTCTCCTCAAGTGTACCAGAAGCTGCTTGCTAGGTCCCCTTCAAAGTCATCTGTTCTCTAAGCAGAACACGCCCAGTTTCCTCAGATTCTCCTCAGTGGAGTTTGACAGCCCTCCACTGAACTTGCTCACAGTTGAAAGACCTATCTGTCTTGCACTGGGGGCTCAGAATTATATCCAGACAGCTGGACACAATCCAGTGAGTGCCAAGAAGGTGTGGACAATGACTTTCCTCAATCTCTTGACTACGCTGGTCTTAGTACAGCCCAGGACACTGCTGACCTTCTCAGTTGCCAGGGCATCCTCCTGGCTCCTGCTCAGCTCACGCTCTGCCAAGACCCTCTGGGCTTTCTCAGCAAAGCAGCTCTCCAGCCAGGCAGTCCCAGCATGTTTTGTTGCGAGGAGTAGTTCCTTTCCACATGCAGGACTTGGCATTTGCTCTTGCTGAATTTCATGAAACAAGTCTGACAGTCCATTTCCCTAGCTTGCCAAGGTCCCTCTGAATGCCCTGAAGCATACCTATTGATCTCCCCAGTTTGGGGCCATTTACAAACTCAACGAGAGTGCACTCTAGGACATGACCAATGTACTAATAAAATCCTAACTTCAGGAACCCAGCCTGAAGAGTGCTAAAACCTCTCAACTATCAACAAAGATGAAATAAAAGGGTTCTTCAATTCCCAAGACAGAAGGGAAAAAACATACTAATAACCTCCACATAGTAGCTATTTTAGCATTCCTCAAGTTCTCAATAACTAGTTCTTGTTAACTATCATAACAAAATGAAGTTGCTTGTAAACAGGAGATAGGTGACCTTCCATAAAGTCACGTGTTGACAACCAAACTGAGGTCTTGGACAAAACCATTACACGGAAAAGAAAACAAAGGCATACCATGCCTGAAGACATCTCTTCTACTACCAGTAAGCCACAGATGACCATGGGAATTTTGTCTGTCCTAAACACAGGGTTTATGTGGGAACTTTGAGTACATCTCTTGACCTGAATAGGGCTTTCAGACAATGAAATACAGTATACATATTCAGTGTAGATATGCCATGTAGACAAAACCTAGAGGCTGAAACTTCCAGTGCAAGGACAAGCTAAAACAGTTCAAATACCAACACAGTCTCTGATTTTTAATGTTTCCTATTACAAACACATAATATTTTAAAATACTGATTAGTTTTACATACTGCTGTTTTTTGTTAACTCACTCATTACCCACAGTCTAATCTACCTGCTAATCTCCCAAGCAGAATGAAAACCTGTCTCTTAGAGCTGGGTGGACAGGGTGAAGTAGTTAGTTATAAACTCATGACTAGTGACTTCAGTTATATTTTCAATTAGTACAGTTATAATTAATCAAAACAGCTAAGTAAGTTATCTGAACTTTTGCTTTCAACTTATAACAACTTTAAGCAATCGTCCAAACCAGGTTGAATTGACCTTTAGAAGGCAGTAGAGGAAGTTCATGAGATAGCTTTCAGACAGACCTTGATGCCCTACCATAGAAATGGGATCTAGAAAAGCAGTTTCTGAGGACTGCTTGTTTCCACTTTAATTGAAGTTCATTTCCATTTTGGAGCAACAGAAGAACATATTTTTTTTTAAAAAATTATTTGCTATCACTAATGACACAAAGCAAACACTCAACTCAATAATAAAGGACTCGTGCAAAACATGCAAGCAAATAAAAAGTACCCAAAGCCTGCTCTCAGATCTAATTTATAAAACCAAAACCATCAAAATAGGGCCCTCCAGGATAAAAAACCATCATAGATGTTTTAGTATTTGTATATCATACAACATTTCATATTTTAAATGCTACTGTACAGAATACCTTTCCTTGATTTTCCTGTTCTTGATGTCTGGTTAGGAGATTGTTGCATTCCTATATCCATTTAGGAAAAGGCATGGAAAGGACAGACGAAACAATGACATCAGAATAAATTTGATTTCCCAGAAATTTGGAAAACACAAGCAGCACATCAAAGCTACAGCAATGGGAGAATGTACTGTGACTATCAGCCTACTCTACAGTTATAAGTGCTAAAAACAAAAATCAATCACAATCGACAGAACTCTACTCTCAAGAGGCAGTGTCAAACAGCATAACTTAATTTACTTGCTCCATGTAATACACATATTCCAATATTTTTAAATACTGCAACAGATTATCAGAAATCTACTGCCAACTTTATACTGACAACTTGATTAGTCCTCATCTAACACAGACTGCAAATGCAATTCCTTTATGTTTGTACAATGCTTTATAGAGACAGCGTACTTAAAATCCCTCCCCCTAAGTATCCCCAAAAACCTTAGGTGTCAACAACTAAACTTTGGAGATACACTATGTAGAAATTTTGAAGGAAATCTTGGCTCCACCATCACACAACTTCTAGCCATTATGCTATTTACAGTCACTCATCTAAAATTACAGTTTAAGCACGTTTGTTATCCCTCACTAAAAAAAGCAACCCAGAAACTTGTCTCAAACCAGCTCACCTTAAAAGTTGTGTCAGTTGGTGCCTGATGCAAACATAGGCCCCTCCTACCTCAGTCTGAAGATAAGAGAGTCCTGCTTATATTGATTTGTCTATGTGGAGCAGTTCATATACAGAAGCTATGCCACTAGCCAGAACGCAGACATGACAAGCAGTCAGGATGAATACCCGGTTCCCCCAGCACTATAGAGCAGGCCACAACTGGACCAAAATGGCATTGACTGGTACGAGTGTCATGCATGTGTGTTTTTGTGCATGCATATCTGTGTGTTGTGGAACAGAAGTTTTAGAACATAAACCATTATTCAACCTGCTTTACCCATCCTACATAGTAAAATGTTATATTTTAAGTCAACAAATGGTGTGGTTCTGTTATTGCAGCTACCTGACACCAAATTTCTTTGTGATAAGGCCGTAACATTTGTCTTAGAGCAGAAGAGAGTTCTGCTTATATTGATCTTACCAAAAATACATGTAATGGATGTGGCAAAAGGAATCCTATCAAAAACATACACTTAAAGTGTTAAGAAAGGACATCAAGATGGTTTCTCATCCCTTCCCATTTCTCTTTTCTTAAGAAGTGATACAGGACAACTTTTCCTGACCTCAGGAAATGTAAATCACACTAAAGCACTCATTTATCATAGAGGTTTTGGAAGAGGAGAACCTAACAGTTTCTCTAGGGACTCAGGGAAACACTGAAGGAACAATACGCTAATATGCAGTGCAGCAGCTAAAAAAACCGCAAGTGCAGACATACTAGAAATCTGAATCTTTGCCTTTAGAAAAATTGCATTATTGTTTTTTGCCAAAGAAATTCCAACTTCAACTCTAAAAAGCCTGTCATTCAATATGCTAGGGCTGGAAGCCATTCCTTCAGAGTTTTTGCAAACGTATCTGTGATTAATAAAAAGGTTCATGTTTGGACAAAAAGTAAACATTCAAATAAGCATGAGTCAACTTGCTCATTAGAGGAGAATATTTTGAAAAGTGTGCAACAAGTGCAAAAGCAGCAAAAGGAATAAGAACAACATTGAAGATGCCATAAAAATAGTAAAGAAGAGCAAAAGAAAATAAAATAATTCTGAAGTGGGTGATTCTCTGGTCTCTCAAGATCATCCCAGCTTCTCCTCTAACAGAGGCTTCAAAGGCTTTTACTGCAGCATATCAAAGGGACTCTCAGGACCTGTGCTTTGTGGGTGCAAGCCAGAAACTGCAGAATTAATGCCCATAAGTGTTCCCTATATGCTACTAATCTCTTGCTCAACATGCTGGGGTCCTCTTTTAAGACACTGGGTACAAGAAGAAAGGGATTCACACTACTCAGAAGAAAAACAAGCCCTACTAGAAGCAGACTGAGAACAGAGCAGTCTTTCTCCTCCCAAGTCCTTAACCCACATAACATTCTCTTTACATTTACTATGCCTCTTCAAATGAGGATAAGAAATAAAGATGTCCCATAATACTGGGGACTTATATTAGTAGTATTATAATTTTCAAGGAATGGGGCAAATTATTTGTTTCAAGAACCCATATTTCACTGAGGGTATGTCAGTTTTGGAATCACACAACAGTATTATTCTTCAAGCTACATACTTTAAAATAACCCTCGCCTGTCAGCCATTACAAGGTGGTAGCACAGAAATTATCTATGTGCACAGGAGGCAGTAACAGAGTGCTGTTTGGGTGAAAGCAACATTTTGCTGATTAAACTACCTGTACCAAGGCCTTTCCAAAAGAAGGAAAAAAAAAAAAAATCTTCCTTCAATCTATAAAGAAACTTTAAAAATCTCTTAACTGGTTCAAAGCAACTGCTCCCAAGTCAAAGGAACAAAGTTTGTTTCTAAATTAAATTCCCATATCTGGGAGGTGTCAATGAGGAAAAATACTCCATGTTTTGCTCATATTTCTTGACACATTTAAAAAAGGAGTAATGAACTATGTTTGAACACTGTCTGCTGCCCACAGTTTGCCACACAGTTCTGATACAACATGCTTAAAAAAACCAGAAAGAATAAAATCTCCTACTGTAGGGCCTGAGATAAAAAGGACAAGATAATTTTATTAATATTAAAATATCGATTTTCTAAGATTCCTCTAGGGCTGTGTGAACTCAAGCATATACTGGATTCTACAAACTTACTGAAGGAGTCAGTTTTTTGATCACAAGGCAATTTAATTGTTTTTCTAGATCACAAAGTAATATGGATTTTTTTAAAGTGTATTTCATAAAATTACTGACAGTGGAAGAAAAGCATTATTTCTATTGTAAATCAAACTATGTCCAAGAAGATACAGTATACAAAGACACTGCATTGCTGTTGCTAACAAAGTTACTTTTCCAAGACAATTTTTCCTAAATATTTCTCTATATCACCTACATGGAAACAATTGTAACTGATGCTGAGAAATAAGATGATTCACCAAAAGGAGCTTAGTCCAGGTGAAACTATTAAAACAAAGAGACACAAACTCAATGGAAATCAACAAGACATGTATCTTCCTGCTAACTTATCTGTTGCTTCCCAACTACAGAAAGATGAACAACAACTACTCAGGATGAACCTACTGCTTTTGCAATTGGATTTTCACAATCTGAATGGCCGTCTATAGGTAAAAGTACACACCTGAAAAACAAAAACACCCTGGTCTAGTTCTTCGCTGTCCCCCTTCTCTCTCATTCTGTAGGGAAACCTATACAGATGGGCAATCTGATGGGCAGAAGGCAACAACCATGTAAGTGGACACATAGCACACAAATCACAACTGCCTTCACAGCCTGACAGAGCACCTCCAACTAGCAACAAATAAGCACATTCACAAAACTTCTTGTCTTACTCCATCTGATGCCTCAGCTAAAGTCAATGGCAAACACAATAAGCTTTACCAAAACAAACCACCTAAAAGAAAAAGGCTAGTGATTTTCCTCATGAGCTCCTCCATGGTTAAGAATCCTACCTCCTCTGTCCACAGCTGGTGCACCCAATGTAAAGCCAGCAGCTCCTGCCCGGTTAGGAGTGCTAAATACCGTGATGGTGCCTTGTGCACCATCTGCAGAAGCTTCTCCTGTGTTTTCCCAGTCTGCGTAGTCTGCCAGTTGTTTACTAAGACTATACAGAGAAAGAGAGGAAATATATTGGGTAAAAATAACCACATAGTTGCATATACCATTTAATAGAATAGTTAACATCCACTTATTATCCATCCTACACATATTCATAGCCACATGAATTCATATACTTCTATGTATTTGCTAAGGATAATACACACAGCACTTATTGCATGACTGTTACACATTTCAATATACACTACAGTCATGTTCACTCTATAGATGCATATTCATACCCACAAGGTTATTAACTCCTGCTTGGTACATTTTTTTCAGCCTAGCTTTTAAGCACACATAACCACCTTAGAGAAGGAACACCCACAGGTACAAAGCTATGCATAAGAGGAGTAAAACTGCTTAAGATTTTAACCAAAGGGGTATCAGTTAGATCTGTGAAACAAAAGGCTGCTAGTTCCTGGTCGTTGTAGTGAAAGTCAGTAAGGACAATGGTGTTGGTCTGGGGAGAGGGTTTACATGCATTTCAGCTTGCTAAGTTCCACCTCTGGATAACTGCAGGCTACAGACACTTTTTAGAGTTTATACTGGTCAGATGTGAGCTTAGCAACAAAACTTGAGATATAAGAGCATTCTGGGTGGAAATTTTCCTCAACTTCCAAATTAACTCTAGACACAGGAATGCTGCATATCAGAAGACTTCATTGAGCACAGCTTCAAGACAGATCTCAACACACCACTAAACCTTGGTGCTGTTACCAAAAGTGTTCAAAAGCCACACTGATAACTGGCAACTTATTCTAATGATAAACTTTAAAATTTACCTAGAATATCCATGAATAACAGCATAATCCTCAGCTGTCCATCCATTAGTGTCTTTATGGGAAACATCAGCACCATAGCGAAGAAGAACTTTTATTAACTTAAGCTCCCCACCAGAAGCAGCAGTCATAAGTGGGGTTCTGAAAAATCCAAAATACGATATGAAATAGATCATTTTACACAGACACTGCAGTTATTTTTAGTCCTGTTTGCTCTCTACTTTAAAATGAACAGAAGAAAAAGCAGTTTTCATTAAGTATTAAAAGCAACAATGAAATGGGACAGGGAGCCAAAACAATTAAATGTTCAACCTTTATATGTTTAGATAAAGCTTCCACATAGACAATGCTTACATACAAACTATGCTGCTATGCAGAAGGGTGTTTTCCAAATTGAGGCACTGAATGTGCTAAGCTAATGGCACTTTCCCTGCCAGAAGGGCCACCACAGACAATGCCTTCTTGCAATCCTCAATGCGAAAAGCATCCACTGAGGCACGAGAGCAGCCAAGTGTAGACCTGCTTTCACAAGTCACACAGAAGTAGCTCCTTCTGTGTGCCTCCCTGTTTTTTTTTTCAGAGCTCATTCCCATGCCTCTCATCAATCCAACCCAAGGAATACTAGAGACACCCATGGAGAGTTTTTACAAACCCCCACCTTTCACACTGATCTCGAGCATGCACGTCAGCTCCTTTCTTAAGAAGAAACTCCGCCATCTCTTCTTGATGTTCAGAGATAGCAAGAATAAGTGGGGTATATCCCTCCTGAAAGGACAGATGAATACATCAAGTTAAAAGTCAAAGTCAAAAATACCTTAAAGACAAGCGTTAATGCAACTTTTTAAAAAAAACTTCCTTAACATATATAAAAGTTTACCTTATTCTGGGCATCAATATTGGCATTATGCTCAATTAACAGCCCCGCTACAGATGTATTAGGAGATAGGACAGCAAGGTGAAGGGCAGTGTTGCCATCTACATCTGCCAGATTCGGGTCAGCACCATGCTCTAGCAGAATAGCCACACATTTTTCTTGCTGGCACTGTACTGCCTGGGAACAACACACAAAATGGAAAAAATTCCAGCATTTGCATTTTACTCTGCTACAATTGCCCCAGCTTCTGCATGCTGGAAAATAAGAGCACATTCAGAGATTAGCTAACATATGCCTATTGCACACTAATTACAATATGCATGTTTCTACACAGGTCTGTGTAAAGAATCCTGCAAGATGCAGATCATTTAGTGCATAATCAATAAGCTCCACTTGCAAGAACATAACATATTCCACATACCTTCATCAGTGGTGATCTGTTATCACTGTCAAAAAGATTTAGCTTACACTTGTTTTCTACTAGATATGTAACAACATCCACATGGCCGTTCGCACAAGCGAGATGCAGAGGTGTCCTAAAAATAAAATATATTAAATTAACGGAGACAGACAATGAAAAAAATTGTTACAGGCTGAGATAAATGGATATGGCCACAAGTTTCACTTTGCAAAATGCAAGCTTAAGAAAAGATTTCATATTCCATTACCAGTAACAGCAGTTGCACACCAAATGCCTGAGGCTGGCTAGCAAAACCCTCCACAGCATCCGCTTAGTAAGGTGACATTTCCTTCACTGTAGAACTGAATCTGCAAAGATTCCTGTGCCCAGGCATTGGTCACTGCCTCCAACAGGGCTACACACATGCCACAGCAACAGACTCCAAAGCTTGGCAATCTAAGGTCTATGGCAAGTAAACCTCTAAGTTTCATGATCGTTCACGTGCCAGAAGTGTATCAGAGATGTAGGAGATGGGTTTTATAGCAAGAATGTTATTGTTTCCCTGCACTTCGAGAATTTGCTTTTTCCTCTAGCTTGTTTACTACTGCAGCAAACACAAGAACACACACCAAAGTACCTCTGATAACAACCAGACAAACCAGACAGCAGCATACCATAATCCTGACTACAGGAAAGTAATGTTTGACCTTCCTGACATGTATAACTATCATAATCATAAAAAGCCTACTACAGAGGAAATCCTTTCCAAGGAGGGAGTACTGTGTTTCCACAACACATGACCAGCATAAGAAAATTAAACTTTTTTCTTCAAGTTAAAGCCTTGCCAGGAAGAAAAGGGCTCCTTCAAACCACAGGACATATTAGGTCTGATGTCAGTTAACCAGTCTATTTGTACCCAAAGACACAATCACCCAGAAAGTCC